>NC_142211.1:5555710-5869937 GCF_049639895.1 Pseudopodoces humilis | reverse complement strand
GGTCAAGGGAAAGACCCAAGATTTGATAAAAGAGCAAGTGATAAGAAAAAAGATAAAACCAACACAGAAACCTAAACCTAACTTAACCTCACGTCAGGACCTGTATGCAAGGCTCAAACAGCAATTAAAAGGGGAAATAGATATCTCAAGACTAGGGAAAAACCTGTTTGTGGATTTAGGGGAGAGGATAAGTAAAGAACTTAACATAACGAACTGCTGGGTCTGTGGAGGAGCCTTGATGACGGAGGAATGGCCATGGAAAGGTAGTAGCATAGGCCCGGTGGAACTCCTTAAGTGGAACCGGACCAATATAAGAGGGGGGACTCGACCAGAAGGATGGATTCTAAGTTCAACAGTGATAGGGGAAGAATGTTTATGGCGAACTGGTAAGGAATTTATTAAAGAAATAGGGAAAACTCCCTGTAAAAGGTATAAGGTTAGTAATGGAACTTGTACATGGTGGATCCCAGAGGAGCCAACTCTGTATTGGACTCAAGGAAAAGTAAAAGAAAAGAATTGTGTGTATGATAATCGAACCAGACTCTTCAGATGTAATGGTAAAGGGAAAAATCCTTACTCTGGAATCCCGGAAATATCTAAATTTTGGGAAAATATAAATCAACAGAAAAATGACTATTGGAAGGCACCAGATGGCTTATTTTGGATATGTGAGAAAAGTGCATACCCAAAGCTCCCTTCGCAATGGAAGGGGAGTTGTACTCTGACGAAACAGAAATCAGTTGGGGCTGTTAGTTTTGGAGGTCCTAAAAAGAAATAAAAGAGAATGGTTTTGAGCACCTCAAAAATGGGGAGATGAGAAATGGCCCCTGAACGCATATTGGAAACATTCTTGGGCACAGGATGGAAGTTGGGGATATCGAACCCCAATTTTTGCATTATGAAACTCCAAGCTGTTGTAGAAATCATAACCAATAAAACAGCTGGGGCTATGGAACTAATAGCCAGTCAGAGATGAAAAGCGAGAGCTGCAATATATCAGAGTAAGGTGGCTTTAGACTATTTATTAGCTAAAAGAAGGGGTGTTCTGTGAAAAAATTAATACGTAAGATTGTTGTTTTCAATGACAATAAAAATGCCATTCTAGATATCGCCAAAGATACCAGAAAAATGGCCCATGCGCCGGTTCAAAAATGAAAATCAGTAATGACCACTAATTGATGGGATAATGTATTGGGGATAGAGTAGTAGAAGAAGCTAAGCTTCTTCCCCTTGTAGCAGTGCTACAGCTGGTTTAATAGTTCTTCTTTGTTTAATCCCCTGTTTAATTTGGCTGATCACCAATATAGTTCAAAGCATAGCAAATGCCTATAGACCTGAAATTAGCTACATCTAGAATGGCAAAAACAAAAACAAAAAAAATCATAGTATTAAGAAAACTAAATAATGTGAAAAATCTGTTGGAAGAAGCTAAATTGATTTGTGAATAAATGAACGAGTGCTAGAAGCTAGAAAACAAGAATTATTGCTCAAGCCAAATGATTTATAAAAAAAAGAAGAGGAGGGGTTTGTTATAAATTTGTATTGTGATATTGGCTTTCACAGATAAATATTATATGTTAAATACTTTTTAGCTATGTATGTACTTTTTTCTTGCTAACAAGTCTTAAGCTTAAAAGAATTTCCTAGGTACAAGGCAAGGAAACCCCAGAGGGCAAGGACAGTGGGGCCCAAGCTCTTATCAAGAGAACAATAGAGGCCAAACTGTTATCAGCGGAAGATATGAAACCCAGCTGTCCTCAGGGGAAGGATGACGGCCCCGGACTGTTATCTGCCCTGACCATTTGCAAAATGAAAGGAAACCAAACTCCAGAATAATGCTGACCAGCAAGAATAATGATGACCAGCAAAAAATATATGCTGACCAGCAGAAAATAAAACTGTGAAGAGCATGATCCAAGAAGGCGGAACCAGGGAGGGGACATGCTTGAATATGCATTAACCCCTCACAGCAAGGAGGGGATAAAAAGGGTACCCCTGAGATACCAGGTGTGTTCCTGGCAAGGCGCCAGGGCACCCGGCCGTTTTAACCCTTTGCTTTATTTCTTTTGTCTCCTACTTGTCTTTTTATTTATATTAAATTCTTTTTATAATTTATTAAGTGAATCTCATTTTTAAGACTAACAAGTCTTAAGCTTAAAAGAATTTCCTAGGTACAAGGCAAGGAAACCCCAGGGGGCAAGGACAGTGGGGCCCAAGCTGTTATCAAGGGAAATGGAGAGCAAACTGTTATCAAAAAGCTGGTACCAGGACGTTGGCGGGGGGGGGGAAGATATGAAGCCCATCTGCTCTCAAAGGAAGGAAGGATGAGGGGCCTGGACTCTTATCAACAAGTGACCATCTGCAGAAAAAAGGAAACCAAAAACTCCAAAATAATGCTGACCAACAAGAATAATGATGACCAGCAAAAAATATATGTTGACCAGCAGAAAATAAAACTTTGAAGAGCATGATCCAAGAAGGCGGAACCGGGGAGGGGACATGCTTGAATATGCATTAACCCCTCACAGCAAGGAGGGGATAAAAAGGGTATCCCTGAGATACCAGGTGTGTTCCTGGCAAGGCGCCAGGGCACCTGGCCATTTTAACCCTTTGCTTTATTTATTTTGTTTCCTAATTGTCTTTTGTTTATATTAAATTCTTTTTATAATTTATTAAGTGACTCTCATTTTTAATAGTATAATGTTAAAATGGCTTTGGTGTGTGAAAAATGAGGTTCACATAATTTTTATAGAATTTAAAAGTTTAATAAAAAAACAATTAGGAGAAAAAAATAAAATATACAGATACGGCCGGGTGTCTCTGCATTCACCTAAGAGAGCACACCTTACTAACAAAGGATTGTCCCTTAAAAACAGAATCCTACTACATATCCATAAATTCTCATACATATTCATACATTCTTCTTAGGATCTTTGGTGTTCTTCTGTTTAGTTTTCTCTTGCCCCCTTCCCAATAGATCAATATTCTTGGCGCCATTGAAATTTACATTCTCTGATACCAGGAATGCAATAAATTCCTCCCCCCAGAGTTCTGGTCACTGCTGTCTTCATCTGGATAAGATAGTTTACAAATGCAGGAGTTCTCTAGCTATTTTTTCCTCAGTCTTTGGGTTATACAAACAAAGACAGTTTTTATTTTAATACTATGCCATAACCTAACATATATGTATTATAGTACTATTTCTAAATTTGATCAATAACAGAAATAAAGAAAACTATATTAATACAACAAAATTTCTCATTCTTATACACATAACATTCATTTTAATATTTGCGAAAAGCCAACAATATAAAATGTATCTATAACAAAACCCCCCTTTTTCTTTTCATGAATCATTTGGCTTGAGCAATATTTCTTGTCTTCTAGCCTTTATTATTTGCTCATTTTTTTCCCAAATTAATCTTGCTTCTTCAAGAGGATCTTCTATGTTGTTCTGTTTCTTTAACACTATAATTTTTTGTGCCGTTCTAGACGTAGTCAAGTTTGGATCTATAGGTATTGTTATCACTTGCATACTCTGAACTACTCTGGTGATTAGCTGAATAAAGCAGGGGATTAAACAAGGAAGAAATATCAAGCCAGTTGTAGCACACAAAAGGAAGAAGCCTAACTTTTTCCACCATTCTATTCCCAATATATTATCCCACCAACTGCTTTTTAGTATTGGGTCCCATTTTTGAACTGGTACATGTGCTATTTTTCTGATATCATTGACTATATCCAGAACGGCATCCCCGTTGTCATCTATTTTTAAACAACAATCTGATGTATTAAATTTCCCACAAACAGCTCCTTCTTCAGCTAACAAATAGTCTAAAACCAACCTATTCTGATATATTGCAGCTCTGGCTAGACGTTGCTGAGTGGATATTAATTCTATTACCCGAGCAGTTTTATTTGTTATTACTTCTACAACTGCCTGGACTCTTATGATGCGATTTAGCATATAAATTTGGGTTCGGTATCCCCAACTCCCATCTTGTGCCCAGGTGGCTGGCCCATAGGTTTCCAATATGCGCTCAGGGGGCCATTCTTCATCTCCCCATTTTTGAAATCCTCCAATCTCCTCCCTTTTGCTTCTTTTTAGGTCCTCATATACTGGCACTCCTAGTTTGTCTCCATTTGGTCCTGGCAGAAGAAAAAATCCTGGCTGTATAATTCCCAAAGTACAACTCCCTTTCCATCGTGGGGGTAGTTTTGGGTATGCTCTTTTCCCACATATCCAAAATAAGCCATCTGGTGCTTTCCAAAAATCAATTTTCTGTTGATTTAAGTTCTCCCAGAGTTTGGAGATTTCAGGTATACTAAAGTAAGGATTCTTGCCTGTATCCTTGCATTGAAACAGTTTAGTTTCATTATTATATATGCAATCTCCTTCCTTTGTTTTTCTGGGAGCCCAGTACCAAGTTGATTCATCTGGGATCCACCATGTGGAAATTTCATTACTAACTTTATATCTCTTACAGGGAGTATTTCCTACTTCATTAAGGAAATTCCTCCCCGTGCGCCAGAGACATTCTTCTCCTATCACTGTTGAGCTTAAAATCCACCCTTCAGGACGGTTTTCTCTCTTTGTAATTGTCTGGTTCCATTTTAGGAGTTCAATTGGACCTAAGCTGCTGCCTTTCCATGGCCATTCTTCTGATGTCAAAGCCCCTCCACATACCCAACAGTTAGTGATGTTAAGTTCCTTACTGATTCTCTCTCCCAACTCCACAAACTGTTTTTTTTCCCAGTCTTGAGATATCTATTTCTTTTTCTAATTGTTGTTCCAGTTTTGTATACAAATCTTGAAGTGAAACTGACACAGGATTAGATTGCTGTGCTGGTTTTGCCTTTTTGCTTATCAGTTGTTCTTTTACTAAATCTTGGGTTTTGCTCCCAATAATATATGTAAAACAAATCCATCTCTCCCCTTTTGGACATTCACTTCCTAACCTATTACCACTTGCTCCCAAATTTTCTGTAACCCAATATTTTTTCCCATTATGCATACAGTTACCTAGTTTGGATGGGTTATAACAGTGACTGTTGATACGGGTATGAGTGACAAAAAAGGAATCCCAGTGTCTTTGCATATACAGCTTTCGGTAGCATTTATGGCACTTGTTTGGTGGTATTCCAAAAGAGAAAAGACAAAAAATGAGTGACAAAAAAAGGAGTAACAGAGGTCCGGTATGGCTTGTATTCCCACCTCCCATGCCTATGGGGTTGCTACCCATAGCAGGTATATAGTATCTTCTTGGTGGCGACTACAGTGGCCAACCCGGTCTTGCCCTCTATTTCCTTATCAACTCCTTTTTGTCAGTTTCCAGGCAAATAGCTTTTGGCACTTCCTCTTTTTTAATTTCTCAGCAAATCCTTTCTGACACCTTTTAACAGTAGTTTCCCACCGTTTCTTAGGTATTTCCCACTCAACAGGCACTAGTAATTTCCCATCTACAAAGCAAAAGTTATCATTTAAGTTATTCTTAATAGATTTGGTACACAACACTTTCTGCAATGAGAGGCTTAACTTTGTGAACTACAATACTTATTTTTTCTCTAATTTAAGTACTTATATTTAATCCAGCTAACATGTCTCATATTAGGATGATTTAGACAAGGTATATGATGTGGCACTGATGGAAGTTGTGATTTTCTCTCCTCCTTTATACACATCACAGGCAAAAGCAAAAATATATGAGGATTTCCCGACCAAAACAGCCCCAGTCCTCCTGTTTGGGGTGGGAATTTTCCCCCCCCCAAGGTGGATATCGAAGGTGTCCCAGAACTTGTCCAGGCAGGACTTGAAATTACTGACACAGGCTTGGTCTTACTTCTCAGTTAGGCGTGATTCTTAGCTCATCCCTTGGATCATTTGGATTGTTTCAGTTCATTACTGTCTGATCTCTGCTTAAGAGTCCATTTGGTATCACTCTGTTTGGGTGTTATAGTCCAGTCTTATTGGTGTGAATCCAACTTCACTCTTTGGTCCAGATTGCAGCCTCGCTGCCTTAGTTATCAGTAGTATCTGAAAGGGATTTCTTAGCAACACAGGGAAAGTGAAAATCACATAAACAAAATTTAACAGTAAACATAGGAGCTAATTTCTTTCTGTGAGTTCAAATTAGTTAAACAAGAAAGGCTAGGTTAGTTTTGACTTCAAATCCTTTTAGCTCTTTTTTAAAATCTCTGACTTCTGAGAAAGTCAAAGGGGCATTTACAAATCTCATATTTCCCCCTCCCATTGGGACTTCTCGTAATGGGAATAAACTAGTAGCCTTTCTGTATTGTTTTGGGGAGGAGTCAGGGGAAACCCGCTTTTGAACTAAGCTTGCTGTATTTTGAAATGGTACCTCTCCGTTAAGGGAGAAATTCTTTAGGACCGCTGCGTCCATGGCAGAGGTTGATGGGATGGTGAAGGCAGGGATCCGTCCCGCCGCTGAGTCCTCCAAGGGGGGGCCATAGGCAGGAACTGTTACCGGAACCACCGAGAGAGCCGAGTCTCTCGGCGGAAACCAAACCGGGGCGTGGGCAGTCTGCACGTGTCTCCTGGCGGCAGGAGCAGCGGTGCCCAGCGCAGCCGGCACGGACACAGCCACCGGGGCCGGGACGGCCGGGGCAGCTGCGGGAGAAGTGGCCGGGGATGGGACAGCGGGGGTGCCCAGTGCGGGCAAAGGAGCCGGGGCAGATGGAACCCCCGGCAGGGCCGGCGGGGCGGCCGCGAGCCACGCGGCTGCACCCGGGGCAGGCGGGACCCCCAGCGGGACATCTGCAGCAGGCGGGGGGCCAAGCAGGAGAGGAGGGGGTAACACTTCTAAAGGGTCCCAGCTTTTCTCTTTCCTTTTTTCTTGTTTTGTCTTTGAGATTTCTGATATTTCTAGAATTTTTACTCTCTCAGAGTTTGTGTCCCTCATCCAGCATGCTGCATATTCTTTCTCCTCTGCATTAAACGGTTCTTTTGAATTTACAAATACGTTTAAAGCCTGACAAATCCAAGTTTCAAAAGAACCATATCTAGGCCAACAAACGTGGTCAGATCTTACTTCCTTGTTTGCCCATTCGATCATGCAAAAATTAATCATCTTTATCCTTTTTCCTTGTACTTGGGGTAATATCCCAATTAGCTAACATAACTCCCAAAGGGCTATCTTGGGGTATTTCTTCTAGCAATTTCTTTTTACCTTTGTTTTTCCCCAAACCCGACTTACTGGTTTTCTGCCCCATTTTTATTTTTTTTTTAATCAATTTATTTCTACCAACCTAAGCACTACCTTCTTACCCACCTCTTCCCAGGCACCAAAACCCCTTTTTCTTAACAATACAATATTATACAGTACCATACAACACAATAAACTTTCCCCCCCAAAAAAATAAAATTAAACATAGATTCAACAACATTTTCCTTCCTCCATTTCCACCCGCTCTTTTTATTTCTTTGTCTCTTCTCTGCTCGTCCTGAAATCTTAAACTTTAAACCAGAAAAAAAACCAAAACAGCTCACTATCACAAATGCTTACTCACAATCTCAAAAAAAATTGTCTTGGGGCTTAACAAAACAAAAGCTATAACTACAGGGTGCCCCCCCCATTCCTTCTTAACTGCGACTAACACCAGCACCACTCTGCATTCTACTTGCACATCTGGCTTTAGAAAGAGCTCTCTGATAGTCTCACACCAGTCCTTAACCCCTCACCACAACACAAACAACCTAATACAGTCCACTTCCTTCCAAAGAAACTAAAATCAACTATTTAAAATAACAATTACACATTTATTTACTCACATTCACTCACATCTGTTTTACTCACTCACTCATTTTTACTCAAAGCTAAACAATAAAATACTTTTTATTTTCAAGTTACTGATATCTTCCCATGGGTATTATAAGGCCTTGGATGTTTTAGGTTTCTTTGCTGTACCCCTCAATCCAGCACTGTTAACCCCGGATGCTCTTGGGTGTACCTCTTAATCCAGCAAAGTGTTTGAGATCCCCGCTTTTATCCCGTTTTCCCAGTGGATTGTGCCAGGAAAACCTTGGGCTCCCTTTCCCGAGGGGCTAACCCCTCCCCTGAGACCCAGTCCCAGTAACCCCGGGGTATCTTGCAACCCCCGCTCCCCCAAAGATTACTTACAATCCGTTTTCTTCTCTGGGTCTTCGTGCACAAGAATTATGGAGCAAATGCCGTGGTTTAGGGAGCCTTTTCCCTTTTCTTTGCTTTATTTCTTCTCCTTCTTGTCTTCGGGGTATTTACCTGCAGCCACTACTGACTGACACCAGGGGAAACGGAGCGGGTCTCCTGAACTCAGCAGGGTGCATGCTTTTTCCCACTCAGGATCCCTCGGTGGTCTCCAGAGGCGAGGTATTTATCCCGGCAACGAGCCCCCAATTGTGAAAAATGAGGTTCACATAATTTTTATAGAATTTAAAAGTTTAATAAAAAAACAATTAGGAGAAAAAAATAAAGTCTACAGATACGGCCGGGTGTCTCTGCATTCAGCTAAGAGAGCACCCCTTACTAACAAAGGATTGTCCCTTAAAAACAGAACTCTACTACATATCCATAAATTCTCATACATATTCATAGATTCTTCTTAGGATCTTTGGTGTTCTTCTGTTTAGTTTTCTCTTGCCCCCTTCCCAATAGATCAATCTTCTTGGCGCCATTGAGATTTACATTCTCTGATACCAGGAATGCAATAAATTCCTCCCCCCAGAGCTCTCGTCACTGCTCTCTTCATCTGGATAAGATAGTTTACAAATGCAGGAGTTCTCTAGCTATTTTTTTTTCTTCAGTCTTTGGGTTATACAAACAAAAGCAGTTTTTATTTTAATACTATGCCATAACTTAACATATATGTATTATACTACTATTTCTAAATTTGATCAATAACAGAAATAAAGAAAACTATATTAATACAACAAAATTTCTCATTCTTATACACATAACATTCATTTTAATATTTGCGAAAAGCCAACAATATAAAATGTATCTATAACAGGTGTAATAGTTGATATATGTATGTTTGAACTGTCTGCTTAGTTAGGATTACATTCAATGAAGAGATGATGGGGACCCTGTTGATTATCAACACGCACCGTCTGTGGAGAGATGGAGCCAAGGCCCAAATTAAAAGGTGATAAGAAAAGAATTAAAACCACAAGCCAAGAAATACACATGCTCTAAAAAGGTGGACCCAAGGAGTGGCCATGCTAAAAAGTTCCTGGAAAATGTAAACTAGTTAATAGAAAATTTTGAATATGCATCAAGGTCTATGAATATGTATCAAGTTGATGCAATAGAAATGGTATATAAAGGGTGTTTTCAAAACACTAGGTGTGCTCTTGGCAGAATGCCAAGCACCCGGCCATTTTAACCCTTTGCTTTATTGTCTTTGTCTCCTATCGTCTTTTTTTTATTAAAGCTTTTAAAATTTGCCATAACAGTGGGATATGTGGATAGAAAAACTCTATAACTTGCAGAGTAGTTATACGAGTAGGTATGAATTTATTCAGCGCTGAGGTGCATGGGGGATATCTCCTCCGAAAGCATGCACACTTTTGAGATTTGGCTTTCTCTTTATATCCTTTGCAAACTAGGGTTACACAATACGACTAATACATATTCATTTCCTAACCCCGCCTGTCCTTGCTTCATATTAAAATTAGCTCCACGCTCCTTAGTGGCTGCGTACTGCTCATTTTTGGTCAGTTCGGTGGTCGTCTGGGGAGGGGTCTTTGGGATGAGGTCAGCAATTTTCTCCTTAGCCAATCTTTTCACCTTGTCTTCTCACGCATGCTCCTTTTAGTCTTTTTACCACCTTTTGGACTTTGATACAGTTCCTTCCAGCTCAGGGGTCCAAAGAATCCCCTTATCCTGTGGTGCCTTTGTCCTTGCATCCTGTTTGTGTATTCTAGCTCTTTATCTTATCTTGCAGTCTGGCTCCTTTCCCTGCTCTTGTGGAGCAGTGTATGGTTGTTTTTTTTTTGTCAGCCCCCCCCCCCCCCCCCCCCTTTCTGGTCAAGCATTTCTTTATGCTTAATTCCTAATTCTTAATTTCTCTGTTTCAAGTGAACATTGTTTTTCACCTGGAGGTTGATGTTATTTGTTGGCAGTGCATAGCTAAAGCTACCTAAGAAATCAGAGCAGCAGGGTTACAGCCCCCAGCAGCCTCATGCAGGGCAGGTTTTGTCTTGAGTGGAGATTTCATTAGCACCCTGAGTGTTCCTGCTTATGCTGATACTGCCAATATTGCTTGCACCACTGGTGCTGATGCTCTTGCAAAGGAAGATTTTACATATTTGGTGAGAAGTATCTTGCAAAGTAGTTTTAAAAAAGAATCATGAATTCGTGACTATGTAGCTCTACTTCTACCTTAATCTGTCTCTTATTTCTCCTAATATGATAAATTCTTCTAAGGTAGTATGTGATGTGTGAACAAAGGGGTTCACTTAATAAATTATAAAAAGTTTAATATAAACAAAAAGACAATTAGGAGACAAAGAAAATAAAGCAAAGGGTTAAAACGGTTGGGTGCCCTGGCGAGTTGCCAGGAACACACCTGATATCTTTGGAACATGATCCTTTTTATCCCCTCCTGCTGTGAGGGTTTAATGCATATTCAAACTTTTCTAAGAAGCATTTTGCATGGTTATGCCCTGAACTTGCCTTTTTAGAGCATGCTCTGTACGGTTTTTATTTTTGCTGATCATCATTTTATTTGAGCTTGATTTCGTTTCTCTGCAAGCAGTCAGTGCTGATAACAGTCTGGGCCCCTCATCCTGCCGCTGATGACAGCTGGGCTTCATGTCCTTCCGCTGTCAACGGCCTGCAACGGCCTGGTCCCGGCTGCTGTTAGCAGCCTGGTCTCCATGTCCTGCTGCTGATAACAGTCTGGGCTCCATTGTCTTTCCGCTGATAACAGCCTGGGCCCCACTGTCTTTGCCCTCTGGGGTTTTCTTGCTTTGTACAGAGGGACACCACGAAATTCCTTTACGCCTAAAACTTGCTTTCAAGAGAAAAAGTACAGACATAGCCAAAAAGCATTTAACATATAATATTCATCTTAATACTTGTGAAAGCCAGTATCACAATATGGATTTATAACAGATGTCTGTGTTTTCTAAGTCAATGTATATGATTTGGATGGTGATGCAGGTAGATGTGTGCACATATTTCTATACTACCAACCCTATGACTGCCAGAAGCAGTGGCTGTGGAGGATCAGGATGCTCCAAGGGTGCCTCTGTTGTATGATGCATGTTTAACACTTGGATTTTCCCAGGCATTTGTAGGTCCAGATCAGAAATTAGGAACTATACTGAACTGATTGCTGCCATGTTTTCAAATTGCAGAGCACTATCTGCAATATATTGTGCAGTTGTGCAACATATATACCCCAGGGATGCAAAGCTAAATACCCTGATTAAGAAACATCAGAAAGATGTTTAATGTAGGCATTACAATGTCGCCCTAATGGCACGTCACCTTCCCCAACCCAGTCCCCAGGTCTCTGATCTCAGGGAGTGAAGAGGCAGGATCACCAGGATCAGTGTTGTAGGAAGAAGGAGCGTTGGACAAGAGATCGGGGAGAGCAGGTTCACTGCCTCTCCCGAGCTCAGCCCTCTTCGTCGCCCGGCCCCTGTGCCAGGGAAAGACGTTTCTTTCTTCTTGTTTCCTTCAGCTTCCTCCTCAGCTCTTTTCCTTTGGTGAGTCGCTCCGACTACTGTGCTTACTTTATACACTCAGCCACTGGCGAACCCCCACCCTCCGCTCCCCTTAGGGCTTGAGGGTAGGGGATGGAGAGGACTGGGCCTCAGTCGCTCTGCGCCGCTCTCAGTTGTTCTGGCTGTGGCGGAAAGAGGAAGTGACGCCACATGCAGAGCCCTGCGGCCTCCGGTGACATTCTCTCTGGCGCTGGGGGGCGTGGAGTGGCGTCCGCGCGGCTGAGACCCAGTTCCTTCTGGCTGCCCATGCCCCAGCTCCTACCCCCCAAGTGGAGGCTAGGAGGGGCCTTGCGGTGTCCAGGTGAGTGGGGCCGGTGCGGCTGGGGTTCGCCCAACTCCACGCTCCTGTAGGGCCGGGCCGCCTTGCCTCAGCCGCAGGGGCGTCGGAACCGTTGCCGTTAGCCCGGTTGCGCGTGGGCGGGAGACGGCGAGGCGCCTCGGGAGAGGCGGATACTGGCCTCGCACTCCCCTCACCCTCCCCCGGGGCTGGCAGAGGCGGGAGGGTACACTTCAGGGGCCCGGTCCCATCGGGGTCGGGAAGGCCCGCGTTGTGTATCATCAGCTTCGGCCGTGGGCTTTTCAGGGAAACGTGGGAGTCTGTTGGGAGCTTTCAGTACTGACCGCCTTGGTAATAGTGATCTCCATCACGGCCCGACCCGGCCCAGTACTTCCTTGCCTGGAATCAGAGGATGAAAGCCTCACCACAGCTTCTGGAAGCAACTTTGACCACTTAGTCTTTCCTGGGAAATCTGTAAAGTGCCGTGAGATCATGTTAGCTGTTTGGAGAAAAACCCTTTGAAAAACAAGGGGTGTAAACTGCTTAAATTTTATGCTTCTCTATTTTTTTTTCTTCTTTGTTTACTTTGTGGGAAGCTATATTTTATGAGGAAAAAAGTTCCAAATTGTTCGTTGCTTATCTAGCCTGAATTCTCCTTGAGCTCCTAATATCTAGGTTGCAGTTGTGGCTTTGAGCAATAGAGTCATACGTGGAGAATGTAAAATTTAACTGTGCTACTTTTTTCTTTTTAGAAGGAAAAAGTCTGAGGAGACTTGGAATAATTTAACTATTACCCCAATTCCAATATTAAAACTTTATTTGCCTTTATTTTTAATTGTATTTTTGTATGTTTGTTAATAGCAGAACAAGGCAACTTGTCTTAAAGTTTGTAGGTACCTTTGTGAAACCATAGCTAATAATTTAGTTAAACAAGGTCTTGGTTGTAACTAGTTACACACTTTAAACCAGCACAAAATACCTAACTGTTTCAAAGGCTGGAAAAAAAATCTTATCTATAGAGATTCTATGGCATAAGTCAGTCCTGTTTGGTATTATGGTTTGTTTTTCGGTTTTTTTTTTTTTTCACTGTCAGGTAATTCTAGCTTTTAAAAATGAATGAACCTTTGAGCATATCTTTAAAAATGTAAAATTTCTCTTAATTCCCACTCCCAAAGATTTTATTTGATTTTAAGTCTCTTCTGGTACTTGTCAAGACCATAAGACCAAATAATAGTTTCACTTATAGGTAAGGGCTAGCCTATTTTCAGTTTTCAAGCTAAAGTTTTAAGTCCAAACAGTAATAGCTCTCCCCTTAGAACAGCAAACAAACATTAAGTTTAAAATGTTTCTCTTAAAGTATCCTATGTTGCTTAAGTCTATTAAAAATGTAATGTTTGACCTTGAGATGGAAACTCAGTATGGTACTCTTTTGAGGTCTTCATCTTATGGTTCTCCTGCCTTAGTTAACACCTGTAATGACCATTTCTATGATATAAGACCTGAAAGTCAGGCAGTCACAACAGTGCATCTTCTGTTACCCTGGAAGAGGGTAACATCGTTTTTGCAGAGCAAATAGGTTTGTAACAAGCTCTAAGGAGTCATTAAGTTACTTTATGTGTTTTCTAAGCCCAAATATCTTGCCCCCCCCCCCCCTTTATGTATGATACCAAAACAGTGAGACGAAGTGTGGAAAACTCAGTTGTCTGACAGCAATAATTTTTAAGCATAATTTTCTAAATATTTCTTACCTCTGGTGATCTAGCATAGTTTCATCCTGGTAAAAGAAGCTCCAAAGGGGGTGATTATGTGGCTGCTAAAGGCTAATAAAATAGTGCTTTTTGTGGTTCATACATACCAGTAACACTGGTATTTTGTGTAGGGAATTAGGAGGAGGGACTGGTGGGATAATGGAAGATAGTACGTGAGTTTGGGCAGCTGGTATTTATGCCCAAATATGAGGATAAGAATTCTGACTAATTTTTAAGCACTTTATTTTTTAATTATATTGTGTCAACTATTTCTGTTTGCTCTTTAGCCTAATTGCTGGTTGACATGAAGAGGTGCAATGAGATTCCTGAGAAATCAGGAAGAGGAAAGTGACTGTAGTCTTATGCATTCAAGCGTATGATGTGTACTGCAGTACAGCCTGGGCATTTATGCTTTTTCTTGATAAGTGCATGCAATCTGCCTGCCTGGTAGAAATTAAAGTGCACAAACAACCTGGGAAATGAGTGGATGCATTAAACTGGGTACTGTGAAGGGAGGAGAAAAGGTAAGGAACCTGATGCAAACCACAAGGCAGTTGAGAAAGGTCGATAGAGTGATCACAACACACAGAAACTAAGCCCTGCTCTAACTGATAAAAGAGAAATAGGAAGGATGTTTGTGTGCATTTCATAAATGAGCAGATCACACTGGCAGCTGACAGTGTAGAGGAGGTGGGGATTAATCAGGTAAAATAAGATTGAATTACCAAGAGTAAATAATGGAGAATCATGAGGGGCTTTGAACACTAAATATTAGGGAGATAAGTGGATACAACTTGATCTTGTTATAATGTGAGACCAAGTTATATATACCGAGATCTCATTGATATAAGTTGGTCTTGTGAGTGAACTGGTGACTGGTGGCCATCTTGACCCCAGTGACCACAAAACAATCAAATTTAAAATCTGTTGCCAGAAGGAAAAGTGCCAGCAAAACCTCAACCCTGGATGTGAGGAGAGCAGACTTAAGGTTGCTCAGGGAACTAGTGAGTAAGGTCCCCTGGGAAAACACTTTTGCAAGTGCTGGCGTCCATCAGTGCCGGTCACTTTTTAAACATTACCTCCTATAAGGGCACAGGAGCAGGCAATTCCTAAGTGTCAGAAGTCCAGCAGGCAAGTCAAAAAGCTAGCTTGACTGAACAGGGACCTTCTTCTGGAGCTAAGGCAAAAGAAAAAATACTTGTATTTTGTAACATGCAGGTCGTGGGTGGGGAGATGAAAACTCCACAACTCGTGATCCAGATGCTCACGAGACAAACAGCCTCCTTTATTGTTCAGAACCCAAATACTCAATTCAAAAACTCCCAGGCTTGATATCTATTGGCTGAGATCTCTCTCCCCACCCAGCTTCCTGGCCAGTGGTGTGCTTACTTCTCAGCTTGGATGGGTCTGGCTGAGGGTCCCCTGTAACTTATCCAGGGACATGTTCAGGCATGAACTAGGCTAGCTGAATTGGATTTGTGTTATGGTCAGATTTACTTTGTCCAGTCCAGGCCAGCTGTACTGTGACAATACTGTGACAGTATTTGAACACTCAGGCTAGCATTTTTGTTTCAATGTATATAGATTGTGGATTTGATGTTACAGTGAGAATTATGCAGCATCCTGCACAATGCTCTTCTGCTTTGATGCTTAAAAATTTAATGTAAATGAGCAGAAAAAGCCAGACTTCAATTGGATAAGTGGTTTTTCTGGCTATGTTTCTGCTCTACTGTCTTGTTTCATGGTGCTTGGTCATTAGCATTTCAAGACTTATTTAAGAGAAGGCAGATTTCACTTCCATTCATCCAAAATGGGTAGAGGCCAAAAGACTCTCAGTAGCAGAGCTGGAAATAACTGCCAGACTTTATAATATGAGCTGTCTGCATGATGAAGCAATTACCATTTCAATAATTTGTTTTCCATTGGAAATAATTGCATTTTCATTATATCAGTTTGAGGTTGGTGCTCTTTGTACTGTTACTGTGTAATAGTACTGTCAAACTTTCTGAAATAAAAAGAAGCAACTTGACATGATAGCCAGGTGAGGTTAAGACAGTGCTGTTCTCTTGTATTGAGGCTTTCTTATCAGCTGGTAATTCTTCTGACTCTTAAGCACACTCTCCCAATTCTTGCTGTCTTGGAATGCCAGATCTGGCCAGAGGCAGTTCTAAGTAAACTGGCAAAAAAAAAAAAAAAATTAGGGGAAAAATGTTGGTAAAGAGTAGGTCCGGAAGCTGTTTATGAATTCCGTGTACTTGTGGCTGGAAATAAATGTAAGATAAGGGGAGTTTAGAGGCTGTCTCCTAATGAAGTTGAATAAAATGCTGGTAGCCTGAGGCCTCCTCATGTTTAATAAGATGTCTTTTAGAAATGAAGTTGTCATTGTGGGAAATAATGGGCTTATGGGTAGCAGTGCCCATGAGCTGAATTACTGATAAATACAATTTGAGTTGTCAATAGCTGTGGTTCCTCCAGAGCTGGTAACACCTTGTCCTAGGGTGACTTTATGATGCTTGTATCCCCAATTGTCTGTTCTGTTTATGCTAGATATTAAGTTCTGCACCTTTAAGACCAGTTCTGAGAGTGAAGGGGGGGAAAAAGAAGTGTGCAGTTTGTTTGCAGAAACTGCAGTCACTCCATTCCTTCTCCTGGACTGTGTTGTCTGCAGCATGGACAGACAGCGGGAGAGAGCTCTCCTTTTCTTTTTAGTTAGTTTTTAGCTAGCTGAGGCAGAGAAGTTCCCCGTACTGTGGCTTTTCTTTTTCTTGGAACTGTTCACACCTGCTCTGGACTGAAAACCCAGAAAAACACTGTGAGCTTATGCCTGTGGCCCACCAGGGCCTGGGATGCTGCATTCCACCGCTGGAGGGACTGATAAGAGACTGAGCAAGCCAAGCTACACCTCACAGAAAGGACTTTCTGAATTTGCCATCTCTTCAGAACAGCCGGAGGTTTTATTGTTTAATATTATTCAGTTTTTATGCTTGTGAGTACTTTGCTTGCTAAATAAACAGTTTTATTCCACTTTTCTCCAAGGAAATCTTTTCCCAAACCAATTGGGGGAGGGTCTGCTTAAATCTGCTTTCTAGAGGGACCCCATTTGGAGATTTCCTCCCAAATTTGCCCTAAACCAGGACATACCTTTTGATCAGCACTATGCAGAATCTGTGAGGAGTTATAAAAAAATATTTGAGTATTGTTTTTAGAAAGCCTTAAAGGTGAAATTTTATTTTCCATGTTTCAAATTACTGTTATTAATAAGTTATCTTAAAGGCAGTTCACAAGCTTTGGATCTGCTCACTGTGATAAAGAAAATCCAGAAACTGTTGACTAGCATAAAACTAAAGTAGAGAAATACATTGAGTATCTTTCCAGAGTTAATTTCAGAAGACCTCAATAATTAACTGTTGACCTCACCTCAGTTTAAAGTTGGATTGATAACAGACACCTGATTTCCTTCTTTTTTGTTTTACAAGATGTAAATGATTTTTTCTGCTTTTTTAACACATGTAGTGGATTGCACTGTTTGTATGAAACTCATCAAGCTACAGCAATAATAATACTGTTGAATGAATGGAATGGGGTTGAATCAATACTCCAGACTTAATGTTCTTTTTTCTTTTATCTCCCCTTTTTCTGGGGAAGTTGTATATATTGTTTATGTCTCCTGTTGCTAATTATTACTTTTATTCTTAATAAAGCTCTGACAGCTGAGACACTTTTTCCTAAATCAAGACCAATAATGCAAAAAGAATTTTTGGGGTAATTGGTGCTTTTATTTAAGGATAAGTAAGGGGTTTTTTGGTTGGGTTTTTTTTTTTCCCCCCTTTGTTTGTTTGGGGCTTTTTCCTCCTATCAGTACTTGCATGGTACTGCTGAAAACTACCTTTTAATTTTCTTTTGCTCTTCTTGTAGCTGGTAGCTTGGTATGTTCTTACATACTATGATTTAATTTCTGTAGTCAAATATATGCAAAGTCTTCTGTATGTCATGGGAAAGAAATGTCTGTTTCCTGGTCTGTTATCTTCTTGAAGTAGAGGTTGAATTTTTTCACCTCTGCCAACTGGGATTAAATACTGTAGAAAGTATGTGATAGTAAAGGCATTATAAATAATGCATATGCAACTGGCTTTTGGCCTAGTCAATTCTGTTTTTTTTTAAATACAAAAAGTAGCTTTTAATTATTTGTTGAACCAACTTGTGTTTGCTTCATACTATTTTTTCACCTGTTTGTCAAAAGCTTATTCTAAATTAACCCTCTTCTGAATTGTCCTTTTTCTTTACCAGGCTTCCTTCTTCTTCCATTACAGACTATACCACAGTTCCTGTTATTCTTCCAGTGCTCACAGACATTTGTCTATGGCTGTGGTATCATACAAGAATTTTCTCTTTTTAGTTTGTGCTGGTTTCAGCTGGGGTAGAGTTAATTTTCTTCACAGTGGCTGGTATGGGGCTGTGTTTTGTATTTGTGCTGAACACAGGGTTGATAATATAGAGATATTTTTGTTATTGCTGAGCAGGGCTTACACAGAGCCAAAGCCTTTTCTACTTATCGTACTGCCATGCTGGCAAGGGGGCTTGGGGGTGCATGGGAGGCTGGGAGGAGACACAGCTGGGACAGGTGACCCCAACTGACCAAAGGGATATTCCAGACCATATGACATCATGCTCAGTATATAAAATGGGGGGAAGAAGGAGGAAGGGGGGGGAACATTTGGAGTGATGGTGTTTATCTTCCCAAGTGACTTACACGTGATGGGGCCCTGCTTTCCTGTAGATGGCTGAACACCTGCCTGCTCATGGGAAGCAGTGAATTAATTGCTTGTTTTGCTTTGCTTGTGTGCATGGCTTTTGGTTTCCCTATTAAACTGTCTTTATCTCAACCCAGGAGTTTTCTAGCTTTTACCCTTGTGATCTTCTCCCCAGTCCCATGACTGAGAGAGCAACTGTGTGGGACTTGGTTGATATGGCTGACGTGAAACCATGATATTGTTGCATTAGTTTCTTAGGAAAGCTCTACTAAGGAGGAGAATGTTAGGATTTGGTAAAGATATAGACTCAAAGGTTAGGTATCTTGAGCTAGCTGTGCTCTTTGAGTATGGTTCAGGGGTACAGGTGAGCTTTCTTGGTGAGAAGGTAGCATGTTGCTCCCAGTGAAGCTATACTTCTTGTTTACTGAGTCCTGAGACCACTGTCACAAGTGCTTTCTTCTTTAGGAGCACTTTAGGCATGTAAAGATTATGGTATTGATTGTTAGCAATATGGTGGATGCTGAAATCAATTGGTACCTCTTATTACCGGTCAGAAAAGATCAAGGGTTTGGTGGCAAGAGCAGCCCAACAGCAGTTGGTATCTTACTATCAAATTTTCATAAATTGAATGCAACATGACTTTGCCTTTAGTGCATTGATGCCATTTATTTTTCAGTAGTATACCTACTGCAAATCCATGTTGCAATATTTAGATTTTATTCTATGAGCTTAATAATTAAAGAAACAAATAAATAATATTAGCGGCTTGTGAAAAAAGATTAGAAAATGACTTGAGGTGAGGGTTTGGTTGGCTTACAGCTTCTTTCCAGCCTTTCTGTAGAATTTGGGCATGTCACCTGTTCTCTCAGTTGGCCAGACCATATGTCCTGGTTTCAGCAGTGATAAAGTTAATTTCTTCTCAGTAGCTGTTACAATGCCATGTTTTGGATTCAGTATGAGAATGATGTTGATAACACACTGATGTTCTGGTTGTTGCTGAGTAGTGCTTACCCAGGTCAAGGACTTTTCAGTGTCTCGTGCCCTGCCAGTGAGGAGATGCACAAAAAGCTGGTAGGGAACATAGCTGGGACAGGTGGCTCGAACTGGCCAAAGAGAGATTCCACACCATAGAATGTCATGTCCAGTACATAAACTGGGACAGTTACCTGGAAGGGGGGCTAATCGCAGTTTGTGGATGGGGTTTGGCATCAGTCGGTGGTAACTGTACTGTGCATCACTTGTTTTTCATGGGTTTTCTCTTTTTTATTTACCATTATTATTCTTATATTTAACTTTGTTTCAATTACAAAACTTTTCTTATCTCAACCCACAAGTTTTGCTTTGGATTCTCCTCCCAGTTCTACTGGGGTGGGGGGGGGGGATGGTGAGCAACTGGATGCATGGTGCTTAGTTGCCAGCCTGACTTAAACTGCTGCCTTTTTCCCAACTTGGAAATGAAACTCGAGATAATTTTAGTAAGGTAATATAAAAGTGGATCTTTATTTGAAGGCCTTCAGGGGCACTTATGGAAAGATGTCCACAAAAGCCCACCTCCACAGCGGTGAGTACATTTTTATAGGTTTTAGGAAATTAACATAACTGATAAAAAGCACCAATTAGGAGGACAAGTGGTGGTGCAATTCCCCCCCAGGTCAAGCCCCTTCTCTGGAGCCCCCTTCAGCACTAGTTGTACTTTGTCCATGAAAATGTATCTCGAATAGTTGTCCTCAACCTTGGTAGCCAGGAAGAACTAAGCATAGGGGTCTTGTAGCCCCAGGTCTTGGAGCTCTGGAATTTATTTTGTCTTTTTGCTTAGGGAAAGGCCATGGAAAAGTACTGGGAAAACTAGTCACTGATACAATAGGCTACAGAGCTACAAATACATGTGCAAAGAATACAGAGAACATAGAAAAAAACGGCAAAAACCAAAATGGCATCAAAACCACACACCATAAAATGAGCAAGTTACTGCTCCATGCCAGGAAGATAATGATTTAAAGCTAAGACATTAATTGGAATTGAATCAAAGTATTTTAAGCTTTAAAATACCTGAGAGTTGGCTTTGTTTATTTCCTGCGTTTACATGCGTAAAAAGGTCTGATCATAAAAAATTTACAAACTGTAGTGGCTTAATATCTTGTAAGTCATCTTGACCAAATGGCTGTCATAAGTCCATACCACTTCTAGTTCAGTGCCTTGAGCTCTTAGATAGCTGTAAGAGATGGAGAGATGCTGGTGAGTTGCTGTGTGAGCTACAGGAGTGCCCATAAGATAGCCAGGATGGTTGTAGTGTCAGTTAAGTAGGCAACACTGTTACTGGAAAGGAACATTGCAGAGAACCTGACAAAACAGCTGTCTTATCTGCTGAGAGTCAGATGTCAAGGGCTATGCAGTTTTGGTGCTCTGTTTTGCAAGATCAGATGAATCTCCAATGCTCTCCCTTGCTCCAGGCCTGTGGCTGCTGTCTGTTGGGCAAAATGCTCACCTTGCTGTCCTGGACCCTGACTGATCTCATTCAGTCAACTAGCCAAGGTGCACAGCTTTCTTCTGTGAAGTCGAATAACAAAAGGAGTTGATGGGGGCTCACTGCCCCAGCACATTGGCAGTTCTGTCTCTTTACAGTGTCAGTGAACTTTGAGATGAACTTAAGGGCTTCTGTAACTGCAGCCTGTGCCTCATGGCACTCATTTCTGCTTCAATATTTCCAAATAGCAGCAATAACAAGGTACATTTATGCCTGTCCGTGCTGGACTAGCTTTGATATTTTTGAGAGATATTGAGAGACTGCCAGCTATTCACAACCCTTCACAGAAGTAAAAGTGAATGCCATTTATTTCTATCTTTAGTACACCTTTTATAGGGTTCTACAGGGTCTGTGGGCTAAGCAAGTTACTATTGGCTAATACACACAGGTTTACATTTTTTCTCCTGTACACAAGGATATTGTTTTGCTTTACTCTCTCTTCTGCAGGAAAGTTTCAAGGACTTTAGCCTTTAATATCACGACTTATTCCAAAGGCTGGTTTGTGCAGACAGGCCTTTACTAATATATAAAATATTCTCTACAGAGAGACAGCAAAAGACCTTCTCTAATGAATATTGCAGTACTGAGATAGCTTTACTACTTTGATGTTACATTGCAGTTGTCTTGATCTGCTAACTAGAGTTATTAGTGAATTATTAAATGTTTGATTACTTTCAGGATATTTCAGATAAATGTTCTTAATCTGACAAGTATGATTAATTTATTACCATTATGCTCAAGCAATTTAAAATGTGGCTTTTACATGAGCATTACTTTATTGACCACAGTAGAACAATAGATAAACATTTCTTGAAAGAGGAGGTTTATTTATATAGAACAGCATGAACCAGCAGAGGAAGCACAGAATACATTTCCTTTGAGTAACAGAAATGGAAAGGTAAAGTGAGAAAATTTGTTAAAATCTTAGAAAAACCTGGCATATCCTTATGATGATCCTCTGTAGTGTGATCTTCTGCAAACTAATATATAGCAGAAAAAGAAACAAATTATGGCTCTCCTAGCATTGGTTTCTGCCACTGGTTTTGTCGATAGAATAATGAAAAATCTAAGTGAGTCACTTAAATTTTTAGGAGCAGATAGTAATAAAGAGCTGTCCCCTCTAATTTTTAGAGTAGAGAGGCTTGTAGTCTTTAAATTGCTGCGCACTTGAGAAATATGATTTCACTGGGAAAAAGAAATGAGATTTTTAGAAAGCTAAGTGCAGCCAACCTTATATGCTTTTATCTGTGTACTGATGGATTTATTTTTACTAGGACTGTGATTTTTTTTTTTTTTTTTTCCATTATGAGATTCCAGCGCAGCTGGTGAATGAGTAAATGTTTCTGGAAGCCTGTGTGCAGACTTATGAACTAACCTATAGCTGGTAGTTATTTTTCATTTGAACAGAATACATGCATTAAGCATTGCAATGCAAAAACCTGTATTTAAATGTAAAGTATTGCTTCTTATTTACAATGAAAAATGTTGCTTTTCAGGGTTGTAAAGCATGCTCTGCAAAGCTTTGTTTTAACACATATACTTGTAATTTTTATTCAGTCTTGGATAATTTGTATATGCAGCCTATTTTTAACCTTTGTTTAAATAAACAAAACCAGTTGAAACAGCATTAGTTTAATCTTTTATTATTTTATTTTACTTTGCAATTATTTTACTTTTTTGTTCCAAAGGGTCTAATTCTTTAGGATTGCTAGCAGGCCTGATTTATGAATCATCTGATAAAGAACCAGCTCCACTCCCAGAGATATGCCTTAGGTAGAATCATATGCCAGTGAGTCAGCTTTAGGGCAAAATTTTCAAAGGAGCACTATATAAATTACACAGTATCCCTGTGGGGATGCCTTAGTGTTATGAAAAATCTGCTCTAGAACATTGTGTACACACATTCACACAGAGCTGAGTCAGCTGTCTTGAGTTCAGTTAGACAAGTGCTGGTCACACTTCTGTTGTTTTAAGTGCATGGGGATATGTGACACTTATGAGAAAATAAAAAAGAATGTATGCTGTCTTGGGGAGGATGTGAACAAGTCCAAAAGACAGCATTTGAGAGGTCCAGAGACTTTGTATTTCTACATTTGTTTGGATGCCAATTAGTTTTTTCTGATAGAGGTCTAATTATTTGGTTTGATTAGTTTTTAGTTATTTAGACATTTTGCTGTTTGGCATAGGGTGATGGCTTTAAACTGAAAGAGGAGAAGTTTAGATTAGTTATTAGGAAGAAATTCCTTATTGTGATGGTGGTGAGGCACTGGAAGAGGTTTCCCAGAAAAGTTGTGGCTGCCCTATCCATGGAAGCGTTCAATGCCAGGTTGGATGGGGCTTGGAGCAACCTGGTCTAGTGGAAGGTGTACCTGCACATAGCAAAGGGGTTGGAATAAGATGAGCTTTAAGGTCCCTTCCAATCAAAACCATTCTGTGATTCTACGATATCTGTATGGGTTATTTGTACAAGAATGTCACTGGTGAATTCATTGAATTACGTGTGTTGGCTTTTAATGGTAAGGAAGGCGATTTGAGAAGATTCTATGAAGTGGACTTGTGTGTTACAGTCAATTCTTTATTACCCAGATTGTGTGTTTTTTTTCATTTAAACAGTTGCTAGAACTGGCATAAGAAGGTGATACAGTTGTAAGCAGGGAAAATAAGTGGTCTGTTGGACTCTGGTTATGAGGAAATATGTTGGTAATAAGCTTCTGAGAAAAAGAGCTGGTTTGCATCATATAAGCTAGGCATTCTTTATTATTAATCAGTTCTGTAACACCTAAAATGACAATGTACAATTAAATTTAGGCTGCTTTGGTTTTTATTAAGTATTTCAGGCTGTTGAGAGATATTAGTTGTCTAGCTTAAATGAGTAGGTTTTAAGTAGAATGACTTACATAGAGCTATAATACTGTGTGATTTAGCATGTTTGCTTAGCTTTACTTGTTTAGCATGAATAGCTGTATGTGCTGAAGCCTTCAGCTGCAAGCTGTGAACTTATACCTAGACATGTTTTCAGCTGGAATGGAGTTAATTTTCTTAGTAATTTTCCTAATAGCTGGTACAGTGCTGTGTTTTGTCTTTAGTATGAGAAGAATATTGATAACACACTGATGTTTTAGTCATTGCTAAGTAATGTTTATCCTTAGTCTAGGGCTTTTTTTAGTTTCCTATGCTCTACAGGTGAGCAGATGCACCAGAAGATAAGGAGACTAACAGTCAGAAAAAGCTGCAACTCCACAAGATTTGAACAGTTAATGGCCTGTCTGCATGGACAGAGAAAAAGAACCCAATAAAGTGTTAGAAGATCCCAGACCAAAAATTACCATTGGACCAAGAGGTGTGTCAAGAACATGAGGGGCAGGTACAAGTCATAAGGGTATAATTGCTCCAGGATTCTCTTTATTCTGCATCCCTCTCCGGAGACACACAGTTCAAGCTGGCCTGCTGCTGTGCCACTGTATTAAGTTATTTTTTATAAATCAAATGCCTGACACTCTTCTACAGGAAGCCTAAGGTTGAGCCCAAAGAAGGAGGAAGCATGCCCAAGAGTGAGTGCGTGTGAGCAAGGAGTCAAAAGGGGCCCCTGTTGGCCCACTGAAGCCGCCCACTGCGAAGGGACTCTCAGCCCAGCAGTCTCAGGTGGTGTGTGTGTGTGACTCCTTGAATAGTGTGAGAACGATCAGTTAGCATCTTGTCCTTTAACACGGGCCTTATAATTTGTTTGGATTAAACTAATTTCCTTCTGACATTGTAGGAAATAGAATTATAAAGAACATTTATTGAGAGCAAACCAAACAAAAATGTTATGACGTATGTATGAGTGGCCAATTATTGATAGATGAAGGGCACGCATTCCATTTTCTATATAACTCTCTGTGCAGTAGTATATATTACATATAGTTGTACTTTAAGAAGCTACTGACATCTCTGTTTGAATTTTTTTTTTTTTTGTTTTCTAATAATTTTTATCTTCAAAAGTCTCAGAGCAAACAGTGCTGTGAAAGAAACACTCAGTGTCGTTCTAATTGGGAACGGCGGGAAAGAACGACACGGACTCTCAAGGGAGTCAGAACAGGAGAAATCTTCTAGTTTATTGCTCTAGGCTTGTTATATAGATTAGTTCGTGGAAAGTACAGAAAGGAAACTCTTATTGGTCAGTAAATCACCATATCACCATCATTGGTCAGTGGGGTTCACCACCCCCTGACTTTCTCCTGCAAGGAAAACAAGGAATAGAAAACAACACCTGCAAGGCTGTTTTGTGTCCCTGAGGATTGTTTTGATTCCTCCTTAAAACTTCCCAGGCTGGACTTGAGAAAGCTATGCGGCCTGTAATTTGTACAGGCACTGTGGTTCAGATTTAGCATCCATACACTCAGTACTCTCTTCTGTGTCCAGTCAGAACTTGTGAGTTTAAGGTGTGATGAGACCAAACAGCAGGTACTTTATCAGATTTGGATTTTTTTTTCTAAAGGGATGGTTTGTTCTTGCCCTCCTTTCCCTGCTTCCTGCCAGCTCTGGCAGAAAATTGCACTTATTTTCTTTTATTTTCTGTTGACTTACTGAAATTAATCTACCCACGAAAGGATAAGCCAGTTCTGGTGCAAAGGAGGGACTATGACTGTGCAGTGACAATTAGGGTAGTAAAAGACTAGGGAATAAAGCCCATCGCTGTTAGTGGCAATGAGAGAGGCTGGACTGTCTCTGCTAATCTGACCTTCAAAATCCTTCTGTATTTCTTCAGTGAAGTGGAGGTTTTATAGTGTACAAATCATATGACTTTACAAATGAGTCCATGATTTAAAAATTCCCAGATAGGGATACAGTTAGATGTTTAATGGCTTCTGCATACTGGTGTGTTCCAGATGTGGCTGGAAAATAAATAATTTCTGTTGGAAAAATCTAGCACAGAAGTTCTTACGGAATTGCCTTTTCAAATAAGTGCAGTATGTGTGCATCAATGAAAGGAGAATGACATTTCTAAGCAATGTCTGATTAAGTATCCATCTGTGTCGGTAAGCATCACAACATTTTTCAGTGCTGTGTTCTCATTTAAGTAAAAAACTGGTCTTTCTCAAGAAACACCTCAAGATTACTTTTTCTAGTACTGTTACTAGAAAAGTGAGTGACAAGAAAGGAATGTGAATTTTTCAGTATGACCTCTTCCTCTCTCTGATCTATAAATTTGTCAAGTAGAACTAAATAAGGACATTAGTTTTTCTTTCTTTGAGACAAGTCTTTTCTTTGCATAGATATTTTTCCCTGAACTGTGTTCTTCCCTGTATCAAACTCTGAGTCACAGTAGACTTCTTTCCCACTGAGATAAAGACAAAGTTCTATTTTATTTACATACTAATACTAAAATTTTTGATGTCTAAATAGCCAGCTCAAGGGACCTGGAGAGTACAAAACACACCAGAGCAAGTATTTTTTCCATGCACACAGAAACACAGGTTGATGTTGACCAGATATAGTGTTGTGAAATTACTAGTCCCTGTGCTGCCATCTCACTGAAAATATAATTCACTGATCACTGTATGAGGGATCAAACCAGCATGGTTTGAGTAGTTAAAGTTCCTACTTAATAATGAAAAAAATCTTATAAAAACATTATAATTTGACTGTTAACAAGGTGGCAATATGTAGATGAAACATTTTTTTCTGGCTGATAGGCCAGAGAAATGAAAAAGCAAGTAGAGGTGTTCTTATAGTCCCTTTGGAAGCTGCTATGTAGATGATATTTCCAAGTAGGATATTTCTGAAAAGTCTCTAGTTCACTTTGGCTGCCCTTTAGCTTCTTGTCAAGCTCTGTTCTTTGTTCTCTGAGCTAAAAGACTGAATAGTGCAGAAGCTGTTCTGCAGTTATTAGTATGAATATTTAAATATATTTCTTTTGGTCAGACTAGTACTCTTTTCATATGTGTTTGAGCAACCAAATTTTTCCTTCCATGTACATTTTAAAATTCTTAGACAAGCTGGGAGTTGCTCTAGCAGGTCCAATACAAATCTCACTCTTGGTTAATCATTCAGTCATCAGATCTGTTTTACTTACCTATGTAATAGAAGAATTATTTGATAATGAAGATTTGTGGGTGAAATACATAGAAATAGTGATTTTATTACAGTATAGGGATGCATTTATGTCTCAGAACATGTGTACTCATTTGGGTTTGTTGATGCTGTGCTGTGGCCTTGGAAATAAATTGGTTCCTACATTAAATTACTATCTGTGAAAATTCTTCTTTTAGGTTGCTTTCAAGAGAGTTTTACTCAGTATTCACAACATTTTTTTCTTTATATGTATGTTCCTGTATTTTACAGTATGTATTTTAGTCCTTTTGTTTTTTTTTTTTTGTAAATTGCTTTGCTGTGTGTTTGAGGAGTTTTTTTTCCTTATTTAGCAGACCTGAACTTATCTTTCTTGTGTTGTCTGAGATTAACTAACCTTTCTTTCCTTAACACTGGTGTTTCCCTTAAGTATTTTCATCATTCCCTTGCACCATACAGCATTTCATTCATTAGCCCAAAGGAAGCATGAACTCTGTTTTAATATTCATTTAAAATGAAGTTTCAAAGTGGGTTAGGGTGGGCAGGAAAACACTGAGCTTTTTCACAGCACCTTTTAGAATCAGAGCCTCATATTGTGCTGCAGATGGAGGGGGGGGGGACAGCATGCAGTTACATACATATGTTTACAGGAAGCTTGGGATGGATCAGGAAACTGATGAAGGATTCTCAGGTTACTGAAAAATCTTTCTGAGACATCCATGCTTTCCTGAGCTCTTCAAGTACTAATTGCCCTTGTCTGCATAAATACATTTTTTAAAAACAGTAGATTAAATATTACTACTGCTTTTTCTCATCTGCAATTTTTTTAAGTGCTGTAAATTTATAATTTCTGTACTTCTAAACCCATAATTTATTTGTTCCATACCATTCATCTGTAAGCAAATGTGTTGAATGAAAGATCTTTATTATATGTTGAATTACAAGTGAAAATTTAGGTCTGTCCTAGTTTAGGGCAAATTTGGGAGAGAACCTCCAAATGGGGTTCCCCCAGCAAAGCAAAATTCAAATGGCCCCTCCCCCCAACTGGTTCGGGAAAAAGAGATTTCCTTGGAGAGAAGTGGAAAAAACTGTTTATTTAACAGAAATTGAATAATATTAAACAATAAAACATCTCACTGTTCGATGAGACAGCAAATCCAGGAAGAAAAGTCCTTTTCATGTGGTGTAGTTCGGCCTGCTCAGGTTCTTATCAGTCCCTCTGGCTGCGGAAAGTGCTGAGGCCCAGGCCCCAGTGGGCCACAGGCATGAGCTCCCAGGGTTTGTCTGGGTGTTTTTCAGTCCAGAGCAGGTTTGAACAGATCAAAGAAAAAAGGAAAAAAAGTCCAGGGAACTCCTCTGCCTCAGCTAGCTAAAACTAACTAACCGTAAAAGAGAAGCTCTGTCCCGCTGTCTGTCTGTGCTGCAGACACCACAGTCCAGGAGCAGGATGCGGGGCAGTGATGTTTTTCTTCAACACAAACTGCACACTTCTTCCCTCCCTTCAATCTCAGGGCCAGTCTTAAAGGTGCAGAACTTAATATGTAACATAAACCATGTGATTGGGGATACCAGTATCATAAAGTCACCCCAGGACATTCCACCCCTTATCCCCATATTGTCAACCTATTACCAAAATTAATATATATTCTAACTCTACAACACATACATTATATACAGACAAGGGCATTCATTCATGGTTCTCACCCAACAATCAGATCTTCCTGAGGTACACATCATGTAGTTCCATCTTTATGCATTATCCACCATGTGCAACCTGGTCCCTGAGCAAAGACAACCCCACAAATGGGTTTGTCTGTACTCAAAGTAGAATTGATCCAAACTGTCTTTCCTAACAAACCTCTGACATGTACTACTGGGACGCTGTATCCATCTACTGTATGCAGGGGCTCAGATTGGGCAGGGCCTGCTCAGTTGGTGGAACCTCGGGTGTTAACTATCCATGTGGCCTTTGCTAGATGTTGCTCCCAGTTTTTGAAAGATCCTCCACCCAATGCTTTCAAGGTGGTTTTTAACAGTCCATTGTACCTCTCCACTTTCCCAGCAGCGGGTGCATGGTAGGGGATATGGTACACCCACTCAATGCAGTGTTCCCTAGCCCAGGTGTTTATAAGGTTATTCTTGAAATGAGTCCCATTGTCTGACTCAATCCTCTCAGGAGTACCATGCCTCCAATGGACCTGCTTTTCAAGTCTCAGGATGGTGTTACGGGCTGTAGCATGAGGCACAGGGTATGTTTCCAACCATCCAGTGGTGGCTTCTACCATTGTGAGCATGTAGCGCTTGCCTTGGCGGGTTAGGGGCAGTGTGATGTAGTCAATCTGCCAGGCCTCCCCATACCTGTATTTGGACCACTGCCCACCATACCATAGTGGCTTTAGCCGCTTGGCCTGCTTGATGGTGGCACACGTCTCACAGTCATGAATAACCTGAGAAATACTGTCCATGGTTAGGTCCACCCCTCGATCTCGTGCCCACTTATAGGTGGCATCTCTGCCCTGATGGCCTGAGGCATCATGAGCCCATCGAGCTAAGAACTTGCCTTTGTGTTACCAATCTAAGTCTATCTTTGACACCTCTATCTTTGCAGCCTGATCCACCTGCTCATTGTTTCGGTGCTCTTCATTGCTGCAGTCTGCACCCACAGGATCATGTCCAGAGAAGCTATACTTACTAGGAACCAGCATGGAACACCAACAAGACGGTCTTCTGTTCATGAAACCATTTATTCAGCATGGGAACAAACTCAGATTAAGAGACAGAGAGGCCCGAACAAAGGCAGGGAGATGGGTTTTGAGGGACAGAACCAGGGTGGAGTTCAGGGTCAGGGACCAGTAGGAACACAACAAGGGAGAAACTCCAGGGGATCAAACCCAATCAGAACTCCTGGGCCACTGCTCACAAGGGGTCTGGGGTGGGGCAACTTCATCCAGGCTTCACATGGTCCATCCCCCAAAGCAGGAGGTCAAAATTCACACTAGCCGGGCTTACAGCCATGCGTCTCACTTTAACAATGCTTATCTAAAACTAAATCTTTGCCTCCCTGAGGCACCTCACAACACTTCATTAGCCCTACTCTTGGGGACATGGGCATCTACATGACGGACCCTCACAGACAGTTTCTCTACCCTGATAGCAATGTTTTTCCATTCATCAGCAGCCCAAATTTGTTTTTCTCTGTGCTGCCAATTAGCCTTTTTCCACTTCTCCAGCCATCCCCACAGAGCATTGACTACTATCCATGAATCAGTGCAGAGGTAGAGCTTTGGCCACTTCTCTTTTTCAGCAATGTCCAGGGCCAGTTGAACAGCTTTGAGTTCAGCAAGTTGGCTTGGTCCACGTTCAGCAGCTTCTGCAACCGATCATGTGGGGCTCCATACGGCTGCTTTCCACTTCTGGTTCATCCCTAAGATGTGACAGGAACTATCAGTGAAAAGAGCATAACGTGTTTCTTCTGCTGGCAGTTGGTTGTACGGTGGAGCTTCTTCAGCCCGTGTCACTTGTTCCTGCTCCTCTTCATCAGTGAGACCAAAGTTTTCACCTTCCAACCTCTTTGTAATTATCTCCAAAATTCCAGGGTGATTCAATTTTCCAATACGGGCGCGCTGTGTGATGAGGGCAATCCACTTACTCCATGTGGCACTGGTGGCATGGTGGATAGAGGGAACCTTTGTTTTGAACATCCACCCCAGCACTGGCAGTCGGGGTGCCAGGAGGAGTTGTGCTTCTGTGCCAGTCACCTCTGAGGCAGCTTGAACTCCTTCATAGGCTGCTAAAATTTCCTTCTTTGTGGGAGTGTAGTTGGCTTCGGACCCTCTGTAGCTCCAACTTCAGAATCCCAGTGGTTGTCCTTGAGTCTCACCAGGCACCTTCTGACAAAGGCTCCAGGACAGACCATGGCTCCTGGCTGCAGAGTAGAGCACGTTCTTCATATCTGGTCCTGTCCTAACTGGGCCAAGGGCTACTGCATGAGTGATCTCCTGCTTGATCTGGCCAAAGGCTTGTTGCTGTTCAGGGCCCCACTGGAAAGTAGTTTTTTTGCGGGTGATCCAGTAGAGAGGGCTCACGATCTGGCTGTATTCAGGAATATGCATTCTCCAAAAGCCTATGGCACCTAGGAAAGCTTGTGTTTCCTTCTTGCTGGTCAGTGGAGACATTACTATGATCTTCTTGATGACATTGGTGGGAATCTGACGCCGTCCATCTTGCCACTTTACTCCCAGGAACTGGATCTCTCAAGCATGTTGAGAGCTCCGCCAGCTATTCAGCACTCTTCACAGAAGTAATCGTGAATGCCGTTTATTTCTATCTTTAGCACACCTTTTATAGGGTTTTACAGGGTCCGCGGGCAGAGCAAGCTACTATTGGCTAACACACACAGGTTTACATTTTTTCTCCTACACACAAGGATATTGTTTTGCTTTACTCTCTCTTCTGCATGAAGGTTTCAAGGACTTTAGCCTTTAATATCACGACTTATTTCAAAGGCTGGTTTGTGCATACAGGCCTTTACTAATATATAAAATATATCAACACAAGCAGGTCCCTTAACTTTGCTCTTCCTGATGGCAAAACCAGCTTTCAGGAGAATCTGGATGATCTTTTTTCTCAAATACTTCCACTGCTGTGTTCCCCCACATGATGATGTCATCGATGTACTGCAGATGTTCTTGAGCCTCACCTTTTCCAGTGCAGCTTGGATCAGTCCATGGCAGATGGTGGGGCTGTGCTTCCACCCCTGCGGCAGTTGGTTCCAAGTGTACTGCACGCCCCTCCAGGTGACAGCAAACTGAGCCCTGCATTCTGCTGCCAGGGGAATGGAGAAAAATGCATTGGCAATGTCAATAGTGGTGTACCACTTCGCTGCCTTGGACTCCAGTTTGTACTGGAGCTCTAACATGTCCAGCACGGCAGCGCTCAGTGGTGGAGTCACTTCATTCAATGCACGATAGTCTACAGTCAATCTCCATTCTCCTTCAGATTTATGCACAGGCCAAATGGGACTGTTGAAGGGCGAGTGGGTTTTGCTGACTACCCCTTGGTTCTCCAGCTCACGGATCATCTTGTGGATGGGGATCACAGCGTCTCGATTCGTCTGATACTGCCAGCAGTGCACCGTCAAGGTGGTAATTGGTACTCGCTGTTCTTCCACCTTCAGGAGTCCTACTGCAGATGGGTTCTCTGATAGTCCAGGCCAGGTGTTCAATTGCTTGATGCCCTCTGTCTCTACAGTTGCTATCCCAAATGCCCACCTGAGTCCCTTTGGGTCCTTAAAATATTTGCTTCGGAGGAAGTCTATGCCCAGAATACACTAGGCCTCTGGGCCAGTCACAATAGGGTGTTTCTTCCACTCATTTCCAGTCAGGCTCACATCAGCTTCCACTAAAGTCCTGTGATCCCCCTGTCCTACCAGCAATAGAAACAGATTCTGCCCCTACATGTCTTCAGGGGATTAATATGCACTGTGCACCAGTGTCAACCAAGGCCTCATATTTTTGTGGTTCTGATCTGCCAGGCCAATGAATCCACAGTCCAAAAGACACGGTTTTCCCTAGCCTCTACCTGGCTAGAGGCAGGGCCCCACTAAGCCTGGTTATCCTTCTTTCCTTGGGTATATGTCTTGGAGGTTCCTTCAAGGGGATCAGGCATGTTGTCATCATCATCATGCCTGGGAGTTTGGCTACGAGCTACTGGAGCGGCTTTCTTTTTGTAGAACTTCCCCTCTGAGTCTTGCCGTCTTCCAGTTCAAACATCCGTTTTGCCAGAGCAGCAGTAGATTTTCCATCCCATCTCTTCATGTTTTCTCCACAGTCACGCAGGAAGAGCCACAGCTCAGCTCGTAGCTTTCTCTCCCTATCTGGAGAACTTCTGTGTTGAGTACCAGGGCTCCTGCTCTGTACTGCTGAGACTAGAAGAAGGTCCTCCATGAGTTTCTTGAGATTCTCCTCTATCTTGTCTTCGAATTTCTGCAGATATGTTTCCACAGCTGCGATTCTTGCATGTATCGGGCCATGCACTGCATCTGCATATGCTCGAAGCTTCTTCACCATATCCAGCACGGTCTCCTCCCTTTCATCCCGCTTCATCATTACTAAAGCAGAAGCGTATTCTTGTGGCCTGAGTTGAACAAGTTTTCGCTATATCACGGATGTACATGGTACCAAGTCTGGATTTCTAGTGTTTAGGTCATCCACGAAGACAATCTCTACTACTGCCATTTCTCTAAAGTGTTGAATCCCTTGTTCTATGGTCTTCCAATGAGTTTGTTGTATATAGAGATCATCTGCACACAGATATCTTTGTGCCACACTTCCCAGGACCCGTTCCCAGAGACTATAAGGGTCAGCCCCTGCATCATTCCTTGGTTGATAACCGGATCATGCAACAGGGATCCCAGATGTCTCGTTTCAGTACCGTCCAGAACTGTATCCTAACCTGCAGCATCCCACAGACAGACTAACCAACTAATTATAGATTCATCAGGTCATCGAGTATAATCCTTTATTAAGCCACGAAGGTCCTTCAGGGAGAAGGGCTCACTAGTGCCTTCTGAGTTTGGGTCAGTTGCTGGTCTTGAGCGTCCTTCCCTCACATCACCATTATCATCATCCACTGGCCAATTGTTTTTGGTTCTGAATTTCATGCCTCTCGTGGTAGGAGCAACAGACATTGGCTTAGGCTCACTGTCTGGTTTAGCTGCTGGCTTGGCTGCAGCCTGAGTTATTGGGGTAGTTGCTGATTTATCTCCCTGCCCTACTGTATCTAGCACTGTGCAATAAGCATACGCTAGGGCCCAGCTTATTCCAATGAGATTTTTCTCCTTAGAATCATCATAGTAATTCTCTTCCAGATATTTCCCTACTTCTGGGTTCTGAATTTGTTCATGTGAAAATTCCCAGGCTGGGGGATCAGAAAATTTCTTCAGAGGCCATCCCATTCTCTACACCACTCAGGATTTCATACACCTGGGTCTACTTCTGGGGCAGGGGTCTCATTGGCTCCTCTGGATATCTCAGCCCTCATTCTAGAGAAGTTGCAGACCATATAGAGGAAGCTTAACAGCTGAACTTCCAGGAAAGTGGTATCCTTAACACTCAGGGGAAACAGAATATTCTTAAAAAGGGACATAACAGATTCAAAGGAGAAGAAGGAAAGGCTGAAAAGCCTCTTCCTCTGGCAAACTGTGTGCAATTACCAATAAACCCCCAAAATGTGCTACTGGGACTGGGAGACAGGGTCAGACGAAGAAACCATAAGCCAAACATACCTGGCAGAAACTTCAGTACTTTTATGATCTTCCTATAAATCATTATCACTGAGCCCAGCACAATAACTATTCTAATCCATGCTGTTGCTGTGAAGGCAAAGTATGACTAATGAAGGTAAAATGATAACTATGATCTTTAAAAATTTTCCTGAAGATGCTTCAGGTACTCTTGTGTTGGTAACATACTGTCGAGATGAAGAATGAGGCATGGGACCACCTTGCTTTGAGATGATTTATTATTCAAGTAGCCAGATAAGATGTCAGTCTCATCGCGTGAGATTTAGAGGAGCAACAAGTCTGCCATAGCTTAAGGTAGCCACGAGTTTCTTCTTTGCACAGCAATATATAACATTTTAGCCCAATAGACAGTTGACACAAAACTTGTTTTCACTTATTAACCTATCACCTTTACTCTATTTTGCCACACTGTGTCTGTCTCTTAGCCACTAAGCTGACAGGTCACGCACTCATATACACCTCTATTACAGTTTCTAGATCTCTAACCTACTCTATAACTCAGATTATTACAGTTCAAACCTCAAACTATTCTACCTAATATAATTTCTTACCTACTCTAGCCATATTCTTACTTATAATTATAGAAACATAAGTTTATAATTTTTCTACCCAGTGTCTGTGTACCTTCATCACTACATCAATCCAAGCTCTTTGAAAGGCTGCAGATCAAACCCTTCAGCATCTGTGGAATTTTCCATTTTTCCGTTTCCCACAACATACAAGTTATCAATCAGATAAACAGCTTGTTTTTTGTATTTGCAGTGAAGCAATGAAATTTATTATAACTTGATGTAAAATGTAGGATACAGGTGTTGGTGGATACTGTTTCTTGCTTGCAACTCATACTATTTAATGCTGTTTTCCTGGCAGATTTGAGAAAAGCTAGGTCAGCCTGTAGGTTCTCATATAACCAGGACTTGGTATGGGAAGCACTCAAGGAGCACTTGAATGGTGTATTGGTGTGATAGATTGGCATTTAAGAAAAAAGTAGGAAACATCTAAGGAAGTTAAGGCTACTGGAGGCTGCTGGGAGTTTTTTCTCCAGGCCAATAACTGGCTGTTTCTGAGAATTGACAGTAGTTTTGATCATTGAAAAGTGAGATCAACCTGTGAACACTACTCTTTAAAACGTAAGCCTGGGAATTTTTCTTTCTCTTTGGTTTCAGGTTTTAAAAGGTAACAGCTCCAGCTGGCTCTTGTCTCTTCCCCAGGCCATGCAGCCCAGGCAGGGGCTGGAGCTTGCTGAGATTCCCCTCCGGCCCCAGGCCAGGGCTGGGCTCTGCTGCAGCTTCCGGGGGAGCCTCTGTGATGGCTAAAGTGGAGGGGGGGGGGGGGGGGGGGGGGGAAGCCTGGCTCTAAGGGCCGCTGAGCTGAAACCTGGCACTATGAATACCAGCTGCGGCTTGAGACAGAGTTTAACCTTTTCACTATCTAGATAAGACTTACAGATTTAATTTTTTCCAGAGAAAGGAGAAGAAAGAGAAAGTAATCAACATGTAAAAAGACAATATAAATTATCAAAACTAGTGAAGAAAGGAATTAAGCTTCAGATGGGAAGAGAATAAGATGCGCTAATAAGCTGAAATATTCTTTTGTTAAAACTATAGAGATGAACAATAATGTTCTGAAAAAACTCCTTGAATTCATGAAAGAGTATTTTGAGGGGATGAAGTATTTCAAAGTGTAGATCAAAGCAAAAATAATTCATTAATAGAGCTGAGCAAATAGTAAAGTATTTGTGATCCTATGAGATGCTGGAACAGAAAGAGAGAAGTGAGAGTTGTTGAAAATTTGTGGCCCTTAAAAAAAAAAAGATAAAACTTATGTTTTCAGAGATGATCACAGAGACAGATGAAGAGAACTTTTGCCTTTAAATAACGCATCCTTAAAATGACACCCCTTGAATCATGGCCCACGAACACACCTCAGAGTAGTGTAAAATGGGAAGACTGATGGCAGAGTTTTCCAGGAGGCTGGCATCAGAGAAATAAAAAGTCATGAAAAAATGGTTTTCTTGTAAAAAACTCTCCATAAATTGACAAAAGAAAACTTCTTTTTCTCTACAAAGACTGATGAAAAGACTAAAGCAAAGTTAAGACTGTTTTAACCACCAGGTTTTGTCTCTATGTTGTCAATTAAACAAGAGAATGGTTAGGTAGTAGAGAAAAAGGGTTTCTGGAGGTTTTATTCTAGTTTCTTATTCTTGTAGTTTTGTTAATAAACTTTCTTTATTCCTTTTAAGTTTTAAGCCTGTTTTACCCTTCTCCTAATCCATATCTCACAACAAGAAATGAGTAAGTTTTCTAGTAATTTTTTAGCTAATGCTTTAAAACCACAACAATTGGGCACTCCTAAAAAGTCTTTACATGACTCACTGGCATCCGCAGTTGTCCTCTGCTGAGAGGAAATCTGTGTTATACATAGCTAATGCTTCTAAGGGCAATGACTATAGATATTGTAAACTCTGTGTCTCTGACGATTGAGTAGCACTTCATGGCACTTCTTATGAATAAGTATTTGGTACATAAAGTCTACTGGCAGAGTGGTTCCACTGGAAAAGGAAGGTGTTTGTAGTCTTGCTCTGTAATGTTCAGCAACTGCTCAGTTTCTCTGCAAAGTGACAGGATTTCTCCTGTCTTACATTGGTACTGTAAGTTTTCAAATTGCCATTAAAACTTTGTAATATAATTTATAAGGTTGAGGTCACGTTCATCTAAAAGTAGATTTCTTCATAGATATGGAAACAACTATATTCTGGTCTGTCCAGGTGGAGGACTACCAAATCTAGTGTTGCTAAAGGACACTAAATGATTCACACGAGCACTCTCAGTGTCAGAACAAAAACCCGTGACTTTATTTTCTGACTCCAATATTTATAGATTTTTGACAATGACCAGGGATTGGATAATCAAGTTACCACCTTCCCAAGCACACTGGTCATGCGAAACGTCCATCAAAAGATGTTTCTTAGAAGGAATGTAATAAACAACTTATGTTTACAGGACTTTCATGAGAAAGTAACTAAAACTATGAAAACATTATCAGAAGGCTTAATTTTCAGGGCGACATCTAGGAATTTTAGGCTGATATTGTTCATAAGGACTAAAATTCCACATTAAAGTATATTTCCAGTTCTAGGTAAAGAAGTTTAGCATATGTTGCTTAGGATATATTAAATTTTATAAAGTAAGACTTTGGAAATATTTTTATTTTCTGATCTGTAGTGATTCACCTCACTAGAATAATCAAATTTAATGTGACTCCAGTACCATCTTTCATGGGTGTGTAAAAGGAAGAATAGTTTGGTGTAACACAATGAGTTCACTAGGAAAAAGTAAATTAAAAAAACAATAATACTTTCCTATGAAGACAGGCTGAGAGAGTTAGGGTTGTTCAGCCTGGAGAAGAGATGGCTCTGGGGAGACCTTAGAGCACCTTCCGGTAGATAAAGGAGCTACAAGAAAGCTGGAGAGGGACTTTGGCAAGGTGGAATGGCTTCAAACTGACAGAGGGCAGGTTTAGGTTAGATATTGGGAAGAAAGTTTTGACTGAGGGTGGTGAAGCACTTGGAACAGGTTGCCCAAGGCAGTCATGGATGTCCCATCTCTAGAAGTATTCAAGGCCAGGATGGAACTTTGAGCAACTTGGTCTAGTGGAAGGTGTCCCTGTCCATGGCAGGGGGTTTGGAATGAGATGACCTTGAAGGTCCCTTCCAACCCAACCCATTCTAGGATTCTATTAACATACTGTCTGAAACTGAAAGTAATGTGTTGTTTAGATAATAGTGTGAAGAGCAGGACTGAGTTATTTGGGTAAATTATTCTTCCTCTTCTGTTCTTGTTTAGGCTGCTGTATTGCCAAAGACCTTATCTAGTTCACCCAGTCTTCCAGACCATGTGCTCCATGCTTTGAGACCAGGACAACCTTGATGTTCTGAAATGAAGATGGAGACAGAGGGAAAAGCAGAACTTGTTGATTCAGAAGTTCCACCAAAGACTTCTGAAAAGCAAGAAATTGCTCCTGATGAAGATGGACCTATAGAACTCGAGACACAAACTCAGAAAAACAACATGCACGCTGCATCAGACTCAGCGGTACTTTCTTCAATGCCTTGCTTACTAATGGAACTGAGGCGAGACTCTTCAGAGTCTCAGTTGGCATCTACAGAGAGCGATAGGCCAATGGGTGGTCGAGTTTATGAGAGTGACTCTTCTAATCACTGCATGCTTTCCCCTTCCTCCAGCGGGCATTTGGCTGACTCAGACACGTTGTCTTCTGCAGAAGAGAATAACACCTGTCAAGCTGAAGCTACTGCAGAGGGAGACCCTTCTGCGGTGTCTGGGGCTGCGGTTGGGAGGAAATCCAGGAGATCCAGGTCCGAAAGTGAGACTTCAACAATGGCTGCCAAGAAAAACCGACAGTCTAGTGATAAGCAGAATGGTCGAGCTACCAAGGTAAAAGGTCATCGAAGTCAAAAGCACAAAGAAAGAATCCGGCTCTTGAGACAGAAGCGGGAGGCAGCTGCTCGCAAGAAGTACAACCTGCTGCAGGACAGCAGTACCAGCGACAGTGACCTGACATGTGACTCAAGCACGAGCTCATCAGATGATGATGATGAAGAGGTTTCAGGGAGCAGCAAGACAATCACTGCAGAGATACCAGGTAGAGGATGTTTTTTAAACTGAACTGTAACACATCTGACATAATTTTTCAGCTGGCGTGCTAAATTAGATGAGTGACACTTGAGAAAAACCAGAACTGCAGCTCTGTGTAAATTTGAAGACTGCAGTGTATTAAGACATGGGCAAATTTTAAAATCTGTCCTGAGGTTTCAGATCACTTTTGCTCACCAACAAAGTATAGAAATGGTAAATTGGAGGAAGGACTATCTTTGAATTCTGTAATTTTCAGATTGTTTCATTTGTAAGCCTAGATAAGCTCTTGTCAGTGCTGTCAAATCCCATTAGGTGGTGATAATCTAATAAATACATTCTGAAGATAAATAACCAGCTTTGCTTTAATATCTTAAGACCACAGATTGGCAGCTGTGTTAGAAATAATACAGCATACCTCTTGCCTGTGTTACAGTAAAGCCCTGTTCATTACTGCACTGTGCTTTCAGCTCTGTGTTTCAGTGCACGACAAACCTGCTTAGCCTTATTGTAAGTTCTTGCAGATTGCAGCTGGTCACCTATTTTAGGATATAAATATGAATTTGTTTACGTGGGTGCCCAAGTTTATCCACACCTACATTTTCAGCATCCTAGACAAAGCTGTTACCATTTTCCTATGTCACAAGGATCTATAATTTCTATATTTTTAATTTTCTGACACATCTGTGTTAAGATTATAGGCAGCAAATTATAGGGGCCTTCTCATTTTATTAGCAAAAGAAACATTAATTCTTCAAGTTTTTTGTCTGCTGAGTCTTTGTTATTTTATTAGCTCAAGTGCTGTAGACAGGATTTTGTGTGAAAAATTATTTCAGCATATTATACCACAGAACTATCATCATATAGCAATCAAAAATAAAATCACATAAAAATAAACTTTTTGGTTTGCCAATTTTTACTAGATTACATGCTTTTTTGCCTCTTGTGTTAGAAGTTGGGGTGTTGGGTTTTATTTGGAGATAAATATCAGCTTACATAGGGCAAGAAGATTTAAAGGAAAACTGCAATAATTAGTCTTAAGTTGCTGAACTAATGTTTGCTAGATGAATTAAAATATTTGCAGCAGATTTTACAAGTAAGTGTTTTAACTGACTTGGTTATGGTGAATGATTCTGTCATCATGAGAACTTGGATTTTTCCCACATATTGCTAGGAAGCAGGTGCACAAAGTAAATGTTTATTATTAGAAAGTCTGGAAAAGACATAGTCTATAATTTTTGTGTAGTAAACATTTAATAGAGATCTAAAAATATTTACCAATTTAATAGTTATCCAGACTTCTAGCTTTTATGCCTTTTTCTTTGCTATATTTATACTTTGCTGAGCAATTAAAGCCTCATTTAAAGCCTGTTGAAGAAGACTATTTCATTGAGTTTTGGGACAGGTTTCTCCCCACCTCACAAACCCCACCAAACTTACACAATAAGTTCCCCAGGTTGTATTTTTTTTCTTACAGTCATAAAAGGATCTTGTGACCCAGGAAGGCACCACAGGGTATTTTCACATCTACTTAGATTTCTGACTTGCATTGCAGAGACCTGAAACCACTCTAGGGTACTTTGTGTCACTAGGCTTTTCTGTATTTAAGTTCTTGGTCTTAACCATGAGATGCTTGCAGTGAAGAGGTCCCATTGTAGTACACAGAAGAACTTGATTATTTAGTGACAATTATACTAAGGCCCAGTTTTGCCTGTGACACAAGATATGGGAGTGCACAAACCATTCTGAGAAACAATGATGCTTATTCATAGCACATATCATTTCCTTTATGCTAAATTCCACTTATGACATTCAAATGTTTGAGCTGTCATTTTGCTGCAATTAGGTGCAATGTGTACCTGCCACATTGTAGTTTTCCTTTAAATAGAAATTACTTTGGTTTGTGGGAAATGTTTTCCAAGTGCAAGAGAAAAACATTCTCTATAGACATAAGAACAAGGTTGGCCAAAACACATCCTATGCTACTTGTGGTTAATGAAATATTGTGGTCTTAACAGATGCAGTGGAGTTGTGAGTGTGAGTAGGACTCCCAGCTCTCCATCGCAGTGGTAGGTTCATATGCCATTTGCAACCCCTCTTATTTGAACTGTCAAAGTACTTAAATTCTTTTTTCTTGACTAGAAAGCTACTTTAGTGCACTTGGCATTACACTGTGAATATCTTCAAAATTTAGGGAATGAACACATAGAAATTATTACAAGGTATCAAAAAATATTACTGGAAATTCAGTGCATGAATGTCCTCTGCATACAGTCAAAAGAGGTTTAACTTGATGCTTGAACTTGAGTATCAGGACATAAGCATGAAAAAACTTCAGCAGTGAGTTTTGAAAAAGTCGGTATGCATTGATGCAGAAGAGTCTTACAGGTAGTCTGTGCTCCCCCTCAGTCTTAGTGTATTTGGACACTTCAGCTGTAGTGCTGGTTACTGTCTCAACATTGCTTATTATTGGGACTGATTTTCAACTAGTCTGAAAAATAGCTTTGTCGGCAGACATGCTCTAAAATTTTTAGTGACAGTTAATGTGGCCTTCATGTATGAAGGTTATGCATACTCTGGCTCTTAACCTTCTCTCAGTGTATGTATTGTAACAGCCAACACTTTGTGTGTTGTAGCAGCGTGGCAAATGGATATCGTTGTTGCTACCAGTCCAAAGCATCTCTTGAGAAAGCCGCTCGGGTTGGCACAGACAGTCACTGTATCCAAAACTCACACACACACCATCGATAGGTCAGCAAAGAAAGATGGAAAGGGTCTCCTGTATGGTATTCCAGAGAGGTTTACTGCAACCCCACCGAAGGGATCCAGTGACAGAAAAAGACTTCCTGCAGTGTCTCAGGTTAAGTATAGGGTCAGGAGCCAATAGTCTAAGGGCACAGGGGTGGCACAGGGGCAAGGCAAAGGTTGCTGACCTATAGGGGATGAGGTAAATTTACTTAGTGTTGCATAGAACCATGGGGGAAGCATTTTGTCTCATCACAAGCAGTCAGGCTTTCTTGAAGCCTGTGGCAGACTCTTCTAGGGCATATGCCCAGAGACTCCCCTAGTAGGCTTGTAGTGGTTTAGATTCTCTAATTTGAGTTTTTCAGCTAACACACTAAATAATGTGGTGGGTTTTAGCGCTGGCTAAAATCACCAGGACACTTACTCATTTTTTGCTGTGAGATGGATTAGGAGAAGGGTAAAACAGGCTTAAAAATTAAAAGGAATAAAGAAACTTTATTAACAGGATTACAAGAATAAGAAACCAGAATATAAATTCCAGAAACCTTTTTCTCCCCCTGCCCAACTTTATCCTTTCCCAACTGATCACGCAGAGACAAAACTTGGAATGGTAAAGCAGTACTAACTATACAATAGTCTTTCATCAGTCTTTGTAGGGAGAGGAGTTTTCTCATGTTATGGAGACTTTTCTACAAGAAACAGTTTTCTCAAGGCTTTTAATTTCTACGAATAGCAACCACCTGGGAAAAAATTCTGCTATCATGACATTCTTCTCATTTTTACAGCCCTCCTAGAGGTGTGTCTATGGGCCATGAACTCATGGGGTATTATTTTAAGGATGAGTTGTTTAAAGGCAAAGGGTTTTTTTATCTGTTTCTGTGATCATCTCTGGGAACAGAGGTTTTCTTCTCTCCCTGGGGGCAAAGGGTCTTTATCACTCTCATCTCTCTGTTCAAGCTTCTCATGGGATTACAGTTGCTCTAACATCTGCTTGGCTTCATCAATGGATGCCTCTGCTCACATCTACAGTTTGAATGCTTCATCTCCCCCTACTCTCTCTCATGAATTAAAGGGGATATTTTGGTATATCATTGTCCATCTCCATAGCCTTACCAAAATATTTCAGCCCTATTTAGCATCTCTTCATCCCTCTTCTACTTGAGGTTTGACTCTGATGTTTTCATGTTGTTATTTACGTGTCATCACTCTGTCCTTTTCTCTCCCTGGAGAGAAGAACAAGGTCTGCAAGTCTCATCTGTGTATTGAAAAAGTTAAATCTCTTGCTCAGTGGCTGCGACAGTCACGGTGTTGGACTTCAGGCCATGCTGGGCCCTTCCCTCCATCCAGCAGCCGCTGGGAGCGGGGGAGAGTCTCGGCTTGGAGCCATCGGGTGCCAGGGAGGGCTTAGTGTCGGCAAAATGTCAGCAGCTGTGGCCTGGCCCAGCCTGGGGCCGGGGTCCCCCAGCCTCCATCCCTCTCCTGGGAGCTGCTGGGGTCTGGCCCAGGCCCCCCTCCAGGCCACACAGGCCATGGGGGAGCAGGGCCAGCCTCATCAAAGCTCCGCTACCTTTCAAAGCCAGAAGCAAAATGGAGAGTTCCCAGACTTGTAGTTTTTAAAATGTTGTATTCACAGGGGTGGATCTAATTTCTCAACAGTACAAAATGTTGTCAGTTCTCAGAAGTAACCAACTATTAACCTATCCTAAGCACAGAGGAAGCTCCCAACGCTTTCTCTCTAAGAAATCACTTCCATGGATGTTTCTTACTTCTTTGCCTAAATATCAATGTCAAACTACCACAAGGCTCAAGGGCTTCCTCAGTGTGTGGTCTGAAAATTGAAGTACCACATTTGAGAATACAGTAGTCTTTCATGTTGTGTAACTAAGCTTCATCCATTTAAATAGCATGGATTTGGCTAAACTAGTAAGGTAAGGAAAATGTTTAGTGAATACATAATGCCATGAAGTTACAAACAGAGCAGTTATGCTGTAGAGAGTCAGTTCTCTCTGCTGAACTCAAATGTCATGTGCATTAAAATACTGTCAGCCTTGGTTTTCTTTTCAAGAAAGATTGAAGAGTAAAGAGTTGAGATCTTACTGGTGATACTTCAACACAAGTATTGTGAGCTCCACAGGACCTGAGCACAATATGTTATTCTGAATGCATTCTGTGGTGTTAATTTACACCTAAAAATACACATTCAATCTAAACTTCAAGGGTGCTACTGAGAATCTTCTCACTGACCTGAGCAGTCATAATCTGACTCTTTAATTCAAGGGAATGCCAGGATTTTTGAGTTGCTGCAGGTGAATAGCAATTTCTTATCTTATAAATGACTAAGCCTCTCTATTGGCATTTAAGATTTTGCCATTCTTAAACACTAGATAGCATTCACAGCCCAAGAGGATGATCTTTGAATCATTGAATAGGTTCTGCTAGATCTGCTGCTGTTGAAAGTTTTTCCTTTAAACAATTTCAAATTTGACCATGCAAATTAACTCTGAATGAAATTGGCATGAGAGCAAGTCAGGGAATCAATATTTATTTCTCTGTAAACACATTTTTTGAAAGAAGGGTTTTTATAAATTCAAATATAATAGAAAAAAATTGGCATTTCACCATTATTATGCTTTTTACAACTCAGATAATTCTAAATTAAAAGGGTGACTCATGTTTTAGGTTTTCAGAAGAATCTGCTGAAAACTTTGAGTGTTGATGTTGAAAATGTGTTGCAGCTCACTTTGTCAAAAAAAAGGGAATTTTTTTTTTTTTTAATATGAAGAAATTCAAAGTGTGTATGTATGAGGTACTCTCAACCAGGTTACTTCCTCTCAAGAATTGTACATAGACCTTGGAAAATGCATCTTGCAAAGGATAAATTTGGTTCAAGTAACTCAGGATGACGCTTATGTAAGAACAGGGGAAAAAAATCTGTTAGGAAGGATTTGCTGTAAGATATTGTCCTAGATTGACTTTATAATGCTTGCATCCCCAATCGCCTTATTTATGTTACATATTAAGTTCTACATCTTTAAGACTGATTCTGAAAGCAAAAGGGGAAGAAAAAAGAAGCGCACAGTTTGTGTTCAGAAACTGCACTCACTCTCCCGAAGGCTTCTCCTAGACTATGTTGTCTACAACACGAACAAACAGCTAAACAAAACTCTCCTTTGCTTTTAGTTAATTTTTAGCTAACTGAAGCAAAGAAATTCCCAGACTGTTTTTTTCCTTAAATCTATTCTAACCTATTCTAAATTAAAAACCCAAAAAACCCCTGAGAGCTCATGCCTGTGACCCACCAGGGCCTGAGCCTCAGCACTTTCCAGTGCTGGAGGGACTAATAAAAAACTAAGCAAGCTGAGCTACACCCCATAAAAAAACTATAAATTTGCCATCTCTTCAAACAACAAAATTTTTTATTGTTCAATATTATTCATTTTTTATGCTTATAAATAATTTGCTTATTAAATAAACAGTTTTTTACACTTTTCTCCAAAAAAATCTTTTCCCAAACCAGTTATGGAAGGTGCCATCTAAATTTGCTTTCTAAAAAAACCTCATTCAATACTTTTCTCCCAAATTTACCCTAAACCAAGACAGATACTCATTTGGAAATGTCAGTAAACATAACAGCATGGAGGAATACACCATTGCTAGTTAGAATGAAGATGCAACATATCTCCTTAAATTGTTATCTTGTCAGACTTACTAAATTAAATAACTGTAGATTTGGTTATTGTCACTGCTGAAGATGAATAGATCACGCGGACACAGGTCGAGGTGTGATGAAAAGAAGAGCAGAGTTTATTTTTCCTCCCAGGATTTATAGGCTTTTGACCACGGCCAGGGATTGGATGGTCAGGATAACACTTTCTCACTGCACTGGCCATGAGAGATGCCCATCACAAGACGTGTAACAGAAAGAATGCACACATATCTATGTTTACAGTTACTGTCCTGGGAAAGTCTTTAGAAAACTATGTTAGCAAGCTCAGAAGCTGAGTTTTCAGGGTGACAGGTTATTATTTAGATAATACTTAATAGATCACATAAAGAGACAGTGTTGGGGCATTTCCAAGTGCTGTTTTGCAGGACATAGTTTTAAAAATAATATATGAATCTTGGCTTCTGACCCCTTTTGTAATTGCAAATTTCTTCGTGTTTTAACTTGGCATAACTTCAAAAAAACTAGAGTTGTAAGTTTACAGATAGCAAAGAGACCAGTTAGATAAATGCTAATATTTTTAATATAAAAATGCTTTTTTATTAGGCTTGACTTTTTTTTTTTAACCCTGAAAGCCACAAATAAAGAAACGATTGAATAAGGCTTGTTATAAGAACTGCAAGGGAAGCATTTGAAACACTGATTTGCTGCTACTATAAATTGTAGATGGACTATGAATGATGCCTTTTAAAAATAGTATTGCAGGGTACTATATACTTCAATACCTAGTTTCTTCAGTTTGCAAAGCAATTTTATCAACTTTGACCATGCTAGTTCATTCTTAACTTTAAAAACCTGGCTAGATTATCTCACATACCATCATAAATAGTTTTTATTTAAATTGCAATTAAAACTTAGTGTTACTTAGAGGTGTCTGTTCATAAGCCTGTGGAAATTGGAAAGAGTGTCATTTAGTTGCTTGGTTTTAGGATAAGATCCCTGACTAAAGATGAACAGTATCATATAAGATGTTCAATACTAGGAGTATATGAATAGAAGGAATATTTTTTTTCAGGGTGGAAAAAGACATTGAATATATAAAAGGAACCACATTTTAGGAAAAAGGTACCATTTTACGTAATTATTTTAGTTAAAAATGTAGTCAGAGGGATGTTAATTCGTTACTATAAAGTATATATTTATTTTTGAGTAGAAGACATGAATGCTGAATTCCCAGCCTGTCTGATAGGTAAACAGATAGGGGTTTAATAGAATATTTTTGGCCCCTGATGGATAGTATTGCAGCTACTCGGAAAAAAGATGATAATCCTGGGCTTTGTTTAGCTATTACTGAAGGCCTTATATATACCTCATTTATATAGATCCAAAAAAAGAATGTGTTGTTTAAGCAATACTGTAATTTAATGTACATAGTGAAATCCTAAAAAAGATTTAGCGCTTTATATTTTTATTAGTAAATATTTGGTTAGGTTGTTCAATGATTTCTCTCATTCTTAGGATATTTTCTATTATTCTTAAACTAGAGAATCCCACAAGTTTCATATTCACATATTAAATTGTCAGGTTCTGTAGCTGCTTTGTGTAGTTTAATGTGATGCTTGTCTTGTTCCAGAATTACCTTAGGTAACGTTTGTGTGTTTGGATGGCATGCACATATTGTTTATTATTCCTCAAACAGGTACAAAGCCTCTGGTGTTTTTTGGTTTTATTGCTTCCTAGATGATTCCTGAGTGAACTCAAAACATAAAAATATAGATACTGCTGCCTTTTGTTATTGATATGTAGAGTAAGGTAATGAGGATGGCCTTCTTGCTGCTGAAGTTTTTTCTGATAATCCCAAAGCCAGTCATTTTAACCATCATTTTGATGGATAGAAGGAAGGAGAAAAACTTCCTTCCAACGGTGCCCTGTTTTCTCCTTTGCCTAGGATTAATGCTAGAAATGCTGCACAGCTGGTGGCTCGCGTGAGGAAGGACACATTTCTAGTTGGTGTGAGGTTGATCACTCCTATATGTCGTGTATTAACCCTGTGATGGAGCTGTGTCCATCAGACCTAATGTTACGTGCAGGTCATGGGTTGGGAGACAGAAACCTCGCAAAACTGGGAATGCTTCAATTGTTTCCCCTCCCTGCTGCCAGCCCTATAGTGATGGTAAAGACACAGGTGCAGAAATCATTTCAGCCCCCTCTATATGCCCCGCTTTCAATCGCTTTTTGTTTTACCTCCATCCAAAAGATTACCAGGTCTCGAGTGGGGATGATTTCTGCTCGGAACATCAACGAGGTTGGAGCTGCTGTCGGCAGGATTGGAGGGGCTTGTTCTCTGGGGCTGGTGGTAGGGTGAAGACTTTGGTTCCCTCTGTGGGGATCTCGTGTTTCCATCAGTGATGTGGTTCCTTGGGGCTGTTGGAGTCTTGGCTGCAGATGCGTTGAGGCTGTGGCAGTGGTGGGTGCAGGACCAGGACCAGGACCAGGGTCCGGCACCAGGATGTTGTTACTTCTTGCTTCCAACGAATTTCTGGGTATGATGTAGGGACAAAATCTGGGCACTCAAAGTGACGTCATCTTGGGCCCCACCCCTGTGCTGCAGCGGCAAGCAGGCGTGGCCAGCAGAGGCGGGACTATGGGCACGGTTTCTGGACTGAGCCAATCTGCTCTGGGCAGGGGCAGTCCGGTGGTGGGGAGGCGGTCCTGGGAGCCGCATAGAGCTGCATCATGGCCACGGGTTGCGGCATCGAAATGGCAGCGTTCTCTGACCTGAGACAGCAGCTTTACACGGCACAACAGGTTGGGGCAGGTGCTGGGCGTTATGGCACCACACTGCAGCTCCTTGGTGCGGCTGCGCCTTCGCTGCTTGTCGCGGTTCCCCAGCTGCAGTGGTGTCGGCACAGCTTGGGGCTCCGCCCCCCCCACCCCCGCCACCTGGCGGGGTCCAGCCACGTGGTGGGATTGCACAATTTGGCTCATTACCACATGCCACATTTTGTCTGCCTGCCAAGGGCACCGCTAGCCAGCCACCTGTGCACCGCAGCGTGGCGGGGTTGCGGGAAATGCCTCACTAAAAAGCAGTTCCAGGACAAGGGGTACATTCAGGGTGGCACGGCCACGTGTGGCAGCCATTTCTTCCCGCCACCCCCTCCGTGGGCTTGGAAGGGTGCCCAGTCCTCCCTCTATCTCCTCCGGTGCCCGTTTCTTGCCCTGTAGTCCATTATTTAAGTCTCGTTAAGTCCAAAATAAATTTCCAGTGCTTTATAACTTTTATCGCACTTTCATCGCCTCTGGAAGCTGCTCGAGTTATAAATCAACCAGTTTGTTCCCATATATTTGTATCAAGGGCAGCCTCTTTGTTTGTGTCCAATCCGTGGTTCTTAGCCCACGTTATTAAAGCTAACAATGCTTCTTTATCATATTCTACCTCCTATTCTTGTAAAAGAAGCGACCATACCTTCAAAACTGGATGTTGTTGTACTGAGATCCATCCTCTCATGGCGCTGGTGACTGTTTTCTTCTATTTTTAAGAGTAAGTCCAAAAAAAAATTCTGGATTTGAGTGGTTTTTTCACCGCAAGCAGCTCTCCTCGCTGTAAATTTTAGACGGCTTTTTCCGCACGCCTCTTATTTCTAGCTTTTCACTGTAGATCAGACTCTACTTGCCTCTGTTATTTCCTGCTTTTTCTGTTTTCGACAGGCTCTGAGCACTATCCTCTGTCTCCCCTTTTCTCTGCAGAGATGGCTGTGTCCTCACACGGGGTCACCACGTGTTACATGTGGGTCGTGGGTTGGGAGACAGAAGCCACAACTTGAGTTCTCTTGTTCATCAGACAAAACAGCTGCCTGTTTTATTGTTCAGAACTTACTTATATAGTCGATTCAAAACTCCCGGGCTTAGATAGCTCATTGGCTGGAATCTCTCTGCCCAGATCTCTGGCCATTGATGTGCTTGCAACTAAGCTCCAATGGGGTTGGCTGAGGGTCCCCTGTAACTTATCCAGGGACTTGTTCTGGCATGAACTAGGCTAGCAGAATTGGATTTGTGTTACGGCCGGTTTTATCTTGTCCAATACAGCCCAGCTGTACTGTGACAATATTGTGACAACCTAACGGATTGCTTTTACTTCATATATTAGCATAGCATTCACATATCTTTTCATTCTTGTGTGTTTATGTCATTTATTTTATTCATTGGTGTTTATTGTGTTTTCCAAAATTAGACCAAGAGCTTTGGGCTTAGCTACTTTGGATGCTGCAGTCACTATATCAGCCTTTATCTCTATCTCATGTAGAATTTTGTCCATGTTTAACAGTCTGTTATAAAAGGGTTCAAGTATGTAAGTAAAATATGCATAATTATTCAGATTTACAGTTAATAGTATTTTGGATAGCAGCTTAACAGAACTAAACATGTTATTGTATGATGTTTCTTGACACCTTCAGTTAAATTAAAAACAAAACTTGCAAGGGAATTGGACTAATTTAGTTTATTTATAAAATAAAACATTTGACAGAATTGTCTTAGAATTCTAGAATAAAAATAATTTTGAAGCCAAAATGTCTATTATAACCTCAGTGAGTGTAAATTGTTTTTTTTTTTTTACAGTAATACTGTTGACTGATATTTGCTAATTCCTCCCCAGTTGTCATATCTTAAGGGACAGCATTGGAAAAGTTGTTTTCTTGAGTTAGTATGCCTTAATAAGCAATAATAGGTTCTTACTTAATGATATCTTATCAAATGGCCTCAATGTCTTTAAAGCTGGCTTTAGTCGTGCTAGGGGATCTGGAGGCGTGACCAGGGAAATTCCAGGATTGCTTGACAGGGGCACCATGTGGGATAGGAACTGCATAGGCAATGTCCTGGAAGAGGCCATGAACTGCATTGCTGAGATGCAGAGGCAGAGAGGATAAATTTCACATGTGGATAGAAAAGCAGTTGTTTAATTTTTACATGTGTAGTTTAGATTTGCCAATTTGCGTTTCCTGGCCAATGCACCAAATAATGTGGTGGGTTTTAGCACTAGCTAAAATCACCAGAGTACTTACTCATTTCTTGCTGTGAGATATGGATTAGGAGAAGGGCAAAACAGGCTTAAAACTTAAAAGGGATAAAGAAATTTTATTAACAGGATTACAAGAATAAGAAACCAGAATAAAACCTCCAGAAACCTTTCCTCCCCTTACCCAACTTTTCCTTTCCCAACTGACACCGTAGAGACAAAACCTGGGATGTTAAAGTAGTACCAACTATACAATAGTCTTTTCATCAGTCTTTGTAGGGAGAGGAGTTTTCTCTTGTCATTCCATGGAGAGTTCTCCACAAGAAATAGTTTTCTTGTGGCTTTTTATTTGTATGAATGGCAGCCGCCCAGGCACAAATTCTACCATCTCCTCCCATTTTCACAGCCCTTCTAAAGGTGTGTCCATGGGCCATGAACTCATGGGGTATTATTTTAAGGATGAGTTATTCAAAGGCAAAGGTTCTTTCAATCTGTCTCTGTGATCATCTCTGGGAACAGAGGTTTTCTTCTCTCCCTGGGGCAAAGGATTTTCATTAACTCTCACCTCTCTCTCTCTCTAAGTGTCTCATGGGATCACAGCTACTCCAACATCTGCTTGGCTTCATCAATGGATGCCTCTGCTCAAATCTACAGTTTGAATACTTCCTTTCCCCCAATACTCTCATGAATTAAAGGAATTATTTTCAGTATATTATTGTCCATCTCCAGGGCCCTACCAAAAGAATATTTCAGCCCCATTCAGCATCTCCTCATCCTTTTTTCATCTGAGGCTTGACTCTTTCTTTTACTGACCTGGATGTTTCATGTTGCCTCTCTATGTGTCGATCGCTCAGTCTTTTTCTCTCCCTGGAGAGAGGATTAAAGTTTGCAGATCTCATCTGTGTAGTGAAAGGATGAAATCTTTCAGGGATTTCAGGCCACGCTGTTGCTTCCCTCAGCTCGGCAGCCGCTGGGAGAGGTGAACGGTCCTCGGCCTGGAGCCGTCTGGGGGGGGGAGGGGGGGGGGTTGGGTGTCAGCGAGATGTCAGCAGCCATGGCCCAGCCTCGCCTAGACCCCGGACCTCCCCTCCCCACGACTTCCATCCCTCACTTCGGAGCCGCTGGGGCCTGGCCCCCCCCACCTCCCGCCCCCCCCCCCCCCCCCCCCCCCCCCCCCGGCCTCACAGGCCACAAGGGAGCAGGGCCAGCCTCACCAAAGCTCCACCAACTTTCAAGGCTGGAAACAAAAAGAGAGAAGTTCCCGGCCTTGGGTTTTTAAAAGGTGGTATTCACAGAGGTGGACCTAATTTTCAATGGTGTGAAATGCTGGCAGGTCTCAGAACTGGCCAGGCATTGGCCTGTCTCAGACACAGAGGAAGCTCCCAGCAGCTTCTCTCAAAGAAATCACTTCCGTAGGTGTTTCCCACTTATTTCCCTAAATGCCAAACCACCACACCCTCCAAGATGTTTGTTGAATTCATTTAGCCCATGACTGTGAGTTCTATCCATCCTAGATGTCTTCCAGGGAAAAAAGGCTTGTGAGTTGTTGGCTGGTTGCTGCATTACAAGCTCATGACTGGTGTATCTGGAGCAGTCCCTCTTCATTGTCCATGGTAGTTATGGCATACAGCGGCAGTGTCATTCCTCAACCAATATTATACAATTCAACATTGCTGACTGTTCTCACCCAAAAATCAAATCCCCTTGAAGTATACATCGTGTTTCCCTGTCCCTCTGCATTACCCACCCAGGTCCTTGAGCAGAAACAATCCCACTGATGGGTTTGCCTTTGCTTGAGGCAGGACTAATCCTAATGGTCTTCCCTAACACATTCCTCATATATACCATGGGGACTTTATCCCCTCCTATGGTAAATGGCAGTTTTGATTGGGCAGGGACAGCTCAATTGGTAGAGCCTCTAGTGTTAAGTAACCAGGTGGCCTTTCCTATATATAGATCCCAATGTTTGAAGGTTCCCTCACCCATTGCTTTCAGTGTGGTTTTTAACAGTCCAGTGTACTATTCAATTTTCCCAGAGGCTGGTGCATGATAGGGAATATGATACACCCACTCAATTCTCTGGTCTCTGGTCCAGGTGTCTATGCAGCTATTTTTGAAATGAGTCCCACTGTCCGACTCAATTCTTTCTGGGGTGCCATATCACCACAGAACTAGCATTTCGAGGGCCAAGATGGTGTTTTGGGCAGTTGTGTGAGTCACAGGATGTGTCTCCAGCCATCCAGTGATTGTTTCCAGCACTGTAAGCATGTAACGCTTGCCTTTGCAGGTTTGCGGGAGTGTGATATAATCAATCTGACAGGCCTTCCCATATTTATATTTTGACTGTTGTTCCCCCCATACCACAGAGGCTTTACCTGCTTGGCCTGCTTGATTGCAGTGCATGTTTCACAGTTATGGATAATCTGGGACATAGTCTCCATGATTAAGTCCACCCCTTGATCAAAAGCCCATCTGTATGTTACATCGCTTCCCTGATGACCTGAGGCGTCATGAGCCCACTGAGCCATAAATAAGTCACCCTTATGTTGCCAGTCCAGGGCTACCTGAGACACTTTAATCTTGGCAGCTTGATCTACCTGTCGTTGCGATGCAACTTATTAGCCCAACTCTTAGGTACATGTGCATCTACATGATGGACTTTCACACCCAACTTCTCTACGAAGGCAGTGACCTCGTGCCAGAATTCAGCAGCCCAGATGGGTTTTCTTTTGCACTGCAAATTGGTCTTTGCGAACAGGAGCAGGCAAACAGGGGCATGGCATGTCTCTGAGGGCGTTGCAAGGCAGTTTGCGCTGCAGTTCGAGCAGGCAGGGCAAGCAGGCAGGGCTGCAGGTTTTTCTTGCTGGTAAGGTTTTTGTCTGTTTTTGGTTTTGCTTGGTTGGTTTTTGGGGTCTCTGTTAGCAATGGTTCTTACATGATCAAAAACTGGAGTTAGTACAAGTGTATGTAACCAAATGGAACCCTCCAAAAAGGATGCATCTGTACAGACCCATTCCTGTCCAGAGTGTTTGAGTTTATCACTGGCGTCAGGGGATGTTTTGGAGGAAACCTGCTTGTGGTGTGAACAGGTGAACGATCTCCTTTCGCTGATGGCCGAGCTGAGAGAGGAAGTTGAAAGGCTAAGGAGTATTAGGGAAAGTGAAAGGGAAATAGACTGGTGGAGTTCAGCTCTTTCATCCTTGAGAGAGGTCCACCAAGAGTCAGAGGACTCCCATGCCTCCCCCTGTAAGGCAATAGAAGAACACCTGGTAGATGAAGGGGATTTGGAATGGGTCCCTGCTCACGGAGATAATAATAAAAATTCCTCCCAACCCCCATCCCCTAGACAGGTACCACTTCAGAATAGGTATGAACCCCTGGATCTAGAGAGTCAGCCAAATGACTTAGAAGAAAATCATATGCCCAGTAAGCCTCCCAACCACGATTCATCCCAAAGACAGATCATCACCTCTAACATTAAAAAGAAAAGAAGGGTAATTGTAGTAGGTGACTCCCTTCTGAGGGGAACAGAGGGCCCCATATGTCAACTAGACCTATCCCATAGGGAGGTCTGTTGCCTCCCTGGGGCCCGAGTACGGAATATCACTGAGAGACTTCCTGGGCTGATTTGGCCCTTTGATCATTACCCGCTGCTGATACTCCAGGTTGGCAGTGATGAGATTGAAGAGGAGTGTCAGGGCAATTAAAAGGGACTTTAGGGCACTAGGTCAAGTGGTTGATAGGGCAGGGGCACAGGTAGTCTTTTCCTCAGTCCCTTTAGTGGCTGAGTAAAATGGTGAAAGGAATAGGAAAACTCACATCATCAACAAATGGCTCAAGAGTTGATGTAATCGGCAAAATTTTGGATTCTTTGATCATGGGGCAACTTTTACGGCACCTGCCCTGCTAGAACCAGATGGGCTCCATCTCTCTGTTAAGGGCAGAAAGTTTTTAGCTCATGAACTGGCAGACCTCGTTGAGAGGGCTTTAAACTAGGTTTGAAGAGGGAAGGGGATGCACCTGAGCTGTCTGGAAGCAGGCCCAAGGGTGGTAAGCCTGAGTTAGGGGTGAAATCAATAGCCCAGCTGAGGTGCATGTGCGATAATGCACACAGAATGAGTAACAATCAAGAGGAGCTGGAGGCCAGGGTGCAGCAGCAGAACTACGATGCAGTTGCCATCATGGAAACGTAGTGAGGCAACTCACATAGCTGGAGCACTGCACTGGATGGCTACAAGCTCTTCAGAAGAGACAGGAAAGGGGAAGAGGTGGAGGGGTGACCCTTTATATTAGGGAGGCTTTTGATGCCATGGGTATTTAAACTAGTGATGACGAAGTTGAATATCTATGGGTGAGAATTTAGGGGAAGGCCCACAAGGCTGACATCCTACTGGGAGTCTGTTATCGTCCACCCAACCAGGAAGAAGTGGACAACTTATTCTATAAGCAGCTGGAGAATGTCTCAGGATCACCAGCCCTTGTTTTTGTAGGTGACTTCAACCTGCCAGACATCTGCTGGTAACTTAATACAGCAGAAAAGAGGCAGTCCAGGAAATTTTTAGAGTGCATGGAGGACAACTTTTTGTTTCAGTTGGTGGGTGAGCCCACCAGGGGAGGGGCTATGTTCGATCTGTTGTTCGCAAATAGAGATGGGCTGGTGGGCGATGTGGTGGAGGCCACTTGGGGCACAGTGATCATGAAATTATAGAATTCTCGATACTTAGTGAAATCAGGAGGAACAAAAGTGAGACTTTTACATTGGACTTCCGGAGGGCAGGCTTTGGCCTATTTAGGAGACTTATTCAGAGAGTTCCTTGGGAAGCAGCCCTTAAAAATAAAGGAGTCTAGGAAAGGTGATTCACAAAAAGGGTGGAAAGGAGGATCCTAGTAATTATAGGCCAGTCAGCCTGACCTCAGTACCCAGTAAGGTTATGGAACAGTTTATACTGAGTGTCATCATGCAGCACTTACTGGATGGCCAGGGTATCAGACCCAGCCAGCATGGGTTTAGGAGGGGTAGGTCATGTTTGACCAACCTGCTCTCCTTTTATGACCAGGTGACCCGCCTGGTGGATGCTGGAAAGGCTGTGGATGTTGTCCATTTGGACTTCAGCAAGGTCTTTGACACTGTCTCCTACAGCAAACTCCTGGAGAAGCTGGCAGCCCATGGCTTGGACAGGAGCACTCTTTGCTGGGTTAAGAGTTGGCTGGATTGCCAGGCCCAGAGAGTGGTGGTGAATGGTGCTGCATCCAGCTGGCAGCCAGTTGTCACCCTAAAAACTAAGCCTTCTTATCTTGTTTTCATAGTTTTAGTTACTTTCCCAGGAAAGTAACTATAAACATAAGTTGTTTACACATTCCTTCTAAGAAACGTCCTTTGATGGATGTTTCACATGACCAATGTGATTGGGAAGGTGGTAACTTAGTTATCCAATCCCTGGTCATTGTTGAGAATCTATGAATACTAGAGTCAGAAAATAGTTACTTCTTTTCCTGTTATACCACTGAGACGTGTCCTTTAGCGACAGCCAGCCACCAGTGGTGTCCCTCAGGGGTCTGTACTGGGTCCAGTCCTGTTCAATATTTTTATTGACGACATGGATGAGGGTATTGAGTCCTTCATTAGTAAATTTGCAGATGACACTAAGCTGGGAGTGTGTGTCAATCTGTTGGAAGGTGGGAGGGCTCTGCAGAGAGACTTGAAACGTTTAGATGAATGGGCAAAGTCCAATGGGATGAAATTTAATAAGTCCAAGTGTTGAGTCCTGCATTTTGGCTACAATAACCCCCTGCAACACTACAGGCTGGGGATGGTGTGGCTGTACAGTGCTCAGGCAGAAAGGGACCTGGGGGTGCTGGTTGACACCCAGCTGAACATGAGCCAGCAGTGCGCCCAGGTGGCCAAGAAGGCCAATGGCATCCTGGCCTGTATCAGGAATAGTGTGGCCTGAAGGACCAGGGAGGTCATTCTTCCCCTGTACTCGGCACTGGTGAGGCTGCGCCTTGAGTTCTGTACTCAGTTCCGGGCCCCTCAGTTCAGGAAGAACGTCGAGACACTTGAGCGTGTCCAGAGGAGGGCAACCAGGCTGGTGAGGGGCTTGGAACACAAGCCCTATGAGGAACGGCTAAGAGAGCTTGGGTTGTTTAGCCTGGAGAAAAGGAGACTCAGAGGTGACCTTATCACTCTCTACAACCTCCTGAAAGGAGGTTGTAGTCGGGTGGGGGTTGGTCTCTTTCACCAGAAAGCAACTGACAGAACGAGAGGACACAGTCTCAAGTTGCGCCAAGGGAAATTTAGGTTGGATGTTAGGAGAAAGTTGTTCACAGAAAGAGTAATAAAATACTGGAATGGTCTGCCTGGGGAGGTGGTAGAGTCACCATCCCTGGATGTGTTTAAAAAAAGACTGGATATGGCACTCAGTGCCATGGTTTAGTTGAGGTATTAGAGCATTGGTTGGACTTGATGATCTTGAAGGTCTCTTCCAACCTAGTCATTATGTGATTCTGTGATTTTTCCATTGGTCCACCCACCCCTACGGAGCATTTGATACCATCAACAAATCAGTGTAGAGATGTAGTGTTGGCTTTTTCTCTCATTCCGCAATATCTGAAGCCATCTGGATGTCTTTCAGCTCTGCAACCTTACTTGATCTGCCTTTGGGACAGTTTGTGATGATGTCCAAGATCGCTGTCCCTTTTGTCCACCTGGCCAGAGGCAGGGCCCCTCTTGTTCTGGTCATAGTACTCATTGCTCACTTAATGTAAATACACACTGGAGGTCCCTTCAAGAGGATCTGAAGTAACATCAGCCCTTTATCCTGAGGACTTGCCCACTGGAAACTGGAGTGGCATTTATCCCTGAAGCATTTCCTGTGGTGATAGTTCTTCCTCTCATTTCACATCCCCATGCTGCTAGGCCAGAGGTGGATTTCCATCCCACTTCCTCATGTCCTCTCCATGGTCATGCAGGTAAAACCACAGGTTACCTGGTGTGTAGCAGCATGGCAAATGGATATTGTTGTTGCTACCAGTCCAAAGCATCTCTTGAGAAAGCCGCTCGGGTTGACACAGACAGTCACTGTATCCAAAACTCACACACACACCATCGATAGGTCAGCGAAGAAAGATGGAAAGGGTCTCCTGTATGGTATTCCAGAGAGGTTTACTGCAACCCCACTGAAGGGATCCAGTGACAGAAAAAGACTTCCTGCAGTGTCTCAGGTTAAGTATAGGGTCAGGAGCCAATAGTCTAAGGGCACAGGGGTGGCACAGGGGCAAGGCAAAGGTTGCTGACCTATAGGGGATGAGGTAAATTTACCTAGTGTTGCATAGAACCATGGGGGAAGCATTTTGTCTCATCACAAGCAGTCAGGCTTTCTTGAAGCCTGTGGCAGACTCTTCTAGGGCATATGCCCAGAAATTCCCCTAATAGGCTCAAGGGCTTCCTCACTGGTGGTGTGTTCCCTTTCTAGCAGGGAAACGCCCCCAATAGCAGAGACTCTGGTCTGTCCTGGCAGGGCATGGGACATTTCCTCTCTAACTTGCTTGAGTCTTTTGAGTCTGTCCGCAGTCTTGGACAGTTGTTACAGAGCTGAGGTGCAGGTCAGTAGGGAGGAAAAACTATATTGCCAGAGTCAAGTAGTCAGCTAAAGCACTGATTGTTCTCCTTCTTTGATTGACATCAATGCCAGTGAGTTTGTATAAGATGATGACACACTCCATACAAACTTCCACCACATGGATTGTGTACACTAGACCTCATCTGGATCTAGAGGGAACTGCTCATTGCTTGAATCCCTATACATTACCTCCAGCATAGCTAATTCTCTTAGGTACTGGATACCTTGTTCCATGGCATTCCACCTGCTTGGGTGCACTACTACATCATCCTTGAGAGAATACCTTTCCCTCACACTTGACAGGTGTCACCTCCAGAGGCTGAGCATTTCAGTTTTCTTCCCAAAACCATTGTCAATGCACACATCCCATGACATGGATGCCAGTTGCTTGGCTTTACTACCATCTAATTTAATGTTATGGGCTGTGATATCACATCATGGGAGCAGCCAGGTCACCAGGGGCTCACCTGACTGGCAGCTGAAATATTTTTCTATGTCTTGCAGCTCATTCAGGGATAGGGATTGGATTATTATCTCTGACTCTGCCTCTTCCTCCTGTTGTGAGGGCCCTACTTCCTCTTCATCCCTCACTAAGCAAACTGATCTGGTCTTGGATTTCTTCTTCTGTATAGGAGCGACTGCTACTGGCACAGGTTGTTCCTCTGGTTCAGCTGCAGTTTGAGTTACCATGGTGACTGTTGGTCTGCTTTCCTTCTCCTCCCTCTGAGGGTTCTGTCTAGTATTGATCTGTGTCCAATAAATAGTAGCCAGCACCCAGTACATTGCATAACTTCGTGCCACCCTGGAATTTGCACAGCATTTTCCTTTCACATATTTTTTTGCTTTAAGAAGGTCCTGTAGATGCTCAGGGGTGAATTTCCAGACTGTCAGAGAACTCCTCCAAATACTGGCCCATGTCCTCCCACATTCCATGCCACCTATGACTGTCCACCTTTGAGGCACATTTTTGAATGATCTCCCTAGAAATCTCTTTTGTGACTCTAAATGGGGTATGCACCTCACTGAGGAGACCTGTCAGACTTAGCATCAAAAACATGCTTTCCTTAACATTCAAAAGAAATTCAAAATTCTCAGAACCTGTTTTACCAGGCCTGAAGGAGGAAAAGGGGATGAAAGGCTGGGGAAAATAATGCTCCCTTGTTCTCTCCACAGACTGGGTATGATTATTAATGCACTCCCAAAGGTAGTGCCTGAGGTAAGAGATGGAGAGCAGCACTGAATACACATCCCAAATGACCCTCATTGCCCTTGATGTTACCATGTTGATTTACCAAAATATGGATATGATCTAGTATCAATATCCAACTGAGACAGACAAAGACTCTTTAACCACTTTAGGGTTACAGAGTGTATGTTTATTAGCAGTGCTGGGCCAGTGCTGGGTCTCCCCTTAATACGCACAGCCCCAAATGCAGGTGTATACAGGCTTTTTATTTACAGAAGTATTGAATACAAATACATATTCATAACCCACTTACTGCCCACTCTCCACTTCCTATGATAATTAAGAAAAAGCAATTAAGCATGCGTAGTTTGTTCTTTGAAATGGGCTGGTGGTCTTCTTATGAGGAGGGGTCACAAAAGGGAGGAAGGAATATATCTCTTCCTTGTCCTGACCTTTCTACCTTTTCAATGCAAAGTGACAAATGGACCCTTAGCTGGGCTTCTAGTTTCCTGTCTTCAATAAGTTTCTGATTTGCAATTGTCTTATGTTCTTGAAGTTCCTTACCAGATTCTTTGTTTCTCATTACAAGCCCATCTGAACAAGCATCAAGTTGACAGACAATTAGTTATTAACCAATGATTAACCTCTAATTTTAACAAGGCCTCTATATCTACCTTTAATTTCAGAAAGACACATCTATTTATTTCAATTAGCTTTAGCAAGGCTTATTTTTAATTAAGGCCTTAGCTTCTCTAAAATCTTGAATTCCTCAAAGTTTGTGTTTCAATATCATAAACTGATATCCCTCAGTACAGCAACAAAGCAATCCTGGTCCCTTCTCCCTGCTCTGAAAAAGACCACTGTGATGGGTTCATTGCATATACAAGGGATATATACAGGATTAGGTTCCACAATCAAGTGAACAGACCAAGCAACATTGTAACAAGTGGTGCATTGCCTAATACAACAGATGCTTAGATCAAATTTGTTTCCAACCATCTCTAGGCAGACCTGTTGCTATCTCAACCCTTTGTGCCTCACATTGGGCACTAAATAAGGCTGTCATGGTTTAAGAATGGTATTCTCCAATTTAGTGCTCCCACTGAAACCACTCCAAATCACTTGCCACTTGTTCACTCTCCTGTTCCTCTCCTCTACTGCAGTCTGGAGAATTGGAGAAACAAAAGGTAAAGATTACAGGTTGAGATAAGAACAATTTCCTGGAAACAGCAATGAGATAAGAAAAGGAACAGTAACAGCTACAGTATTAATGACAAAAGTGTTCAAGAGAGGCTAGTGATTCACATGCAAATGCTCACCACTGTACCACCAAGGGAGCCTGACAATACCACCTTGATCCGGAAGGGACCCCCTTCCCTAGTTCCCAGAAAATGACCCTGAGGTGGTATAGAGTAACTTCCTCGTAGTAGCCATGCCCCATCCTGGCTACTGCAAAAATTAACTCTGTCCTGGCTGGAACTAGGATAGCCACTTAACTCAGTATGTGTATAAGCATGCCTTTAACCTTTTTTATAAAATAGTATATATGGAGCAATTAGGTATTTTTAAACAAATTGTGTAAGGAGATCAGTTTAACTTTTTATCTCTCAGACTGAAACACCTTTATATATGGATCTCATAAATGGATAATAGCTTTGTTTGGAATGTAGCCAGTGAAATTTCTGCCAAGCTTCAATGTCTCAGTCAGGTAGTCTATAAAAAAAGAAAAAAAAATAAAAATATTGTAATAATTCTGTGTATTAATAGATAAAATTTGGATTTGGTTAGTAAGAGTCAAAATTTAAAACCTTTTAATTTTATCAGTTTCTGTTAATTTTTTATTTCAGTGCAAGTAACTGTGAATGTGAAAGAACAATCAGAGGATGACAGCAGTTGAGCATAGATTTTAAAGTTGTGCTCCTTCTAGGATAAAATTATCCCAAGGTACCCAGAAGACTGAGGGAATAGTTCATATTAGATATAATTTTAATTTAATTTCCCTATAAAACCTATCTAGTCTTAAGAACACCTGTGCAAGATCAATGGTTGTAAATGGTAAATATTAATTTCTTTGGTCAGTCTGTTCACTTACCTCAAAACTGGAGCCAGGTCTTCACCCGTCATAAATCAGCTCCTCTGAAATGAAAAGTGTGTGTTGAATTAGGCAGTTGAATATCCGGTCCATGAGTTTGTTTTCCATGTGCAGCAGTATATTTCTCCCTCTGAGAACTGAGAGGGGAATCCCACCTTTCTGTTGTTCAAGTGTAGTATAATCTACCTGATGAAGGATTTGGCAAGCTGTGCCATTAAACAGGAACATCTCTTTTCTTGCTTTGTATTGTGAATTTGAGAGATTCAGAGCCCTGAAGAAACCAACCTTCAGATACAAATAGTAGTGATGAGTCTTTATTTTCAATGTGTGACAGACTTGAGCATCTCTTTGAGAAAAGATTCTCAATACATATTTTCAGATTATGGTTTTTTTTTCTTCTGGGAATTCTTTTTCTATATTAAATGCAACCATATGTTTGTAATGATTTCCATTCGTCTCGGTTTTGGAAGACAGATGTCTGCTAGGGAGGGCAGGAGTCTCTCCTGGAATGAAAATGTAAACCCCCTGTCGCTCTATTGGGAACGGCGAAAAGAACGACATAGACTCTCTCGTGGAGTCGAACTGGAGGAGTTTCTCCCTGGTTTATTACCTCAGCTCTTTTTTATGGACTGATACGTGAAAAGTACAGAAAAGAAAACACTTATTGGTTAGTAAACTAACACATCATCATCATTGGTCAGTGGGGTTCACCACCCCTCGACTTTCTCTTGCAAGAAAACAAGTGTCAGGAAAATTAATACACAAACACCAGAGGTTTATGTCCAAAAAGGAGACAGAGGAGTCCTTTTTTTCTTTATTCGAATAAAGGGAGAGGCCATGGGGCATTCCCCTGGGGTCTCCAATTTTTGGAGGGTGCAGCCTCCTTTTTATCCTAATTCCCGGCCGCTTGTCCCTTCTCTCTTTCCCCATAGGCTGAGGTACTTGAGAGGTACAGGCTTCCCCCCCCCCCCAATGCATAATCATTTCTTAATTCTTAACTCTTGTGGAATTCATGGTGCTCTTTCAGTGCCTCTTTGATCTTTTAGTGGAATCCATCCCATTGTTTCTGTTGTCTCTCACTGATAGCTGCATCTTATCAGCAGACCCACAGCTTGTTTGTAAAGACAAACCCATCATTCCTCTCACAAGGAACAGACAAACAGCACCTGCAAGGCTGCTTTCTATCTCTGAGGATTGTTTTAATTCCTCCCCATGATTTCTCAGGCCACTTTCTCAGGCAAGACTGAGAAAGTTATGTGGCTTGCAATTACACAGGCACTATGCTGCCTGCTTTAGAATTAGCATCTATAATTCCACCTTTTTGTTTTAAAATAAAAAAGCAGTGTTTGTAATTTCTTGCTGGGCCCTTGCAGGAAAGAGAACAAACACAGCACAAGAGGTTTCTTTCAACAGAACTTGGAATGGACACTGATTTAGGATGATTTTCTCTAAGGATTGTTTTCTTTGCAAGGACTTGATTGTTGACTAATACAACTATTTCAGTGAGCTAACACACAGCAAATAAAACATCGTTAGTCTGCTCAAACTGACAGTCTAACTTGTCAACAGGGAAGTTTAAAAAAATACCAAAGTGACAAAACTCAAGAACACACAGATCCAAACTCAGGAAAACTCTACTCAATTCTACCCATGCAAAATCTATAAGCTTTTTACAGATCAGTCAACAATGCAATTCACAATGCTTTGATCTCCTTTTTTTTTTTTTTTTTTTTGTTGACCATTGGATTTTCCCCTCAAATATGATTGAAGGACTTGTAGAGTTCACATGGTTGTGGTCAAAAGCTTCCCGACTCTCTGCAATTAGTGAAGTAACCAGGGAAGCTATCTGCGGTGTAGAGATGGTTGTTTCGTCAGGTTCAGGCTGCTGTTGTTGTTCGTCGGGTTCTGCAGCTGTGTTGCTGAGCGGTTTGAAGTTTGCAAGGTTGGAGTAAAGCTGACTCCATTGTAAAGTTGTAGTTGTTGTTCGCTGAAGCTCTTGCTCAGCTGCAGTTGTTTCCAGAGGTGGTTGCCCTGGCAACAGCATTGCAGTAGCCGGCACGGGCAGCAGCTTCGCTTGTGGCCCTGTCTGTCCCCCTGCGCCGGGCTGGGCACGGAGGGAAGAGTCCACGCCCTCCTCCCCTGTGGTGGGCGGTCCTGCTGCCGTCAGGGGGTTGTGCAGAGGCAGTGCGGAGGCCGGAGGGAACACCCCTGATGAGGGCTGCTGCGATGGGTGTCCCGGCGAGGTTCGCACATGCGCCGGCCCCGCCGATGGACGCGGGGCGGCTGAAAGCTGATCCCGCCCCGCCGCGCCGGCAGGTCGCAGCGGGGGCATCTGTGCTGTCCCTTGCGGCACAGGAGAAAGGAACGCAGAGGGCACGGGGGGGCTGAAGAACACTATCAACAGCGAAGGGCCCTCCACGGCCGCTCGTGGCAGTGCTCGGGGCGCCGGTGAAGGCGCCGCGGAGGGCGCAGGCGGGGACGGGCGGTGTCCGTTCCCCTGCCGCTTCTCGGTTGGCGAAGCTTGCGTGCCCAGCTCCGCAGGTGACGGGTGCTTGAACTCTCCTGGAGAGGGAGATTTCTGGCGCACAGACTGCTTCCGCTCGCGGCTAAAGTCCTCCGAGGGTACAAAAAAGGCACTCTCGGCATCAGAATCCTCCATCCCGGTATCATTGTCCCCAGACTGGCACTGCTCCAACGCTTTAAAGAGCACGCCCCAGGTGGCTGCCAGGCTGCACACGCTGATATCTCTTGCAGCTAACTCAGACCATAGGCGGTCTCCCACTGACAACCAAAGTCTGAGATCTAAGGCACTATTGACAGTCACCGTAAAACCTTGCGCTTCTACCCACTGGAACAAAGCGCGCATAGCATTTTCAGAAATACTGAGTCCCATGCGTGGCAAGGAGTTCTGCCACGCAGAGAAGACAAGCTGATCATTAGTTGAATTGCAGTTCTTCATTGTGAGAACCGTCTATCTTGATGGCCCGCGAATGCAAGTACGCAGACGCAGTGGCTTAACCTGGGACTTTAAGCTCTAGCTTCGTCAAGATAAGCCGTTCCAAGCCCACTCACTGGCAGGGCTCTACTGTCCCGTTGGTCTAAAAAACCAGCTCGCTCCAGGGGAGCCCAGGAGATTCTCATTTACCCCTCTGTGGGGGAAGCGGCTGGCTCGTCGACCGCTGCCTGCACTGACCCTCGGGGGTCACCAGATGCACACCACGTTAGAGGTCACCAGATGTCGCTCTATTGGGAATGGCGAAAAGAACGACACAGACTCTCTCGTGGAGTCGAACTGGAGAAGTTTCTCCCTGGTTTATTACCTCAGCTCTTTTTTATAGACTGATACGTGAAAAGTACAGAAAAGAAAACTCTTACTGGTTAGTAAACTAACACATCACCATCATTGTTCAGTGGGGTTCACCACCCCTCGACTTTCTCTTGCAAGAAAACAAGGAACAAACAGCACCTGCGAGGCTGCTTTCTATATCTGAGGATTGTTTTAATTCCTCCCTGTGAAAAATGAAGTTCACTCCTGTAAATTTTAAAAAGTTTAATAAAGACAATAAGAGACATAAAATAAAGCAAAGAGTTAAAACGGCCGGGTGCCTTGGCGCGCTGCCAAGAGCACACCTGGTATCTCATGGATACCCCTTTTATCCCATTCTTGCTGTGAGGGGTTAATGCATATTCAAGCATGTCCCCTCCCTGGTTCCGCCTTCTTAGATCATGCTTTTGCACAGTCTCAGTTTCTGCTGGTCATCATAATTTTTTTGCTGGTCATCATTATTCTTGCTGGTCAGCATTCTTTTGGAGTCTGGTTTCCTTTTTTCTGCAGATGGTCAGTTGTTGATAAGGGTCTGGGCTCCTCATCCTTCTTCTGAGGGCAGCTGAGCTTATCTTTCCCCCCTGCCCATGTCCTGGTACCGGTTTTTTTGATAACAGTTTGCTCTCCATTTCCTGCTGCTGATAACAGCCTGTTTTCCACAGCTTGATCCTCCCATTGTCTTGCCTTGTCCGGATGAAACACATCCTTACCATTCAGAATTCCTATCTAAGCCTATAACTTACTAAGAGAGAAAAGAATATAGTGAAAGCATATAATATATATATTTATCAGAATAATTGTGAAAAGCCAATATTTACAACATGAATTCACATCAACCCCTCCTTTTATTTTTTTTATAAATCATTTGGCTTGAGCAATAATTCTTGTTTCCTAGCTTCTAGCACTCGTTCATTTTTCTCACAAATCAATTTAGCTTCTTCTAGCGGATCTTTCACATTATTTTGTTTTCTTAATATCATGATTTTTTGTGCAGTTCCAGATGTAGCCAATTTTGGGTCTGTAGGCATTTCTACTATTTGCATGCCCTGCACCACTTTGGTGATTAGTTGGATGAAACAGGGGATTAGACAAGGAAGGAATATTAAACCAGCTGTAGCGCATAGGAGGAAGAAACCTAGCTTCTTCCACCATTCTGTCCCCAACAGGTTATTCCACCAATTGGTGGTCATCATTGACTCCCATTTTTGGACTGGCACATGGGCTATTTTTCTGATGTTCTTGGCAATATCTTGAATGGCATTTCCATTGTCATCAATTTGCAAACAACAATCTGATGTATTAAATTTCCCGCAAACACCCCCCTCTTCAGCCAATAGATAGTCCAAAGCCATTCTATTCTGATATATTGCAGCTCTGGCTTGGCGTTGCTGACTGACTATTAATTCCATAGCCCCAGCTGTTTCATTGGTTATGATTTCTACTACAGCTTGGAGTCTTATAATGCGATTTAGCATGTAAATTGGGGTTCGATATCCCCAACTTCCATCTTGTGCCCAAGTAGCTGGCCCATATGTTTCTAGTATGCGTTCAGGGGGCCATTCCTCATCTCCCCATTTTTGAGGTCCTCCAAACAATTCCCTTTTATTTCTTTTTAGGTCCTCATAAACCGGCACTCCCAATTGATCTCCATCTGGTCCTGGCAAAAGGAAGAATCCTGGTTGAATGATTCCCAGAGTACAACTCCCTTTCCATTGTGAAGGGAGCTTTGGGTATGCCCTTTTCCCACATATCCAAAATAAGCCATCTGGTGCCTTCCAATAGTCATTTTTCTGTTGATTTATATTTTCCCAAAATTTAGATATTTCTGGGATTCCAGAGTAAGGATTTTTCCCTTTACCATTACATCTGAAGAGTCTGGTTCGATTATCATACACACAATTCTTTTCTTTTACTTTTCCTTGAGTCCAATACAGAGTTGGTTCCTCTGGGATCCACCATGTAGAAGTTCCATTGCTAACCTTATACCTTTTACAGGGAGTTTTCCCTATTTCTTTAATAAATTCCTTACCAGTTCGCCATAAACATTCTTCCCCTATCACTGTTGAACTTAGAATCCATCCTTCTGGTCGAGTCCCCCCTCTTATATTGGTCCGGTTCCACTTAAGGAGTTCCACCGGGCCTATGCTACTACCTTTCCATGGCCATTCCTCCGTCATCAAGGCTCCTCCACAGACCCAGCAGTTCGTTATGTTAAGTTCTTTACTTATCCTCTCCCCTAAATCCACAAACAGGTTTTTCCCTAGTCTTGAGATATCTATTTCCCCTTTTAATTGCTGTTTGAGCCTTGCATACAGGTCCTGACGTGAGGTTAAGTTAGGTTTAGGTTTCTGTGTTGGTTTTATCTTTTTTCTTATCACTTGCTCTTTTATCAAATCTTGGGTCTTTCCCTTGACCGCCCCCGTGAAGCAAATCCATTTTCCCCCTTTTGGGCAAGTGCTTCCCAATCTAGTACCACTGACTCCTAAGTTTTCTGTGATCCAATATTTTTCTCCTTTATGTATACATGTACTTAACTTGGATGGGTTATAGCAGTGACTATTGATATTGGTGTGGGTAATAAGAAAGAAACCCCGGCATTTTTCCATGTAAAGTTTTCGATAGCATTTGTAACATGGCTTTGCTGGTGTCCCAAAAGGGAAAAGGATAAGTGACAGAAGAAGGAATAATAGGGGTCCAGTATGGCTTACACCCCCACCCATCCTGCCTATGAGGTTGCAGCTCACAGCAGGTGTTTTATATTCTTCTTGGTGGCGAGTTATAGAGGCCAATCTGGTCTTGCCCCCTATTTCCTTGTCACTTCCTCTTTTGTAATTTCCAAGCAAATCTCTTCTGACACCTTTTAACAGTAGTATCCCACCGTTCTTCAGGTATTTCCCACTCAACAGGCACCAGTAATTCCCATCCACAGAACAGAGTTATTATTTCAGTTGCCTGCAATTCTGTTTGGATAGAGGATCTATTATGTGCTTGACACTCCCTACAACAAGAACGCCGATTGTGTGAGCTGCAATACCAATTTTTCCCACAACTTAAACACTTATATTTAACCCAGCTAGCATGTCCCGTATTGGGATGATTTATACAAGGTATATGGTGTGGCACTAATGGAAGTTGTGATTCTCCCCCTTCTTTATACAGATCACAGGCCAAAGCAAAAATATGAGGATTTCCTGACCGAAACAGCCCCGATCCTCCTGTTTGGAGAGGGAGTATTCCTCCCCAAGGTGGATACCGAAGGTGTCTCAGAACTTGTCCAGGCAGGACTTGAAACCACTGATACAGGCTTGGTCTCACTTCCCAATTAGGCGTGATTCTTTGCTCATCCCTTGGATCCTGTGGATTGTCCCAGTTCATTACCACCCAGCCCCCGCTTTAGAGTCAATTTGGTATCACCCGGTTCAGAAGTTATAATCCACTCCTCAGGTCTTTTCACAGGTCCCTTGATTCTACTGGCGTGGATCCAACCTCGCTCCCTGGTCCGGATTGCAGCCTCCGTTGTCAGCAGTACCTGAAAAGGACCTTCCCATTGAGGAGTTAAAGATTGTTCCTTCCATGTCTTTACCAGTACCCATTCTCCTGGATGAATATTATGAATTTTGAACTCCAAAGGGGTGGTTTGAGGGATCATTCCTTTTAGCCTTAGGTTTTCAAGTGTTTTAGCAATTGTGGTGACATATTTTCTGACACTTATTTCCCCTACTTCATAAGTGGCAGTTTCATGTCGGGTGGTAAGGAAGGGTAGTCCAAACATCATTTCATAGGGTGACACTCCCAGGTCTGACCTGGGTTGTGTTCGAACCCTTAATAGAGCCAGAGGTAAACATTTTACCCAGGACATCTGGGTTTCAATCATTAATTTTGTTAAGGTCTTCTTTAAAGTTTGATTCATTCTTTCCACCCGGCCTGAACTTTGTGGGTGCCAGGGGGTATGCAATTCCCATTTTATTCCCAAGGTTTGGGTTATTTGCTGTAAGACTTTAGATGTAAAATGTGTTCCTCTATCTGAGCCTATTTTATTAATCATTCCATACCTGGGAATAATCTGTTCCAAAAGAGTTTTACACACCACATTAGCTGTGGCCCTGGCAGCGGGAATAGCTTCCACCCAGTGAGTTAAGTGGTCTACTATTACCAATAGGAACTTCCATTTTTGGACTTGGGGAAGTTCAGTGAAATCCATTTGAATACTTTGGAATGGCCGTAAGGCTAATTCACGGCCACCTAATGGTGTTTTTCTCATTATTTTTCTATTTACCTTTTGGCAAGTTATGCAGTTTTCAGTTATTTGTTTTGCTACCCCAAAAATTCCAATGCATCCAAAATCCCTTAGAAAGTGATCACACAAAGCCTGAGTACCCCAATGAGTTTTCTGATGCATATCTTCTAATATTTTTCTGGTGAGTGGCTTATTAAGTAACTGTCTCCCATCAGGGAGTTTCCACTTTCCAGACTGATCCCGTTCTCCCCCTATCTTAAGCAATTCTTTTTCTTCTTTCTCACTAAATTTAGGGATTGCCAATTCTTTCCCTGTCTGGGGTTAAAATTAACATTACTCGTTTGTCCCCATTTTCTGCCGCTTCTTTAGCCTCCTGATCCGCCAAGTTATTCCCTCTTATTTCAGGTGTCATTCCCTTTTGGTGTCCTTTGATATGTACTACAGCTATCTCCTCAGGCAGTTTTAACGCTTCTAAAACTTCTAAAATAAGTCCCTCATGTACTAGTCCCTTCCCTTTTGAGTTTAGTAACCCCCTTTCCTCCCAAATTTTCCCAAAGGTATGTATTACTCCAAAGGCATACTTTGAGTCAGTATAGATGGTCCCCTTTTTATGTGCTAAATGCTCCAGTGCTCTTTTTAGAGCATATAATTCACAAGATTGAGCAGACCAGTTTGAAGGTAAACTTCCTTTTTCGATGGTCTGCATATTTTCTCCATCAACTACAGCATATCCCGACATTCTTTTTCCTTGCAAGCATCTGGATGAACCATCAACATATATTTTTTTCCCTCCAAAAGGGCTTGTTCTGCTAAATCTTCCCGAACTTTAGTTTGGCATTGTATGATTTCCAGACAATTATGTGCCAAATCATCTTTTGGTTTCCCCATACAGAAATTGGGCCGGATTGAGACTCCTGCTTGTTTCTATTGTCAAATCATTATTGTCAATTAAGATTGCTTCATATTTTAACATCCTGGAGTCTGTTAACCATTTTTCAGCTTTTTGATTTAGCACATTTCGGACAGCATGGGGTGTGCATACAATTAATTTACTTCCAAAGGTGAGCTTACGGCTTTCCTCCACCAAAATAGCAGTAGCTGCTATTGCCTGAATACATACTGGCCAGCCATGGCTCACTGGATCCAATAATTTGGATAAAAAGGCTATTGGTTTCTTCACCCCCCCCCATTCTTGAACTAAAACCCCGTGAGCTACTCCGTTTTCCACATTAACGTATAAATGAAAGGGTTTTTCTAAGGAGGGTAGGCTTAGGGCTGGTACTGAGGCTAGTTTCAATTTCAATTGTTCTAATTTATCATCATCATCTTTAGTCCATCTTATATTGTCTCCCCCTGTCAATTTCTCATACAAAAATTTTACTGCTTGTGTGTATCCTTCAATCCACAATCTACAATATCCTAACAGTCCTAGCAGTTTCCTAACCTCTTTCTTTGAAGAGGGAGGAGGAAGGGATAGGATCCCTGCAATTCTTTCAGGATTTAATTTCCTGCTACCTTTGCTTATCAGGTGACCAAGATATTTTACCTCTGATTCCACAAACTGTAACTTTCCTTTTGATACTCTGAGTCCCTTTTCCCCAAGAAAATTCAGAAGTTTTATAGTAGCTTCTCTAACTTCAGCTTCTATTTCTCCTGATATTAGGAGATCATCCACATATTGGATAATTTGTATTCCTACAGGAGTGGGGAAAGTTTGTAGTATCTCTTCTAAGGCTTGCCTGAATAGATTTGGGGACTCTGTGAATCCTTGTGGTAATTTTGTCCATCTTAATTGTTGCTTTCTCCCGGTATTTGGATCTTCCCATTCAAAGGCAAAAATATCTCGGCTTTCTTCTGCCAGTGGGCAGGCCCAGAAAGCATCTTTAAGATCCACCACACTGAACCACTGATGTTGAGGTGGGACTTTACTTAAAAGAGTATAAGGATTAGGAACCACAGGGTAACGGGCTCGTGTTCTTTTATTTACCTCCCTTAAATCTTGCACTAATCTGTAATTTCCATCAGGTTTCTTTACTGGGAGTATAGGGGTGTTATGAGGAGATTTACAAGGTTCCAATGTCCCATCCTTTATCAATTCTTCTATTACTGGCTTTAAGCCTTCTCTCCCCTCCAAAGAAATAGGATACTGACGTACACGTATGGGACGTTCTTCCCTTTCAATAGTGACCCTTATGGGGTCAATATTCAATCCACCCCTATTTCCTTTTCCAGCCCAAACTTCTTTGTTAATTTTCTCTTCATCTTTTTGGCCAAGTTTTAACACTTTGGCTGTCATTTTCCCTTCTACTGGGATAACCCCAATTCCTAATTGTATCTGTAAATCCCTTCCCAATAAGTTGCTGCCAGCCCCAGGAACTAGTAAAACATCTCCTATTCCTATTTTTGTTTCTCCTTCTATGACCACATTTTTAATGACAGGAACTTTAAACCCTTCCCCTTTTGCCCCTGTTACTTTTACAGTATCATTACTTATATCACATCCCTTTGGAATATTAACAACACAAGTCCTTTCTGCCCCAGTATCAACTATAAATTCTAATGTCTCCTCTTGGGGGCCCACTTTTAAAGTTATCAAAGGCTCCAGATGGTATTTGTCCCCCAAAAAATAGAGCCAGTGACTCCCCTATTCTTCCTCTGGGGGTGTCTCTTGAAATATCTTTAGATCCCTCCTTAAGTGAGGGCATTCTCGTTTAAAATGCCCTTCCTTTTTGCAATAAAAACAGGTATTCCTGGGTTGTCCTGGGAATTTTGATTGTGCTGGATTTTTATTTCTTCCCTTCTCCCCACTTCTAGCCCCTGAGTGTTTAGGAGGAATTCCTGAGGGTTTTTGATTCAGATTTTTCTGGAAAGTGTTTTCCCTCATAGTGGCTATCATGATTTTTGCTTCCACTTTAGCTTTTTCTTCATCTCTCCATACATAAACCCTTTGAGCTTCTCTTAATAAGTCATTTAAGGGTTTGTCGTGCCAGTCTTCCAATTTTTCTAGTTTTTTTCTAATATCTGGCCATGCCCGGGTGACAAAATTGACCCTTAGCAGGGCTTGTCCTGCTAGGGACTCAGGGTCTATTCCAGAGTATTGTTTCATATTTTTTCGGAGCCTTTCCAGCCATTCAGTTGGGGTTTCCTCTTTTCCCTGTTGTCCCTCAAAGGCTTTTCTAACATTTTGCCCTCGGGGCGCCCCCTCCTTTATCCCTTTGATTATCAAATTACGATAATCATTCATACTTCCCCTCCCAACTTCATCATTCTGGTTCCAATTAGGAGGTGCAGTTGGCAATTTCTGTTCTCCCGGTGGGCCTTGTTGGTTTTCTCTTTCCCATATTTTTATCCCAGCAGTTCTAATCATATCTCTTTCCTCTTGGGAAAATATTATTTTCATTATTGATTGCATTTCTTCCCAAGTGAAAATATTGGGCCCTAGGAATTGATCTAATTGTTCAGCCGTACCTATAGGGTCTTCTAATAGCCCTTTAATCTCCTTTTTGAAATTCCTAACTTCTGTAGAAGTTAAAGGAGCATTCACAAATCCCATTTCCCCCCTGGACTCCTCCCATAGGTACTTCTCGTAATGGGAATAAATTGATTTCTTGGTTCCACTCTCCCTGTTTATCTGTTTTTTACACCCCCCTTCCCTTGTTTTGTATTAGTGTTGGTAACACAGAGGTTATCAGGCTGCTTTTGAGCTTTAATTGCTCCCCTTGTGTTCTGATATGGTGCCCCTTCGTTAAGAAGAGATGTTATCTGGGCGGCAGACGCTGAACTCTCCAAAGGAAAAGAGGCAGAAACAGAGTCCGGCAGGGAAGCTGGGATCCCTAGTGCAGAAGGAGTGAGAGCGGGGCCTGGCAGTGAAGCCAGGGCCGCCTGTGCAGAGCTGCTGGGGTCCGGCATTGAAGCCGGAGCTGCTGCAGCCGGAGTGCTGGTGTCCGGCAGTGAAGCCGGGGCCGGCAGGGCGGGTGGAGCAGAAGCCAGAGTCGGGACACCCAGCGCTCTCCCCGGTTCGAGGGGGGGGGCAGGAGTTCCCGGGACGGGTGGAATTCCCAGCATCAGCGGGGGTGGGAGGATTCCCAGCGCCATTGGAGGCGGAGGAATTCCCGGAGGCTGGGGAACCCCTGCGGCTGGCTGCAGCGGGAGGGCTCCCTGTGCTAGTGGTGGAGGTAAGACATCAAGGGGGTCCCATTTTTTTTTATTTTCTGTTTGCTCAACCTCTGGAGTTTTAGATACTTTAAAAACTCTGGCTCCCAAAGGTTCTGTGTTTCCTAACCAGCAAGAGGCATATTCTCTTTCTTCTGGATTGTATGGCTCTTTTGAATTCACAAATATATTTAGAGCCTGGCAGATCCAAGCCTCCGAGGACCCGTATTTTGGCCAGTAAACATGATCAGGTCTAATTTCCTTTTTTACCCACTCCTTCATGCAGAATTGGATCATTTTTACTTTGTCTTTCCCCTTTGTATCGGGATCTGTATCCCAATTTGCTAGTTTGACCCCGAGGGGACTATCTTGAGGTATATCCTCTGGTATTTTATTAATTCTTTTTTCTCTTAAGGACAGCTTACTGGTTCTCTGTCCCATTTTTCCGAGTGTTCTCTGTTTCACCCTACTCCTTTTAAGTACCACTATTTAGAACACCAATTGTACTATTTTAGAATACCAATTCCACTCCTTTAAAACACCAGTTCACTTCTTTAAAATACCTATGTTAACTCCCTTAAAAAAAAAACAAAAAAAACGCGAGTTCACTTCTTTAAAGCACTAATCACCCTTCACAGCACCACCAACAAAACCAACAAACCCCAAATCCCTCTCTCAGTGTTCTTGTTAGAGTCCACCTTCCCCCCCTCAAGATACAGTTATACACGATCTCTCATTCACACATGCATTCTCATTTCTTTAATAGACTTTCCACACTCACTTTCACTCACACCAAGACAATACAATAATAAGGTACCTTCAATGTTGTTGGCCAACCCCCCAGATTTTCTTGGGTACTGTATCCCACACTTCCCGTGGTTTGCACCCTCAACCTGGCAATATTCCCGGGGATTTATTAATTTTTATCCCCTTTTTGTCCCGTCTCCTAGTACACTGAACTTAGGAGAACTCCCGACTCCTTCCTTTCCAGGGGTCCAACCCCTCCCTGAGACCCCAGTCCCAGTAACCCCGGGGGGATTCTTTCACTCCTTTTTCATTCGCTTCGTCCAATTCCCGGCCTATTTTCTCGCGAAAGGTAGGAACCTCGGTAGTATGGACTCCGCTCTCGCTCCGCAGGTCTGGGGTAACCAGCTTGCGTCTCATTCACACACATTCATCCCCCCGTTTCCACCCCACTGATCAGTACTTACCAATTCCTGTTCAGGTCCTGAAAGATTATGGGGTTTTGAAGGAGCGCTTTATTACTTTGATTTTTTTTTTATTTTTCTTTGCTTTACTTGTCTCTCTCTTGTCCTTCGGGTGTTGCCCTGCTACCACCGATGACACCAGAAGAGCCAAAGCGGATTACCAAAGCTGGCAGGGAGGCGCCTTCCCCCGCCTGGAATCTCCTGGTTTCCCCGGGGCGAGGTGCTTCATCCGAGACGAGCCCCCAATTTCTGTGAAAAACAAAGTTCACTCCTGTAAATTTTAAAAAGTTTAATAAAGACAATAAGAGACATAAAATAAAGCAAAGAGTTAAAACGGCCGGGTGCCTTGGCGCACTGCCAAGAGCACACCTGGTATCCCATGGATACCCCTTTTATCCCATCCTTGCTGTGAGGGGTTAATGCATATTCAAGCATGTCCCCTCCCTGGTTCCGCCTTCTTGGATCATGCTCCTGCACAGTCTCAGTTTCTGCTGGTCATCATAATTTTTTTGCTGGTCATCATTATTCTTGCTGGTCAGCATTCTTTTGGAGTCTGGTTTCCTTTTTTCTGCAGATGGTCAGTTGTTGATAAGGGTCTGGGCCCCTCATCCTTCTTCTGAGGGCAGCTGAGCTTATCTTTCCCCCCTGCCCACGTCCTGGTACCGGTTTTTTTGATAACAGTTTGCTCTCCATTTCCTGCTGCTGATAACAGCCTGTTTTCCACAGCTTGATCCTCCCATTGTCTTGCCTTGTCCGGATGAAACATATCTTTATTATTCAGAATTCCTATCTAAGCCTATAACTTACTAAGAGAGAAAAGAATATAGTGAAAGCATATAATATATATATTTATCAGAATAATTGTGAAAAGCCAATATTTACAACATGAATTCACAACACTCCCCATGATTTCTCAGGCCTCTTTCTCAGGCAAGACTGAGAAAGTTATGTGGCCTGCTCTTTCACAGGCACTATGCTGCCTGCTTTAGAATTAGCATCTATAACCCCCTCTCTGAATTATTATAATTCTGAAATCAAGGGGCCCTCAGGCAGAGATCTGGGGATAGGAATAACAGTTCTTTACTAATATTTATAACAAGGCAAACAAACAACAATAACTACAGCATTATCAAGAAAACAGAACTAGGGACCCCATGACAGCCTTCTCAGCTGAGACGGGAAGGGATGGAGGAGAGGCTCTGCTTCACAAACCCCCTCGGGCGGGCAGTCCCGGTGCTCCTGCAGGGCTCTGAGGAACACTCAGCTGGAACAGCAGGGATGAGCTGAGATCCTGGGCCTGTGGCTGAGGTGTATCAGCAGCTCCGCGGCAGTGCCTGGCACCGCCGCACGTCTCGGCAGGACAGGGGATGCGAGGCCCACCAACGAAGAGGGGAGAAGAAGAAGAAGCAGCTGTTCTGTCTGGGTGATGGCGAAATTCCCTTCTCCCCACTGCAACAGCTCTGCGCCCAAAGTGTTCTTTTCCGAAGCTGAAGGAGCCCGCCAAACTGTCCCCACCCTCCCCTTTTCCTGCCCCCTTCCCCCCCTGGACCCAGTTGAACTCTTTGTCTTTTGTCAAGCACCCGCCAAGTACCCGCAGTTAGGTTTTCCCCTGCAACTAATGGGTAAAAATTTCACAGGCAAGCCAGAACTAAAAGTAGGACACCTAACCCCTAACACCATTATAAGGTCTTATTTTTAAAGGACTTTTACTATGAATTTTTGGGAAGTTAAAAGTGCTTCAGCTGAAATTTTAATATAAGTTTTAACCTCGCCCATTCTGTATTTCATTAATTCGATCTGACTTATTTTAAGATTATCAGAAGGAAACTCTCCTACTTTCCAACTCAGTTACATTTTGAATCTATGTTTATGCTCACATCTCAAGAAATTACTTGAAAACCACCAAAAGTAACAAGTAGAGGAGAAATAAGTAGTTTTTCACAGATGTGGAGAATCACAGATGATAATTTAAAGTTTCTCTAATTTCCCTAGGTTTTATACTTCAGGATGGAGTAAGGAAACACTTTATTTTCTTTAAAGAATTTTACTTATGGTTTCAAAGATTAAATACATTGAGTCAGATTGATATGCAGATAGAAAAACTCTATAACTCGCAGAGTAGTTATAAGAGTAGGTATGAATTTACTCAGCGCTGAGGTGCATGGGGAATATCTCCTCCGAAAGCATGCACACTTCTGAGATTTGGCTTTCTCTTTTTATCCTTTACAAACTAGGGTTACACAATAAACCTAATACATATTCATTTCTTAACCCCGCCTGTCCTTCCTTCATATTAAAATTAGCTCCATGCCCCTTTGCGGCTGCGCACTGGTCGTTTTTGGTCAGTTCGGTGATCGTCTGTGGGTCTTTGGGATGAGGTCAGCAATTTTCTCCTTGGCTAAACTTTCACCTTGTCTTCTCACGCATGCTCCTTTTAGTCCTTTGACCACCTTTTGGACTTTGATACCGTTCTTTCTGGCTTAGGGGTCCAAAGAATCCCCTTATCCTGTGGTGCCTTTGTCTTTGCATCTTGTTTGTGTATTCTAGTTCTTTGCTCCTTTCTTGCTCTTGTCAGCTCCCCCTCTCTTCTGGTCAGGCATTTCTTTATGCTTAATTCCTAATTCTTAATTACTCTGTTTCAAGATCACTTGGTGTAAACTGGTGTAATTCCAGGAAGATGGTGCCAGTTTAAACTCAACTGGCCTATTCATAGAGGTCAGAGAATCATAGAATGGTTTGGGTTGGAAGGGACCTTAAAGACCATCTAGTTCCAAGCCCGCTACCATGGACAGGGACACTTTCCACTAGACCAGGTGGCTCCAAGCCCCATCCAACCTGGTCTTGAACACTTCCTGGGATGTGGATTCACAACTTCTCTGGGCAACCTGTTACTATGTTGTAATTTTTAATATTGAATTACATGTTTTCTAATGTGGCAGCTGTTTCAGCATAGGAGTAATGGAACACCCATACTACTGTGGAGTTGGGATTTAGCAGCAGGTGAAACACAACTTCCTGTGCAAAAGAAAAAAGCCTTTATATAAAGGCTTTATTTAAATGTCTCTAAATGTCAAACTGACAGCTCAGTAAATTAAACATTATAGGATTTTCTCCTATAATTTGACTCTTTTTAGGAATCTTTGGAAGTCCACGGGCTTTAATGTGCAGTGGTTTTGCAGGCTTGGCTGCATGTTCTTTCTCAGGCATTTGTGCTGCTTCCCTCCCTCAAGTGGGGTTTGGCAAGCAAGGTCTTTAGGAAGTTGCACTCTTCACACTTTTTTAAAATTTGGATATTTGGGATTTTGCTTCAAACATCTGAATTCTCAGGTTTTATTGAGAAAATATTGAAGTAAAAGCAATGAAACTTTTTTCAGTTTTTCCATTGCAAAAAATAACTGAGCAAGGAAAAAAAAAAAAAATCTTAAACCTTTCATATATACTACGCTTCAGTATTATGATAAAATAATTCAGGCAGAAATACACATCTCTATTTTTTTAAGTTGACAGTGTCTTTTGGTGTTTTTGCAGGATAGTTAGATTATTTTATCTGAGCTGCCAGAGTTAAGAATGGAGGACCAATTTTAACTTCAATGAAACAGGATTATATTTGGTAGTTATTTTAGAAATTGAAATGTGCTTACTTTCACTGATTTCTCCTGTTAGTATATTTTGTTTCTTCCTGTATTCACATACTGTAAATCTCTTTTTTTAAAAAATTATATTCCTAGTGTGTTAAGAAATTAAATTCTAGCCCTATTGATATTAGTAGTTTTCTATTGGTTTTAATGGGGCTAGCATTTCATCTCATTAGAAATTAAACTTATTCTGTAGTTTTTGGTCAGATCCTTCAGATGAATTTCAGGGGAGTCTTTGCCTGATGAGGGTGTGTAAATCAGACCAGTTGAGTAGATGTTTCTAAAATAATTGGAGTCTGCACTGTGACCACTGCAGTTACATTTGGAAGCCATAGAACAAATGCACTGTGTAATTTGTACTGTAAAAACATTTGGGCTGACTGATAGAGATGGACAGTACCTTGAAAACATGAAACTAGAAACCAGTCTCTCACAAATTTTGTTAGTCTCATAGTGTTAGATCATCAAAATGGAAGCACATGGAAAATTGGCTTATTAAGTTAGAAGCTATTTCAAGCACTCTGTTAAATCTCACAGACTGATGGGAGCAATGGATTAGTCTGGAACATCAAAAGCTTTGCATCACGGCTGTATCAGTCTTTCCATGGGAAAGTTCAGTTTGTATTTGCAAAAATGCAATGATTTCTGAAGGGGTGTGTATGGGGTGTGTGCTTTCTGCCTTCTCCTAATGTAAGTTGTATTTACACTGAATTTTTCTTTTAACTGCCATGGCTATGTAAGAGTGTATGGTGTGATGGTTTCCAAAAGCCTCCTGATAGACTTTTGCAAGTAAAACTGGGGAAGAGATCTGTCTAATATATCTGTTTCCATAATTAATGAATCATTAAATGGCATCAGGGTAAATAAATGAGAATATAATGAGAATGTAATGAGAAATAGAGGCCACTTCCCGATAATTTTAATGCACAGCCATATTCCATGTGCCTTTCCTTAAGACACAATGAAAAAGACTTTATTATATCTTTCTATATAATTTGATAAAACAAAACCAAGATATTTTCCATCTAGTCATCGCCTGAAAGAATTAATGTTGATCAGCAAGACTTGATTTTTTGAGATGTCTTTTGATGTGATATATTAAAAATGATCCAGTCTGAGAACAGATACTCATTTGATAATGTTTTGATTTTATTATTTTACTATGATTAAAAAAAGAAACACAAAACCTTTACTGTGTAAAATTAAGGAAAATGGGAGGAAAGTTGGTTCACCAATAAAGTTCACTTAATGATTGTGGAGGGAATGCTGTTACACTATTTTTTAATGTATTTACAATGTATTCTTTGCCTAACTCCAAAATTTTGAAATGTAACTACTGTAACCTCAAATAAATAAATAAATAAACATAATAATAAAGTGTTTCATATTGCTAAACAACATTAAAAAAGCACAGATCCTGCCCCTCATCCCTTCATGGGAACTCTTTTAGGGTTCAGATGGTTTATGCCATTTGAACTGAACATACTTTATGAAAGAGCAGCTCTAGGTCATGTTTTAAATAATAACAGGGTTGTATTGCTTATCTAAACAAAAAGGCTGTTAGCCTGTAGTCTTGTATATGAAGGTTTTCTGTTTAGATCAAAGTTACTGATGTGTCTACTGTAAAAATAGTTTGGCAAGTCATTTAAGATGAATCTTCTAGGTTTTGGCACACAAAATATTTCAATTACTGTAATGATCATCTGATCTTAAAATTTATATAGGCCTTAGATGCCATTACATGTTTTGTGTAATCTTGAAGTAAATGGAGTTTTCTCTTAAATGTAAATGTCAAGTGTAATTGAGGGCAATCTTAACCCCTATTATTTTAAAATGTTTCAGTATTTCCTTTTGTTATATAAAAATACATCCAATTTAGTTTGAGAGATTGAGACAAAGCAGTACCTATATTCACAGTAAAGATGTAGAGGTGAGACTGGAAGAAGCTGTGTCTTCTTGGGCTTTCAATTACTTAGGTGCCTCTGTGTGTCACCTTTTTAGCTTTTGCACATTTCATTAAAACATTCCTAAGCACTATTTTTAAACTCCTCAGTAATTTGAGGGGAGTATTGTTTTCACCAAAGCTGAGCTCTTCTGCTTGTTAGCCTTGAGCAAGCTGTGAATCTCTTCTTGCCTCAGTTTCCCCCATAGGCAAAAGAAGGTTAATAAGCACCTCAGAGATCTTTGAGGTCCTCTAATGGAAAGCTTTCTGTGAGAGTAAAGTGCTGTAATTATTATTGCTAATATTGTTGTACCTGTTATGTGTGTTTTAAAGCTTAGTGTGATATTTACACCTAAAAAGGCTCCGCGTCTCCTTCATTATAAACACATTGACAACTCCAAAGGGCAATTCAGACCACCAAAATTAGACTCCTAATTTTGAAATTATTTTAATCAGAATACTCTTCTGGAGGTATCAGTCTTTTTTCTCTATATGTAGTGAAAACAGTGAAGTTTAAATCCCATCCCTAAAGCTGGAATTAATCTTGCTGAACTTGAGAGATGTAAAAGTTAGGTGCCATGGCTAAGATGGCTGCCTAAGGTCTTTGTGTTTACTGGGGAAGGAGGGGAGATGGTGATGCTCCAGGCTGCAATTTCCAGACTGGGATTACTTTACTCTGAACAATTTATCTCTGGCTACAGTGGGAGGGAGTTTAGGTGATGATGAGCTTGGCAGAACTTGCTTAAATTTAAGAAAGCTAAAGTAATGAATTAGAGTCAGTCTCATGGAATGGTTTGTGTTGTAAGGGACCTTAAAGATCATCTAGTTCCAACCCCTCTGCCATGGGCAGGGACACCTTTCACTAGAACAGGTTGTTTGAAGCCCCATCCAACCTGGCCTTGAACACTGCCAGGGATGGGGAATCCACAGCTTCCCCACAGCACACCTGTGCAAGTGCCTCACCACCCTCAAAGTCAATTTATGTCCAATATCTAATCTAACCCTGCCCTCTGTCATTTTGAAGCCATTCCCCCTTTTCCTATCCCTCCATGCCCTTGTCCAAAGTCCCTCTCCAGCTCTCTTGTAGTACTCCTTTAGGTAGTGGAAGGTGCTCCAAGGTCTACCCTGGAGCCTTCTCCAGGCTGAACAACCCCAACTCTCAGCCTGTCTACATAGATTTAAAGGTGCAAACTCCCCGTTCAAGTTCTGCTAGCTAATATTTTTTTGTTTCCTGTGCATTGATACACAGCTGTTGCAGTGTAAAAGTATAGTGCTTATAGAATCACTGCTTTTAACCTATAGATGAGATTTTACTGTTGATTCTCCCTTTTTCCTTGTGCTGCCATTATAATGAAATAAGGGATAATAAGAGCGTGGATCTTACAACACAGTTTACCACTGAATGTTGAGATGTGGCTCTATGAAAAACATGGGAGCAGATAGCAGATAAGAGATTATTGACTTTTCTATGTTGCAAGCTTAAAATGAAGGTTGATATGCGTAGACATGGATTTTTGTGCATGTGACTTCTGATTTACTTGTCCTGAGTGGAGTTAGTTTTGATGTTTAAATTAAGGGAGAATTGGACACTTGGAAACATTGACCCCATGCTGACAACTGCCTCCGAATTTTTTAAAAATAAAAAATGCAGTCTTTCCCTCCCCCTATTAACATTAAACGTCAACAGCTGTATTTTGTTGCTGGTATTTACTAACTTTCATCTTTGCCTTTTTTAAGCATTTATTGTTTTAGAAGTCAATTATAGCTTATCACCAGGGATATGTACATCTTCCAGCTACCTTTGTTGCCTTTTTCCCAACCTGGAAATGAAACTTGAGATCATTTTAATAAGGAGGTAATATAACACCAGATCTTTATTTGAAGGTCTTCAGGGGCAGTTATGGAAAGATGTCCACAAACCCCCACCCCCCCCAGGGATGAGTACGTATTTATAGGTTTTAGGAAATTAGCATAATTGATAAAAAGCACCAATTAGGAGGACAAGTGGTGATGCAATTCTCCCCCAGGTCAGGCCCTTTCTCTGGAGTCCCCTCCTTGGCACTGGTTGTACTTTGTCCATGAAAATCTATCTAAAAGAGTTGTTCTCAGCCTTGGTTCCCAGGAAGAACCAAGATAGCACGGGGCCTTGTACTCTTGGAGCTCTGGAATTTGTTTTGTCTTTCTGCTTAAGGAAAGGCCATGGAAAAGTACTGGGAAAACTAGTCACTAATACAGTAGACTACAGAGCTACAAATATAAGTGCGAAGAATATAGAAAACATATAAAAGAGAAAAAGGCAAACCCCAAAGCAGCATCACCATGCCTTCTCAAAAGACAATTTTTCTTAAATAGATTGTTTCAATTACTGATCAGGGAACCTCCTAATTGTGCTACATTAAGTTTTGATTCTGGCATGGTTTGTTTTGGTGTGTTTTTCTATCTGTTGAAATCCCATTACAGTAATTAATTGCAAGGAGTGGCTCTATTGCAAAGAAAAGATTATGAAGTTCCATTTTGCTTTTAGTTAATCCTTTTACCTTTTCAACCTGAAAGCATTTTTTCACTTTATTTCCTAGCTGAAGCCAATTGTCCTTATTTCTTGGTACCACACATAAACTTTGCATCACATCACCATGTGATCACGTAGTTGGCTAGGGAAGTATTATTTATTTACAAATTTAACTGCTCCTGTCCCATCCTTATAGCACTGAAAAGGAAACAGACTTTTGGGAACAGAGGGTTTTTTTATATGCCTTTGCTACGACTTGTATCTAGTTGTAGTTCACTACAACTTATTGTTTAGGCATTTTTAGACACACATAGGCATTTATTACTTATTTCTTCTTTTATACATGCTGAGAATCTAGGGATTTCTTGCAACATTGTGGCTATTATCTCGTCTTTGTTGGTCGTTTACTGGTGATAGATATGATTAAAACTGGTGTTGGGCCCTTTTGTTTTCAAATATGATTCCGTAAGGCAAGGTTGAGAAAAAAATAGATCTCTGCTGTGATTGCTTTGTAAATAAGCAGCTTGTTTTTTTCCAGATTGTTAAATTGGTGGCTTTTACACTGACAAATGTAATTACAGTATGTAAATGATATTGAAAATATTTTTGTCTGTTTGATGTATACTAAATTGAAGCAAAGTTATACGGTGTTCTGTTTGGAAGTGTGGAAGATACAAGAGTGGAGCTTCAGATAACAAGTTTATGCTTGTATTTCCTACTGATGAAGACTTTCACACAAGTTATTTCTATGGGTATGTGATGAGAATATCACTCTGCATGTATATACATTTTTTATACATTTTTGCATGATTATACATGTAGGAGTGGTACAATTTTGACTTGAGACTATTGGTGCCTTTTGTCCCAATGCAATTTTGTGTAGATGTCTATCTAAAATTCAAAGTTCACTTCTGCTTTTGGAGATCTGAATAAGTGAGAAAAACGAACAAAGAACAGTATATAGCTCCTGAAATTTTAGATAACCTATTGAAAAAATAGGCAAATAGTCAATATTGTACTTGACCCTAGTATCCTCTCCACTCGACTGTTTATTTTTATAGCTCACGTTATATATGTTCACGGTGAACTCTAATGATAATACTGAAGGACAACATGACTCTCTATGATTCAGTCCAGTTGTGGCTTATGCATGTAATTTGATCATCGGCTGTCACAAATAATTAACTGAACATCAGCCAGCTTAATTTTGAACTTGGTCTTCTGTTATTTTTTAATTGTCTTTAAAAGACAAAGATTTCCTTTCAGTTAATTATCATGACTTCCAGTCATAATAATCAGCTTTTTGTGTTGCAAACAGTTTGATCTTTAATACATTGGCAATTAACTACCCATTTATTTTAGTCAGGTCTGTTTTAAGTTTCTAATATAACACCATTTTATGAAATTGTTGTTTTGGAGGCAGGTCTGATTAGAAATATTTTGTGAATTTCTTCATACCTTGTTGCAATACTGATCTTTAGTATGACTTAAACAATATGGTCACTCTTCCATGAAGTGTGTTGCTGATCACAAAATAGGCACTTCTGAAAATAGTGAGTTGAATTATGTCTCAGGCACTGAGTTACAAAAAACCCAAACTAAACAAAACCAAAACAGGAAAAAAAAAATCCCAAAAAACCCCCACCAAAAAACACCTAAACAAAACAAAAAAAAACCAACACCCTAAAAACCTCAGGAAAAACAGCTTTTAAGAGAATTAAAATTGAAACTTTTTTCTATTTCGTCCTTGATTTTGTTGATGAAGTCTTGGCCCAAAGAGAGTTTTGATTCTCTCATTTGGGGAGTGGGAACTCCAACCACTTTCATCCACTATGAGTCAATAAGCTGTAGCTGGCATGAACAATTTGAGTTAAACTGGACATCCTTTTAGGATTATTTTTCCATTCTCTCTGCTTCCACATTAATCTTTGTCTTGAATTTGACTTTTTTTCTGAGCCTCTTTTGTTTCTACCATGCTTTTTAATTATATGTGATTTTAATTCATCACAAAGAATATAGTTGATCCTAACAAAATAGACCAAAAATAGCTTTTTGTTATTCCTCAAGAACAGATTTCAGAATCATGTAATCTATTTTCTCTCTCCCTTTCCTTCTTCACTTTGGTAGCCAAAAATGCATATGGTAATCATATTGAATTAAAAACATTTATCACTGCACATGATAGTTTTGTTTTTTATTATCCTCAGTTTTAAAAAAACAACACCAAAAAACACTGCCACTTTGAAAAATTTCCCTGCCCTTGACAGGTAAATGTTATGAAAGGAAAGTTGCCTAATGTTAAATTTATTGTCACTGGATCAGTTATATCAAAAAGTTAGTTTTATTCAATCAACCATAATGTAATGTAAGCTCTCACTTGACTTATGTAAAATTCTCTAGATAACTATTTTGTCTTGCCAAATTTAATGTCCTGTATATTATTTTTTATTTTAAACTGAAGTTTATCCTTTTAAAATTGTAAATATAATGCCATCATATATGGAGGTGTTGATGCGTTAATGTAAAAGATAATATACAAATAAGTGATAATTTCATAAATGTGTTTTTCTTACATTTGTGTTTTCTGTGTATGTAAAGGTTAAAATGTCTGTAATTTCAGACTGTGTTCATTAACTGAAGTTTAATGATTCATATAATGTATCACTATAAACTATAAGCTTCATGTAGGAGATTGTATTAACCCTTAAATAATTGTACTTTGTACTTTTAGAGGAAGTTTTCACAGTATGCAGATTTCTAATCTGTGTTGCTTTTCTCTCCTTCTGCAGATGGACCTCCAGTTATAGCTCACTATGATATATCAGACACAAACTCAGACCCAGAAGTGGTGAATGTGGACAATCTGTTGGCAGCTGCAGTAGTTCAAGAGCACAATAAATCTTTAGGAAATCAAGACTCAGGATCTACCTGGAGAACCAGAGGGCTGCTAGATGAATTGAATGCTGATACAGGTTTGGTTAAATTCTCTTCCTCTGACATTTGTTCCAACATCTCAGTAGGTGTCGCTCCCTTTTTTGCTTTCAGTATTTTTATAGTTTATACAGCTTTAAAAGCTCCCCAAGTGGATTTTGCAAAAAAAACTAGTACTGGTGCTTATTAAAAAGGTCTGACATTTCTTCCAAAATATAACTAATAAAAATTGATAACGATTCTTGTAATGTATTTTTGACACTAATTTTCTTATTTATTTTTTCTTTTTTGTTTTCTTTTAATTACTACTTGGAACATAGGTCTGGGGTTTTGTTGTTGATTTTTGGGTTTTTTTAATGAAAATTAGCTAAGCTTGTTACTGAATGATTGATTATGACAACCCATGCCACCAGCTAGTAAACTGGTCTGCTAAAGAAGACGTTGGAGCCTGGGTTCTAAGGCAGAGTTAGTTTATTTCAGCTCGAGTTGAGTGCCTCCAGAGAAGGACCCTGAACAAAGAAATTCCTGGATCTTTATACCCTTACAGTCTGTGCACCTGATTGTCACGCACCCTGCACGCATCTCTTGGTCCAATGGCAATTTATGGTCTGGGGTCTTCTAACACATCACTGGATTCTTTCCCCATGTCCACATGGGCAGGCCGTTACCTGCTCTTATCTTCCAGCTTGGGCCAGCCGTGGGGGCCTCCAGGGTCTCAACCCTTATCCGAATGCATGCAGCCTTTGTTTCCTCCCCTGTTTAGCCATCAATGCTAACAGTGTTCATTTAAAATTCACTGATCCTAAGCTTTGAGAAGGGTGCACTCATGCCAAGCTGTAAGCAAGTTACAATTAAACTTAAACCTATACAATTAATTTCTGATATTTCATATTTAAATGTAAACTTAATTTGATCACAAACAGGTCATAATCTAAGTATTGGAATTGTCTGTGTGTATCTTTTTTTCTTTCTCACTTTATTTCTTTAAAATACAAGCAGTAATTCCTATATTCCATCTGCATATTAGAAAATTGGACAGACCAGCATCAGATAAACATGATGGGTTGTCTTAGTTTAGGGCAAATTAGGAAGGAAAACTCCAAATGGGGATTTCCCCAGGGAAATGCCCCTCCCCACTAACTGGTCCGGGAAAAGAAAAAAAATTCCTTAGAGAGAAGTGGAAAAAGCTGTTTATTTAACAGAAATTGAGTAATATTAAATAATAAAACCTCTTGCTGTTCGATGGGATGGCAAGTCTAGGAAGAAAAGTCCTTTTCATGTGGTGTAGCTCGGCTCGCTCAGGTTCTTATCAGTCCCTCCGGCGCTGGAAAGTGCCGAGGCCCAGGCCCCGGTGGGCCACAGGCGTGAGCTCCCGGGGTTTGGCTGGGTGTTCAGTCCAGAGCAGGCTTGCACAGATCCAAGAAAATTGGGAAAAAAAACAAACAAAGGTCCAGGGAACTCCTCTGCCTCAGCTAGCTAAAACTAACTAAAAGCCAGAGAGAAGCTCTGTCCCGCTGTCTGTCCGTGCTGCAGACACCACAGTCCAGGAGCGGGATGTGTGGGAGTGATGTTTTTCCTTAACACAAACTGCGCGCTTCTTCTTCCCCCTCTCTTGCTCTCAAAGCCAGTCTTAAAGGTGCAGAACTTAATATATAACATAAACCAGACGATTGGGGATACCAGTATCATAAAGTCACCCCAGGACATGGGTAAAAAGGTGCTGGTAAGTGAACTTAGCATTTTATTTGGTTTGTATGGCCTGGTTTTGGTAGCTGCGGGGCTACAGGGGTGACTTTTGTGAGAAGCTGCTAGAAGCTTCCTCCATGTCTGGCAGAGTCAATCCCTGGCAGCTCCAAGGACGGATGTGCCTCTGGTCAAGGCTGGGCCAATTAGCAATGGTGGTAACACCTCTGTGATAACATATTTAAGAAGAAAGAAAAAAGTTATTGTGCAGTTGTAATTGTGGCCAAAGAGCAGAGTGAGGCTACGTGAGAGGAGCAACTATGGAGACATCAGGGTCAGCAGAAAAGGAGGGGGAAGAGCTGCTCCAAGTGCCAGAGCTGAGATTGCCCTGCAGCCTGTGGTGAAGACCATGGTAAAGCAGCTGTCCCCCTGCAGCCCATGGAGGAGACCCACGCCAGAGCAGGTGGATGCCTGAGAGGAGGCTGTGACCCCATGGGAGGCCCGTGGAGAGAGGAGACCTCTCTGGAGCAGTCTGTTCTTGATGGACTGCACCCTGAGGAAGAGTGATCCATGTTGCAGCAGTTTGAGGGATACTGTTGCCCGTGGGATGGACGTATGTTGCAGCAGTTCTCAAAGAGCTGTTGCTTGTGAGATGGAGCCATGTCAGAGAAGTTTACAGAGAGCTATCTCCTGCGGGAGGGACCCCACAGTGGAGCAGGGGAATGATTCCTCTCCCTGAGCAGCAGGAGAAGCCATGAGTGATGAACTGACCCTAACCCCCATTCCCTGTCTCTCTGTGCCACTGGGGTAAGAAGTAGAGCTGGGAAGGAGGGAGATGTGGGGGTAAGGTGTTTTTAAGGTTTTATTTTACTTCTTATCCTGCTCTGATTTTGTTAGTAATAAATTCAATTAATATCTCCAATTCTAGGCTGTTTTGCCTGTGACATTATTTGGTGAGGTATCTCTCCAGGTCCTTATCTCAACATATGAACCCGTTGTTATATTTTTTCTCCCATCCAGCTGCAGCAGGGGAGTGATAGAGAGCAGCTTTGGTGGGTGCCTGGAATCCAGCCATCATCAACCCACTCTTCCATGGGGTGCAGTCCTTCAAGGACAGGCTGCTCCATCGGGGGCTCCTCTCTCCATGGGCCTCCCACAGAGTCACAGCCTCCTCTCAGGCATCCACCTGCTCCAGCATGGGTCTCTTCCATGGGCTGCAGGTGGATCTCTGCATCCCCATGGATCTCCATGGGATGCAGGGGGAAGCTGCTTCACCATGGTCTTCACCACAGGCTGCAAAGCAATCTCAGCTCTGGTGTCTGGAGCACCTCCTCTCCCTCATTCTTCACTGACCTTGGTGTGTGCATAGTTGTTCCTCTTGCATATTCACATATTCTCACTCTGTTCTTCTCTGGCTGCAATTACAACTGCGCAATAACTTTTTTTTCTTTCTTCTTAAATATGCATCACCACCATTGTTAATTGGCCCAGCAATGATCAGAGGCACATCTGTCTTTGAAGCCCCCAGGGACTGGCTCTGCCAGACATGGAGGAAGCTTCTAGCACCTCCTCACAGAAGCCACCCCTGTAGCCCCCCAGCTACCAAAGCTTGGCCACGCAAACCCAATATATTCCACCCTTCACCTCTGTGAATCACATATTTAAGAATTATCATTAAAATTTGGCTGGCTAGCTCAATCGGAAGATGTGAAAAACGAAGTTCACTCCTGTAAATTTTAAAAAGTTTAATAAAGACAATAAGAGACATAAAATAAAGCAGAGTTAAAACGGCCGGGTGCCTTGGCGCGCTGCCAAGAGCACACCTGGTATCTCATGGATACCCCTTTTATCCCATTCTTGCTGTGAGGGGTTAATGCATATTCAAGCATGTCCCCTCCCTGGTTCCGCCTTCTTAGATCATGCTTTTGCACAGTCTCAGTTTCTGCTGGTCATCATAATTTTTTTGCTGGTCATCATTATTCTTGCTGGTCAGCATTCTTTTGGAGTCTGGTTTCCTTTTTTCTGCAGATGGTCAGTTGTTGATAAGGGTCTGGGCTCCTCATCCTTCTTCTGAGGGCAGCTGAGATTATCTTTCCCCCTTGCCCACGTCCTGGTACCGGTTTTTTTGATAACAGTTTGCTCTCCATTTCCTGCTGCTGATAACAGCCTGTTTTCCACAGCTTGATCCTCCCATTGTCTTGCCTTGTCCGGATGAAACATATCTTTATTATTCAGAATTCCTATCTAAGCCTATAACTTACTAAGAGAGAAAAGAATATAGTGAAAGCATATAATATATATATTTATCAGAATAATTGTGAAAAGCCAATATTTACAACATGAATTCACATCAACCCCTCCTTTTATTTTTTTTATAAATCATTTGGCTTGAGCAATAATTCTTGTTTCCTAGCTTCTAGCACTCGTTCATTTTTCTCACAAATCAATTTAGCTTCTTCTAGCGGATCTTTCACATTATTTTGTTTTCTTAATATCATGATTTTTTGTGCAGTTCCAGATGTAGCCAATTTTGGGTCTGTAGGCATTTCTACTATTTGCATGCCCTGCACCACTTTGGTGATTAGTTGGATGAAACAGGGGATTAGACAAGGAAGGAATATTAAACCAGCTGTAGCGCATAGGAGGAAGAAACCTAGCTTCTTCCACCATTCTGTCCCCAACAGGTTATTCCACCAATTGGTGGTCATCATTGACTCCCATTTTTGGACTGGCACATGGGCTATTTTTCTGATGTTCTTGGCAATATCTTGAATGGCATTTCCATTGTCATCAATTTGCAAACAACAATCTGATGTATTAAATTTCCCGCAAACACCCCCCTCTTCAGCCAATAGATAGTCCAAAGCCATTCTATTCTGATATATTGCAGCTCTGGCTTGGCGTTGCTGACTGACTATTAATTCCATAGCCCCAGCTGTTTCATTGGTTATGATTTCTACTACAGCTTGGAGTCTTATAATGCGATTTAGCATGTAAATTGGGGTTCGATATCCCCAACTTCCATCTTGTGCCCAAGTAGCTGGCCCATATGTTTCTAGTATGCGTTCAGGGGGCCATTCCTCATCTCCCCATTTTTGAGGTCCTCCAAACAATTCCCTTTTATTTCTTTTTAGGTCCTCATAAACCGGCACTCCCAATTGATCTCCATCTGGTCCTGGCAAAAGGAAGAATCCTGGTTGAATGATTCCCAGAGTACAACTCCCTTTCCATTGTGAAGGGAGCTTTGGGTATGCCCTTTTCCCACATATCCAAAATAAGCCATCTGGTGCCTTCCAATAGTCATTTTTCTGTTGATTTATATTTTCCCAAAATTTAGATATTTCTGGGATTCCAGAGTAAGGATTTTTCCCTTTACCATTACATCTGAAGAGTCTGGTTCGATTATCATACACACAATTCTTTTCTTTTACTTTTCCTTGAGTCCAATACAGAGTTGGTTCCTCTGGGATCCACCATGTAGAAGTTCCATTGCTAACCTTATACCTTTTACAGGGAGTTTTCCCTATTTCTTTAATAAATTCCTTACCAGTTCGCCAAAAACATTCTTCCCCTATCACTGTTGAACTTAGAATCCATCCTTCTGGTCGAGTCCCCCCTCTTATATTGGTCCGGTTCCACTTAAGGAGTTCCACCGGGCCTATGCTACTACCTTTCCATGGCCATTCCTCCGTCATCAAGGCTCCTCCACAGACCCAGCAGTTCGTTATGTTAAGTTCTTTACTTATCCTCTCCCCTAAATCCACAAACAGGTTTTTCCCTAGTCTTGAGATATCTATTTCCCCTTTTAATTGCTGTTTGAGCCTTGCATACAGGTCCTGACGTGAGGTTAAGTTAGGTTTAGGTTTCTGTGTTGGTTTTATCTTTTTTCTTATCACTTGCTCTTTTATCAAATCTTGGGTCTTTCCCTTGACCGCCCCCGTGAAGCAAATCCATTTTCCCCCTTTTGGGCAAGTGCTTCCCAATCTAGTACCACTGACTCCTAAGTTTTCTGTGATCCAATATTTTTCTCCTTTATGTATACATGTACTTAACTTGGATGGGTTATAGCAGTGACTATTGATATTGGTGTGGGTAATAAGAAAGAAACCCCGGCGTTTTTCCATGTAAAGTTTTCGATAGCATTTGTAACATGGCTTTGCTGGTGTCCCAAAAGGGAAAAGGATAAGTGACAGAAGAAGGAATAATAGGGGTCCAGTATGGCTTACACCCCCACCCATCCTGCCTATGAGGTTGCAGCTCACAGCAGGTGTTTTATATTCTTCTTGGTGGCGAGTTATAGAGGCCAATCTGGTCTTGCCCCCTATTTCCTTGTCACTTCCTCTTTTGTAATTTCCAAGCAAATCTCTTCTGACACCTTTTAACAGTAGTATCCCACCGTTCTTCAGGTATTTTCCCCTCCACAGGCACCAGTAATTCCCATCCACAGAACAGAGTTATTATTTCAGTTGCCTGCAATTCTGTTTGGATAGAGGATCTATTATGTGCTTGACACTCCCTACAACAAGAACGCCGATTGTGTGAGCTGCAATACCAATTTTTCCCACAACTTAAACACTTATATTTAACCCAGCTAGCATGTCCCGTATTGGGATGATTTATACAAGGTATATGGTGTGGCACTAATGGAAGTTGTGATTCTCCCCCTTCTTTATACAGATCACAGGCCAAAGCAAAAATATGAGGATTTCCTGACCGAAACAGCCCCGATCCTCCTGTTTGGAGAGGGAGTATTCCTCCCCAAGGTGGATATCGAAGGTGTCTCAGAACTTGTCCAGGCAGGACTTGAAACCACTGATACAGGCTTGGTCTCACTTCCCAATTAGGCGTGATTCTTTGCTCATCCCTTGGATCCTGTGGATTGTCCCAGTTCATTACCACCCAGCCCCCGCTTTAGAGTCAATTTGGTATCACCCGGTTCAGAAGTTATAATCCACTCCTCAGGTCTTTTCACAGGTCCCTTGATTCTACTGGCGTGGATCCAACCTCGCTCCCTGGTCCGGATTGCAGCCTCCGTTGTCAGCAGTACCTGAAAAGGACCTTCCCATTGAGGAGTTAAAGATTGTTCCTTCCATGTCTTTACCAGTACCCATTCTCCTGGATGAATATTATGAATTTTGAACTCCAAAGGGGTGGTTTGAGGGATCATTCCTTTTAGCCTTAGGTTTTCAAGTGTTTTAGCAATTGTGGTGACATATTTTCTGACACTTATTTCCCCTACTTCATAAGTGGCAGTTTCATGTCGGGTGGTAAGGAAGGGTAGTCCAAACATCATTTCATAGGGTGACACTCCCAGGTCTGACCTGGGTTGTGTTCGAACCCTTAATAGAGCCAGAGGTAAACATTTTACCCAGGACATCTGGGTTTCAATCATTAATTTTGTTAAGGTCTTCTTTAAAGTTTGATTCATTCTTTCCACCCGGCCTGAACTTTGTGGGTGCCAGGGGGTATGCAATTCCCATTTTATTCCCAAGGTTTGGGTTATTTGCTGTAAGACTTTAGATGTAAAATGTGTTCCTCTATCTGAGCCTATTTTATTAATCATTCCATACCTGGGAATAATCTGTTCCAAAAGAGTTTTACACACCACATTAGCTGTGGCCCTGGCAGCGGGAATAGCTTCCACCCAGTGAGTTAAGTGGTCTACTATTACCAATAGGAACTTCCATTTTTGGACTTGGGGAAGTTCAGTGAAATCCATTTGAATACTTTGGAATGGCCGTAAGGCTAATTCACGGCCACCTAATGGTGTTTTTCTCATTATTTTTCTATTTACCTTTTGGCAAGTTATGCAGTTTTCAGTTATTTGTTTTGCTACCCCAAAAATTCCAATGCATCCAAAATCCCTTAGAAAGTGATCACACAAAGCCTGAGTACCCCAATGAGTTTTCTGATGCATATCTTCTAATATTTTTCTGGTGAGTGGCTTATTAAGTAACTGTCTCCCATCAGGGAGTTTCCACTTTCCAGACTGATCCCGTTCTCCCCCTATCTTAAGCAATTCTTTTTCTTCTTTCTCACTAAATTTAGGGATTTCCAATTCTTCCCTGTCTGGGGTTAAAATTAACATTACTCGTTTGTCCCCATTTTCTGCCGCTTCTTTAGCCTCCTGATCCGCCAAGTTATTCCCTCTTATTTCAGGTGTCATTCCCTTTTGGTGTCCTTTGATATGTACTACAGCTATCTCCTCAGGCAGTTTTAACGCTTCTAAAACTTCTAAAATAAGTCCCTCATGTACTAGTCCCTTCCCTTTTGAGTTTAGTAACCCCCTTTCCTCCCAAATTTTCCCAAAGGTATGTATTACTCCAAAGGCATACTTTGAGTCAGTATAGATGGTCCCCTTTTTATGTGCTAAATGCTCCAGTGCTCTTTTTAGAGCATATAATTCACAAGATTGAGCAGACCAGTTTGAAGGTAAACTTCCTTTTTCGATGGTCTGCATATTTTCTCCATCAACTACAGCATATCCCGACATTCTTTTTCCTTGCAAGCATCTGGATGAACCATCAACATATATTTTTTTCCCTCCAAAAGGGCTTGTTCTGCTAAATCTTCCCGAACTTTAGTTTGGCATTGTATGATTTCCAGACAATTATGTGCCAAATCATCTTTTGGTTCCCCATACAGAAATTGGGCCGGATTGAGACTCCTGCTTGTTTCTATTGTCAAATCATTATTGTCAATTAAGATTGCTTCATATTTTAACATCCTGGAGTCTGTTAACCATTTTTCAGCTTTTTGATTTAGCACATTTCGGACAGCATGGGGTGTGCATACAATTAATTTACTTCCAAAGGTGAGCTTACGGCTTTCCTCCACCAAAATAGCAGTAGCTGCTATTGCCTGAATACATACTGGCCAGCCATGGCTCACTGGATCCAATAATTTGGATAAAAAGGCTATTGGTTTCTTCACCCCCCCCCCATTCTTGAACTAAAACCCCGTGAGCTACTCCGTTTTCCACATTAACGTATAAATGAAAGGGTTTTTCTAAGGAGGGTAGGCTTAGGGCTGGGACTGAGGCTAGTTTCAATTTCAATTGTTTCTAATTTATCATCATCATCTTTAGTCCATCTTATATTGTCTCCCCCTGTCAATTTCTCATACAAAAATTTTACTGCTTGTGTGTATCCTTCAATCCACAATCTACAATATCCTAACAGTCCTAGCAGTTTCCTAACCTCTTTCTTTGAAGAGGGAGGAGGAAGGGATAGGATCCCTGCAATTCTTTCAGGATTTAATTTCCTGCTACCTTTGCTTATCAGGTGACCAAGATATTTTACCTCTGATTCCACAAACTGTAACTTTCCTTTTGATACTCTGAGTCCCTTTTCCCCAAGAAAATTCAGAAGTTTTATAGTAGCTTCTCTAACTTCAGCTTCTATTTCTCCTGATATTAGGAGATCATCCACATATTGGATAATTTGTATTCCTACAGGAGTGGGGAAAGTTTGTAGTATCTCTTCTAAGGCTTGCCCGAATAGATTTGGGGACTCTGTGAATCCTTGTGGTAATTTTGTCCATCTTAATTGTTGCTTTCTCCCGGTATTTGGATCTTCCCATTCAAAGGCAAAAATATCTCGGCTTTCTTCTGCCAGTGGGCAGGCCCAGAAAGCATCTTTAAGATCCACCACACTGAACCACTGATGTTGAGGTGGGACTTTACTTAAAAGAGTATAAGGATTAGGAACCACAGGGTAACGGGCTCATGTTCTTTTATTTACCTCCCTTAAATCTTGCACTAATCTGTAATTTCCATCAGGTTTCTTTACTGGGAGTATAGGGGTGTTATGAGGAGATTTACAAGGTTCCAATGTCCCATCCTTTATCAATTCTTCTATTACTGGCTTTAAGCCTTCTCTCCCCTCCAAAGAAATAGGATACTGACGTACACGTATGGGACGTTCTTCCCTTTCAATAGTGACCCTTATGGGGTCAATATTCAATCCACCCCTATTTCCTTTTCCAGCCCAAACTTCTTTGTTAATTTTCTCTTCATCTTTTTGGCCAAGTTTTAAACACTTTGGCTGTCATTTTCCCTTCTACTGGGATAACCCCAATTCCTAATTGTATCTGTAAATCCCTTCCCAATAAGTTGCTGCCAGCCCCAGGAACTAGTAAAACATCTCCTATTCCTATTTTTGTTTCTCCTTCTATGACCACATTTTTAATGACAGGAACTTTAAACCCTTCCCCTTTTGCCCCTGTTACTTTTACAGTATCATTACTTATATCACATCCCTTTGGAATATTAACAACACAAGTCCTTTCTGCCCCAGTATCAACTATAAATTCTAATGTCTCCTCTTGGGGGCCCACTTTTAAAGTTATCAAAGGCTCCAGATGGTATTTGTCCCCCAAAAAATAGAGCCAGTGACTCCCCTATTCTTCCTCTGGGGGTGTCTCTTGAAATATCTTTAGATCCCTCCTTAAGTGAGGGCATTCTCGTTTAAAATGCCCTTCCTTTTTGCAATAAAAACAGGTATTCCTGGGTTGTCCTGGGAATTTTGATTGTGCTGGATTTTTATTTCTTCCCTTCTCCCCACTTCTAGCCCCTGAGTGTTTAGGAGGAATTCCTGAGGGTTTTTGATTCAGATTTTTCTGGAAAGTGTTTTCCCTCATAGTGGCTATCATGATTTTTGCTTCCACTTTAGCTTTTTCTTCATCTCTCCATACATAAACCCTTTGAGCTTCTCTTAATAAGTCATTTAAGGGTTTGTCGTGCCAGTCTTCCAATTTTTCTAGTTTTTTTCTAATATCTGGCCATGCCCGGGTGACAAAATTGACCCTTAGCAGGGCTTGTCCTGCTAGGGACTCAGGGTCTATTCCAGAGTATTGTTTCATATTTTTTCGGAGCCTTTCCAGCCATTCAGTTGGGGTTTCCTCTTTTCCCTGTTGTCCCTCAAAGGCTTTTCTAACATTTTGCCCTCGGGGCGCCCCCTCCTTTATCCCTTTGATTATCAAATTACGATAATCATTCATACTTCCCCTCCCAACTTCATCATTCTGGTTCCAATTAGGAGGTGCAGTTGGCAATTTCTGTTCTCCCGGTGGGCCTTGTTGGTTTTCTCTTTCCCATATTTTTATCCCAGCAGTTCTAATCATATCTCTTTCCTCTTGGGAAAATATTATTTTCATTATTGATTGCATTTCTTCCCAAGTGAAAATATTGGGCCCTAGGAATTGATCTAATTGTTCAGCCGTACCTATAGGGTCTTCTAATAGCCCTTTAATCTCCTTTTTGAAATTCCTAACTTCTGTAGAAGTTAAAGGAGCATTCACAAATCCCATTCCCCCCTGGACTCCTCCCATAGGTACTTCTCGTAATGGGAATAAATTGATTTCTTGGTTCCACTCTCCCTGTTTATCTGTTTTTACACCCCCCTTCCCTTGTTTTGTATTAGTGTTGGTAACACAGAGGTTATCAGGCTGCTTTTGAGCTTTAATTGCTCCCCTTGTGTTCTGATATGGTGCCCCTTCGTTAAGAAGAGATGTTATCTGGGCGGCAGACGCTGAACTCTCCAAAGGAAAAGAGGCAGAAACAGAGTCCGGCAGGGAAGCTGGGATCCCTAGTGCAGAAGGAGTGAGAGCGGGGCCTGGCAGTGAAGCCAGGGCCGCCTGTGCAGAGCTGCTGGGGTCCGGCATTGAAGCCGGAGCTGCTGCAGCCGGAGTGCTGGTGTCCGGCAGTGAAGCCGGGGCCGGCAGGGCGGGTGGAGCAGAAGCCAGAGTCGGGACACCCAGCGCTCTCCCCGGTTCGAAGGGGGGGGCAGGAGTTCCCGGGACGGGTGGAATTCCCAGCATCTGCGGGGGTGGGAGGATTCCCAGCGCCATTGGAGGCGGAGGAATTCCCGGAGGCTGGGGAACCCCTGCGGCTGGCTGCAGCGGGAGGGCTCCCTGTGCTAGTGGTGGAGGTAAGACATCAAGGGGGTCCCATTTTTTTTTATTTTCTGTTTGCTCAACCTCTGGAGTTTTAGATACTTTAAAAACTCTGGCTCCCAAAGGTTCTGTGTTTCCTAACCAGCAAGAGGCATATTCTCTTTCTTCTGGATTGTATGGCTCTTTTGAATTCACAAATATATTTAGAGCCTGGCAGATCCAAGCCTCCGAGGACCCGTATTTTGGCCAGTAAACATGATCAGGTCTAATTTCCTTTTTTACCCACTCCTTCATGCAGAATTGGATCATTTTTACTTTGTCTTTCCCCTTTGTATCGGGATCTGTATCCCAATTTGCTAGTTTGACCCCGAGGGGACTATCTTGAGGTATATCCTCTGGTATTTTATTAATTCTTTTTTCTCTTAAGGACAGCTTACTGGTTCTCTGTCCCATTTTTCCGAGTGTTCTCTGTTTCACCCTACTCCTTTTAAGTACCACTATTTAGAACACCAATTGTACTATTTTAGAATACCAATTCCACTCCTTTAAAACACCAGTTCACTTCTTTAAAATACCTATGTTAACTCCCTTAAAAAAAAAACAAAAAAAAACGCGAGTTCACTTCTTTAAAGCACTAATCACCCTTCACAGCACCACCAACAAAACCAACAAACCCCAAATCCCTCTCTCAGTGTTCTTGTTAGAGTCCACCTTCCCCCCCTCAAGATACAGTTATACACGATCTCTCATTCACACATGCATTCTCATTTCTTTAATAGACTTTCCACACTCACTTTCACTCACACCAAGACAATACAATAATAAGGTACCTTCAATGTTGTTGGCCAACCCCCCAGATTTTCTTGGGTACTGTATCCCACACTTCCCGTGGTTTGCACCCTCAACCTGGCAATATTCCCGGGGATTTATTAATTTTTATCCCCTTTTTGTCCCGTCTCCTAGTACACTGAACTTAGGAGAACTCCCGACTCCTTCCTTTCCAGGGGTCCAACCCCTCCCTGAGACCCCAGTCCCAGTAACCCCGGGGGGATTCTTTCACTCCTTTTTCATTCGCTTCGTCCAATTCCCAGCCTATTTTCTCGCGAAAGGTAGGAACCTCGGTAGTATGGACTCCGCTCTCGCTCTGCAGGTCTGGGGTAACCAGCTTGCGTCTCATTCACACACATTCATCCCCCCGTTTCCACCCCACTGATCAGTACTTACCAATTCCTGTTCAGGTCCTGAAAGATTATGGGGTTTTGAAGGAGCGCTTTATTACTTTGATTTTTTTTTTATTTTTCTTTGCTTTACTTGTCTCTCTCTTGTCCTTCGGGTGTTGCCCTGCTACCACCGATGACACCAGAAGAGCCAAAGCGGATTACCAAAGCTGGCAGGGAGGCGCCTTCCCCCGCCTGGAATCTCCTGGTTTCCCCGGGGCGAGGTGCTTCATCCGAGACGAGCCCCCAATTTCTGTGAAAAACGAAGTTCACTCCTGTAAATTTTAAAAAGTTTAATAAAGACAATAAGAGACATAAAATAAAGCAAAGAGTTAAAACGGCCGGGTGCCTTGGCGCGCTGCCAAATGCACACCTGGTATCCCATGGATACCCCTTTTATCCCATCCTTGCTGTGAGGGGTTAATGCATATTCAAGCATGTCCTCTCCCTGGTTCCGCCTTCTTAGATCATGCTTTTGCACAGTCTCAGTTTCTGCTGGTCATCATAATTTTTTTGCTGGTCATCATTATTCTTGCTGGTCAGCATTCTTTTGGAGTCTGGTTTCCTTTTTTCTGCAGATGGTCAGTTGTTGATAAGGGTCTGGGCTCCTCATCCTTCTTCTGAGGGCAGCTGAGCTTATCTTTCCCCCCTGCCCACGTCCTGGTACCGGTTTTTTTTGTTTTTTTTTTAACAGTTTGCTCTCCCTTTCCTGCTGCTGATAACAGCCTGTTTTCCACAGCTTGATCCTCCCATTGTCTTGCCTTGTCCGGATGAAACATATCTTTATTGTTCAGGATTCCTATCTAAGCCTGTAACTTACTAAGAGAGAAAAGAATATAGTGAAAGCATATAATATATTTATCAGAATAATTGTGAAAAGCCAATATTTACAACATGAATTCACAACAGTAGATCATAAGACTCTTAAGGTCATGGATTCAGGCTCCACATTGAGTGCCATAAAGGACTGTACTGGGCTGATCTTGACTGGACACCAGGTGCCCACCAAGCCACTCTATCGATCCCCTTCCCAGTGAGACAGGGGACAGAAAATAAGATGGAAAATAGCTAGTAGATTGAGGTAGGGCAGTTTAATAAAGAAAAAAAAAATTGCCCACGCATAAGCAAAGGGGAAAATAAATTATTCTTCACTTCGCATTGGCAAGCGCTCTTCAGCCACTTCCCAGGAAGCAGGGCTTCAGCATGCATAGCAGTGGCTCAGGAAGGAAAACACTGTAAATAACAAATGCCCCCCCCATCCTTCCTCCCTCCCTTAGCTTTTATATCTGAGCTGATATCATATGGTATGGAATACCTCTTTAGTCATTTTAGGTCAGCTGGCCTAGTCATGTCCCCTCCGAGGATCTTGCTCACTCTGGACCTCTTGATGGGGGGCGGGGGGGGGGGGGGGGGGGGGCGGGGGGTGTAGGTAATGTTGAGAGACAGCACTGATGCTGTGACAGCGCTGCTCAGCAGTAACCAAAACACTGGTGTGTTATCAACACCTTTCCAGCTGCCAATAGAAAGCACAGCACTGTGAGGCCTGCTATGGGAAAATGAACTACCACAACCAGACCCAATACATCTTGGAATACTTCTGAGTATGTTTGTCAGTACTGGCCTTTTCTTACAGTCTCTAGGATTGCAGATTTGGAAAATAAAATTTTCAAATCTTTCATCTTGTTCACAAATTTAATTTTCAGCAGGTATTTAGTTTAACAGACATTAAAGGATGTGTACTCATGGGAGAATAACAACATGAACTTTATCTAAGTGAAAAATCTTATTATGCTATCGCATCTTCGTACATAGGTGCCTTAGGGTGACTGTATGGTCTGGTATCCCCATTGTCTGTCTTTTTGGTCCAGATATGTGTTATAAATGCAATGGCAAATTAGGGTTAATATAAAAAGCGATTTATTATAAATCAATTTCAATCACAAGCAACGGGAGAAAAACCACAATAAATAAATCAGCGCAGTGCCGGGTGGACAGGGGTCTGTACCCAGAGGTACAGATTTCCCAAATCCACGAGGAAGGGACTGCGGTCCGGGGTTTTTATAAGGATTTTTGTATCCTGAGGCAAAACCCGGGATGGGCACAGTCTAACAAAGAGTCTAGATGCGTCCAGCTGAGTCAATGGTCGACAGGGCAGAGTCCTTTCACATGCGAATGGCTCTGAGTGTCTTCTGATTGCATCTCCCGGGGTGGAGTGGCCAGTTTGGGTGCGGAGCAGATGGATATCTCGACCGGGCTACTCTTATTGTCCGGTTTGATTGCCTGTGTCCTGCTCTTTATTTCGTGCTGATAAGCGTCGATCGTTACTGTCCGACTCGGGAAGGAATCTCTGGATTATTTTATATTTTGTATCTTTACAGTATTACAAATATAACATATAATTCTTTATTCTCCTTCACGAATTTTTATCCAATGCTATATTTATCACATATGTGTCTTGTGCCTGATGCTTAAAGAGGCTACCTGGAACAGAGCCTGGACAGAGTTAAAGGAATAAAGTAGGTATTTATTAAAAGGCCTTTACAGGATACACCTTGGGCAGTACAAGAGCCCGGCTAGCTCTACCCAAGATGGACCCAAGATGGATGCAAGATGCATGACCAGTCACGAGTTTTCACACTTTTATAAGTTTTGGTCCATTTACATATTGGGGTTAATTTTCCAATTACAGCTTCAGGTCATGAGGTCCCATCCTCCCAGATTGCTCTCCTCAATTTGCCATTGTTTATACTTTTTTAGCCTGAAGCTGCAACGGTGTCCTTGGTTCTTGGGCTGGAAAAGGATTGTTTTGTCTAACTACCCTGTGAAGAGAACTTGCTAACACTTTATATGAAGTTCAGTCACATACCAATGCAGTACAGAATCTGAAAAATATGAAAGTTAAAACTTAAGGCATCATGCCTTTAAGAGTGAAAGGTGGAGGGAAGTGGTAGAATGCTTTTTCAACGTGCAGTTTTGTGTGCAGAAGCTTCACTTCCTCCCCCGGATTCCTTTGTCTCGGCATGTCTTTCTCATGGGCTTGAGAAAGTGGACCCGGCTAGCTCAGTCGGTAAAGCATGAGACTTAATCTTGAGAAAGTGGAAAGGAGCAGGTCAAAGCTCCAGTGGTGATCAGTAGGGGGATTGTGCATTTTAGCCACTGCAGCGTAGCCTGGGCAACACAGAGACATGTGGGCTCTCCTTTTTTTAATTCATGAAGCGGTTGGGGGAGGGGCTGCTGGAATCTGCCTTTTCAGAGGAGACACCTTTTGGATGTTTCCTCCCAAATTTATCTCCAACCAGGACAATAGGCAAATATTTTAGACTGTTTTGCAAGCCCTGATGTTGTAGGGCAGACAAAACATATTTGGCATCATCCTAATGTTCATGCAAAGAAATTAACAGCATAGGCATGTTACTAGGCATTAAAGTAATATGGCCAGAAGCTGTAAATCTATCTCTATGTTATAATCTTGATTGATACTCATCTACGCTTACAGTATTTACTCTACTAATCATGGTTTCTCTACTGCTATTTATTTTTTATGTCTGAACTTAAAGCTATGGTAAGATATGGAAGCTCTTTTAGAGCTTCCCTTTATACATCTGAGGATTAATTTGGGGGCTATTGAAGAGCCAGCTTGCTTTGCTCCTCTGCCAGGCATTACACTGTCAAGAAAAGGCTACAGAATGGTGATATGTCATCAATACATTAATACAACATAATAAAGTGGGTTGATATCCACACCAGTTTATGTGCATCAATGGCCAAGGATTATGTTGCTCTTCTGCTTCCTGTATTACCAAAAATTCGGGAAAACCCCCCCAACTCCTTAATACCAATGTTATAAATGCAAAGGCAAATTTAGGTTAAATAAAAGAACAGTTTATTATAAAACAATTTTTATAATAAAAATAAACAACGAGGAAAAACCACAATAAAATAAACAGCGCAGCGCTGGGTGGACAGGGGTCTATACCCAAAGGTATAGGTGTTCCCAAATCCACGCTCGAGGGTTCTCTGGCCTGGGTTTTTATAGGGATTTTGTGTCCTGAGGCCAAATTCCAGGCAGGCACCATTCACCAAGGGTCCTTGATTGTTGGATGAATTGATTTCCTGGCATTGGAGAATAGAGTCAAATAGACGTCCGGGCAGAGTCTCCTCATATGTAAAGAAGTTCTGAGTGTTCCTTGATTTCATTTTGGTTCGGGCCATCTGGATGGGATGGTTGGATCCGGGTTGGAGCTGATGGATATCTCGGCTGGACTTTTTCCTTTGTCAGCCTGATTGCTTCCCCAACAGTGGCCTGCAAGGCGGGGTGTTCAGGTCCGGTGATGAGTATCTCGTCGGAGCTCGTTCCTTTGTCAGCCTGATGGCCCGTGTCCTGCTCATTCTTTTCCGTTGATGGGCGCCGGCTAGGATTGTTATCTCTCGAATGGGAATTAGCGACTAGATCTGGGGAAGGACTTGTTGGCCACACTGTATTTTATATTTTATATTATTATAGCTACAAATATATTTATTTAGATCTCTACGAATTTTTATTCATAAGTTCATTTATCACACCAATGTAGCATTAAGAAGCGAGCATTCTTTATTTGGCTGGCTGCACAAGGGGATATCGCCTCCAAAAATCGTTCATGCTCAATACAGGAAAGCTTCTGTATTTTACATACATATTCATTGATTGTCTCAGAATAAACATACATATGATAATCATTTCCCCAAAATTCTTAACATATTTTCTCTCCCTTTTATGCATGCATTCTTAGTGGTCAGGGACCCCAATGTTATAGTTGACCTGGTAAAGTTGGCAGAACACTGGGTCTGGTGAACTTCCAGTTCTCCTTCTTACACAATGGGCATTGTGCAGTTCCATAGGCCAGTGGTTTTTGAAGAATAAGCATTGTGTTATCTCACCAGATGTAGACAATTTATCATCTGGTAACATCCCTCCCCTTTGAGACTTGTGAAGCTTTGTCTTCCCTTCAAGCCTTCATAAGCCTGACTTTGCTTTTTTACTAACATCATATAAGTTCCTCACGTTGCATTAGCAATCATATTTTTTATGCAGCTTGTTGAATTTTGTTAAAGCAAGTAACATAATCACAATTATTACTATGATCACAATTATACTTTGCAAATGTGAGGCCAACCAACCACTCGGAGAAAATCCAAATCCTTTAAATATTTTATTTAACCAGTTGTTTTTTAATCCTGCCCTTAATTCTCTGCTAAATGCAGAAACCTATTTTATCCTTTCTACCTGATCATCCAATTTAACAGTCACATTCATAATGTGCACACAAGTATTGTTTCAATTCAAGTATCCACATATTCCATGTTTATGCAACAGCAATAGGTCTGAAGCCAATCTGTTTTGTAAGGTCATTTTAGTCATGGCTTGCAATTGTTCATTTATTTCAGTAAACCCCAAATGAGTTGCATTTGCTAAAATTTCCATTTGCAGAGTTAAATTGTGTATAGCTAGTCTGTTCCTAAAGGTAGATATTTGAGGAATAAAGATGGATTCTTATATCCATCCCATTACCGTTCCCTTTATCTTTACCACGTATTACCAGATTTTTGTCAAATTGCTGACTAAAGTTCTGCACAGAACTGGTGTTAGCAAACAAGCTGTTATAGAAGTTAAATTTTGTAATCTGCCAAAATCTTGCACTAATTTGAAGACCACATTCCCCTTCCCAGAGGATAAGAATATAGTTTCTATTATTATTATTATAAATATGCAATTATTTATCATCCTCATCTAGATCAAATAAATAGTATCCTCTTAGAAAATCATATTCTTTACCTAAAACAATAGGATTGATACATAAAAAAACCTACACGGTGTTAGTCAGTCTTGTTTCTGCTGTGTTTGATGTGTGTTTGATGGTTTTACCTGCATGTAATGAACCCAGTGCTTGATTCTTTCTACCTTGAGTGCAGTGTAGGTTACCAGGAAGACTTGATATGGTCCCCTCCACTTCTGTTGGATTGGTCCAAAGTTCCAGGTTCTGATGCACACCGTATCTTCTGGTTGGAAAAGATGTACATGCGAGTGTAACTCCAGTTATCTGTTGATAACAATGTACCTTTTAAGATTTGATAGAGTTAGTCCCAATGCTATTAAATATTAATTTTAGCAAAACTTTTGACACTTCCCTTGCCTTGTTGGTGTGACATGGAAGTTTCTGGCCATCTAGAAAAAATACCAAAATACTAAAATGTACTAGTCCCCATTCTTCCTGAGCAGTTCTGCAAAATTAATTTGCCAATAATCACCTGGTGAATTCCCCTGTATTACTATCTCTGGAGGTGGCTGCCTTCCTTCCTTGAGATTATTATGCAAAACAAATCACATATTTTGCAACAACTGATCTATGAATTTCTGTCATCTTTCTGCTTACTACATTCCTTTGTAAACTAGTCACCATATTGTCTATTTCTTAATGTGTTTCCTGATGTTTTAGTTTCATTATCTTATACATTAATTGTGGAGGTACAATTATCTGCAGGCATGAGGTTACCAATCATCTTCTAATGATGGGACTAACTGCCTGTCCTGACTACTATAATTTGGTTTTTGTTCCAGAACATTTAACTTTTGCTAGGTATTAGTGCAAGGATACCTTTTTCAGCAATGTCTTTAGCATTTTTGTCAGTTACTTGATTCCCTGTATTAACTGAGGAGTCTCCAAACTGATGGGCTTTACAAGGGCACCACGGCCACTTCTTTTGACTTTTACTTTTGCACACTCTGTAGTAGTTGACTAATTTCTTCTTTGTACTTAATAGGAAACCTCTGTGCCAAAAACAATCCCCTTTTCTTCCATATGGTTTCATGGGAATGTATGATTTCAAAAATATATTTTAAATTAGTCCATATGTTTACTCTTTTCCTTCAGTGATTTCTAGCACTCACTGTAAAGTCATTAATTCTGGTTTTTTGTGCTGATGTGTTGAAAGGTAAAGCCTGGGCTTCTATTACCTGGGTCAAGGTTCCCACTGTATACCCAGCTTCCCATTTTCCATTTTGTACAATGCTGTTCCTACTGGTGTGCACATCCAGTTCTGGCTCCTAGATGGAAGCACTCTTGAGATCCAGTTTGCCAGAGCACACTTGTTCAATAGTTACCATGAAGTCATGGCACAAAGGTATCTAGGCTTCTTCTGAAGCTTGGAGAAACATGTCTGGGTTCAAAGCAGTGGTTACCTTAAGTTCAACATTGTCCTGCTCCAGTAGGGCAACTTGGTATTTCAGCATTCTGCTGGCAATATCCAATGTCCTCCTTTTTGTTCCAAATCAGCTATTACCATGTGGGGTACATATGAGCTTTTGTGCCTCTCTGCAGCTACCACTGCTCTCAAGCATCTGGGTCATGCTTTACTCACATTGTCCAATTGTTTGGACAGGCTTCTTCCATGACCCCAAATGCTGTGCCAGTACCCCTAGTGCGAGGTGCATCCTTTCATGCACAAATAAACAGCTCAAGTGATTTGGTTGTATGAGAATCCCAATGCAAGGGTTGGCATTAAGGCTCTTTTAGGGCTTTAAAGGCCTTCTGACTCTCAGGAGTCCATACCAAGTAATTTTTTGGTGGAGGATCATAGAAGGGTTTTGCCAGTACCCCATAACTGACAGTCCATAACCAACACCATCTATCCACACCTAAGAAGGCTTGTAGTCCTTGGCTCTGGAGTCTGGCAAAAGGCTCTTTTTCAGCTGCTTCCCAAGCTTCTTTCTTCCTGCAAGATCTCAAAACCAAGATATATTACTGCTTTTCTGCTTATTTGTGCCATTTTCTTTGACACCCTGTATCCAGATTGTCCTAAGAAATTTAACAGATTTACAGTATCATCGAGGCACTTCCTTTCAGTCTTGGCAGAATATCATCTACACATTGTAGTAAAGTTCTGTCCAGATTTTCTTTTTCCAGGTTTCTTTTTTTTTTTTTTTTTGCTAACTGATTGTCAAATATAGTGGGGCTCTTTTGAAGCCCTGGGGTAGCACAGTCCATGTTATCTACGCTTTCCACCCAGTGTTTGTATTCTCCCACTCAAAAGCAAACAATTTCTATCTGGGTCAAGAGGTATTACAGAAAAAGGCATCCTTAAGATCGAGCACTGTGAACCATTTGTATTCCCCTTTCAGTGCTGTCAAGAGTGTGTACGGTTTCGCTACTACTAGATAAATATCACATACTTTTTATTAATGGCCCTTAAATCTTGTATCAATCTATGTTCCCCATTTTGCTTTTTAATGTGTAATATCGGGGTGTTATATTCTGACTCATACCCTTTCAATAGCCCATATTCTAAAAGTTTTTCTATAAGCTTTTCAAACCCCTTCCTTGCCTCCCACTTAATAAGATAATGTTTTTGCTTAACCAGTCTAGCTTCAGGTTTAAGAGTAATTCTCACTGGTTTGGCCACCTTTGATCATCCAAGCATCTCAGTTTCCCATACCAACATGGTTACAGAATTATCTACCTCCTCTGGGATTTCTTCCAACTGTTTTGATTACTGTGACATAAAATCTTTGCCTCAACAGCTTTTTATTTGGGTATTTGAATTTGTATTTTCCCATCCTGGAAAGTTATTTGAATAACCAATTTTCCCAATAAATGTCTCCCCAACAAGAGGATTTGTCATTCAGGCATATACAAATTGATGTGTCCCCTCCACTGTTTTCTTAATTTAAATAGTAATAGTTATAAAAAAAAGGCCTGTCTCTTTCCTCCCTGTCACACCCACAGTGCTTACAGGTTTCAAGCTAAGTTTTCCTCTGCACGTATTCAGTACTGAATAAGTTGCTCCTGTATCAATTAAAAAGATTACCTTTTCATTCCCCAGCAATAATGTAACCAGGGGCTCAGCTAAAGATGATTCCCCTGGTTCCCTTTCAGGGTAATTCTTCATCTTCACTTAAGGTCTTGAGCTTGATGACTTGAAGAGTCAGGTTTAGTTTTAATGTCTTAATTCCCCTGCCTTGGGAAAGCTCCCTTTTCCAATGTCCCCTTTCTTTACAAATTTCCAAAATAAATTTCAGCTACCAACTATTAAAATATTCAACCAATTGTTTTCAAGTGAGAGGGTCCTGAGTCCTAATTATGGTTTCAAATACTTTAGTAACTAACTGAATCTTCCCTATAAACTCCTGCCACTTTTCTCCATGACATTAAATCCACTGCAGGAGCTCGGAACTTCTGAACAATGAATCAGTATGATTTCACAGAAAGCCTTTATTGTTTACATTATGCACTTACTTATAGATTCTAAAACTACTGTTCACGCGATCATGCATTGCTTTATTGGTGCCTCTATACTGTCCACGTGCTGAGCATGCACTCCTCAGTCTTTGTGATTGATTACAGTCCAGGTGTTCAACAGCCTTCTGTTATCTGGTTCTTGTGGTCTTGTTTTTCTGTTTCTCAGCCTCTTCTTTCTTATTTTAGAACAATTTATATTTCAGAAACCTTGAGGAATTCCAGAGGGTCTGATAAGAAATTCTATAGACAGTTTGGCTGGGGCACACTATGGCCTAAGTTCTTCAGATACATTGCTACTACAATCCACTATTAAAAATGGGTTTTTTACTGTTACTGGACCATGATTCCTGACCACCTGCTGGAAGGGAGCCATCAGAACTTCCTCAGCATCTCCCCCAACATCTCCTTTCTGCCTTCTAGTGCATCCCACAATCAGACTAAAATCCTCCAATCCCCTAAAATGTTCCCTCCATTCCAGTCCACTTTCCTACAACCTCCTCATACATCTAAATGTATTCCTGGGTGATTGATCATTCCACCCCCACCACCCCCCCCCTTTCTTTGCTGAGGAGCAACCATCAGCTCTAAATCTTCCTCCTCTTCTCACCTGCACTTTAAACACCTCTGTCCTATTCTGCACACAGAACAACATCTCTTCAACCCTTTGCCTTTTTTTTCCTTTTCAAGGGCTAAAATTAATGGATCTTATGGGGTTCTCCTGCATTCCTTTTGCCATTCTGGATTATTTCTTAGGGTGAAAAAACAAGTCAACATAAAGAACTTCATCCCACTTATTCTCCCTTCTACAAAACAGCATTAATTACAATATGGGATTATACTGTAAGGTTCCATCCTTAGGCCACTTCTCTTGATCTTCCAGTATGTAAAGTGGCCACCACTGATTACAAACTTTTATACATTTTTCTTGCATAAGGGGATCACCCCAAATTTGTTTCCAGTGTTTCAAGATACATTGCAGTGGTGACACCTGTGAAACCCCTTTTTAGTTTTTGTTTCCCATTACAATCAATTATCATTTAGGAGCTCCTAGAAGGGACTCTAACCCTTCCCTGTTCCCACCTTAGGTACCTTTAAACCCAACCCTGCAAAGGTTTTGCTGGGACTAACGGGCAGGTTAACAGTTAACACCTTTAAAGTAAATAATGCCTTTATCTTACCAGGGGTCTTGCTTCGATTTTCTTTGGGCTGGGGCTTGAAGGTTCTCCCTGAGAATCCCTTGATGCTGGCTGGTGGTCCTGTGATCCCTTGGATCTGTTGAAATTCAGGAATATGTTCCACCTGGGTTGCCAAAACTGTTACCAAAAATTTGGTAAAATAAAAAACAAAAACTCTTTAACACCAATGTAGCATTAAAAAGCAGGTATTCTTTACTTGTCTGGATACACAAGGCGATATCTCCTCCAAAAATCATGCTTTAGCAGCAGTGACATTCAGAAGAGAGGCAATGAGAATCTCTGAGATGGTGATCATAAACTCATCAAATGGTTTAGGCTGAAAGGGACATTAAAGATCATCTCATTCCAATCCTCCTGCCATGGGCAAGGGCCCCTTCCCCTAGACCAGGATGCCCAAAGCTCCATCCACCCTGGCCTTAAACACTCCCAGGGATGGGGGCAGCCACAGCTTCTTTGGGCAACCTGTCCCAGTGCCTCACCACCTTCACAGGAAACAATTTCTTCCTAATATCTAATCTAAACCTGCCCTCTGTCAGTTTGAAGCCACCAGCACATTGTTGAGGCTGGGTTCTGGGGGCCTGTCCACCCCCCAGATTCTGCCAGCAACAAGCCCAGATAGTCAGGCTTTCCCAGGGGTAACCCTTGGAGCATGGGCAGAGGCTTTAGGGTGATCATCTCTTTTAGCAGCGATTTCTGCTCTGTGATCAGCTCTGTTCAGCCTAGCCAGCTCCGTTCAGGGGTTACCCCAGCCAACGCAGACAAGAGACTGGAAGACCATATAGCGTTCCGCAGAGAGTCTTTTAATGCAGGCTTCAGCAAAGGGGGCCAGTGATGGTCTAACCACTGATCTGGGCAAAAGCTGGGGTTTTTATAGGGAAGGGGGGAATTGGGAAGGGGAATGGTCTGAGAGGGGATAAGGTGACCAATAGTTAACAGGGAGATAACATGGGGTCCTGAGGCAGGAAGGAGTCCACAGCTTAGTCACAGTGACTAGGCAGTTTTATCTTATCTTAGGGGGTTGATCTCCAGGGAAGATGCCTGTCGGAGGACTGGGCCTCCTCCACAGCACATGAATCAAAGCCTCTGAGCACTTCCACTTCATGTTTCTCTGTGTGCCTATCTACTTTATTAAATAAAGAAATATCTGTTACCCATTTGGGGGCTTTCTGGCAGTCAGTGATATTTGCCAAGAAATGTTCAACTGAACTGTCATGTTAGGAAAAGTCTTCCTGGGCTATTAATTTAAGTTCAGCTGACAAATCTTATTTTGCCTTGTGAGGTGGAAACTCCTCCTTTGGGTACCTGGCAGCACATGGGTTTCCTTCCCTTGCAAACCCTGATCAGATGTTGCCCCAAGGGTCTTGGCTTTTAGAAAAACTGAACATATGGTCTCTGCCCCTCTATTTGCTTGCATCTTTTCCAAGTACTGTAAGCAGCCAGTAGAAGGTTTTCTGGGACTTATTTTAATTTCCTCTCTCTGTGGTCTCTTCATCTATCTGGGGGTATAATCAGATCTGTATGTTTGCACACCTTTGAAATTGGGTGTTACTGCTTTCTCCTCCTCTGCCCTGCATACTTAGAGAAGGGGATGGAGCTTTCAGCACTGTTTATTCAATACCATTTTAAATCATAGTCATGAGCATGCTTTTGGTGGGGAAAATGCAGTGGCTGGAAATGGAAGCGGGCCCATTTTTGTTTGGCTCACTCCAGCTAAAGGACCTGCAGACCCCAGCACCCCATGCCCCGCCATTTTCCCCCATTTCCCATCCTTCCAGGATGTTTTTACAGGACAAGAGGCTGAGGAGAGACATCAGCGCTGCTCCTGGGGGATGGTGCTGAACTGACAGCTCTGTGATGCAGCTGAGACCAGTGGAGCCAGGGCTGGGCAGCTTTCGGTTCACCATGGGACCAGTTCTTCCCCCACTTCAGGGTGGCAAAGTGACCTGGAGCAATGGCACTGATTTCAACTGAGTCTGGCCAAGCCAAGAGGGAGTCCAGCTGAGCCAAAAAGGAGCCCAGTGAGGTGGTAGGAAGAGGCAGTGAGGTGGCAGAACCAACCCCCACACATACCCCCAGCGTGGCAGACTGGTGGTAGTGGCAGTGCAGGAACTTGCTGACAAACTGAACTCAGCAGGGAGAGACACTCACTGCCATCGCCACTGCCACTGCCACTGCCGCAGAGACAGAGCAGGAAAACCTCCACTGTAGGTCTGGAGCTGCTTCAGGCAGCACCAGCACACCTCATCTGCCATTGCAATCGCTTCATAAGCCCCCATCATCTTGTCTTTGTTTCAGAGGCCACATGGGCTGCCTGGGAATGGCAGACATATTTTCTTTGTTTCAAGGGGGCCACATGACACCTTGCTTTTGTTGGTTAAACCATTCCCTCTTTTGCACAGTTTTCTTTTCTATTGTTGTGTTTGTTACTATTTTATTTTAGCAAAATTGTGGCTCTACCCTTTTTTAACCTCTCATAGTTTAGGTTTTAGGTTTTTTCTTCCCTCCACTCTTGTGAGGGAGGGAAGGGGCTTATGCAGTCTTAACCTTTTCCTCACTGTAAAACCCCTAAATTTTTGCTGTCCAGTGTGGGGTATGAGAGAGAAGTTAGTCACAATTTAAATCGAGGCATTCGTGTGTTGGAATATAGAACCCCCTGGTCATTGTGTCACTTGGTCTATTCAAGTGGGTATGGCACCTAGACATGTATATATTCCTGTATCTGCTCCTCATGACAAGATTTGTCAAAGTAGGGAGGAGGATCAGGGTTGCTCTGGTAGTGTGTACAGTGTGACATTCTTTCATGACATTATAAAATCAAAGGAAACGAGGATCATTTCGTATGTGTATTTGATGTTGTTTGCTTGTCCTGGTCTGGCCTGCTACTTCTGTAAGTTTATTAATAATCATACCCAGCCTGTGGGGGGAACAGGAGAGGATGATTTTCCCCAGCCTTTCACCTCTTTCTTCCCCTTCAGGTCTGCCACAACAGTTTTTTAGAACATTGAATTCCCTCTGGATGCTAAGGAAAGCATCATTTTGTCGCTAACTCTGCTATGTCTCCTCTGTTACAGTCTGCATTGTGTTTAGAGACAATCCAAAGATTTCTAGGGAAACTGTCCAGAGACCTGCCCCAGGGGTGGATAGCCATGAGTGTGGGAGGATATGAGCAAGTATTTGGAGGGCTTGTCTGCTCCAGTGGTTTGGAAGTTTACCCCTGAACAACTACAGGACCCTGTTAAACACATTAAATGTATGAAGGGAAAATGATGTGGCAGCTCCAGAGAGGGGCAGCTTACTGCAGCATTCTGGGCACTGGCCACTGTCTACTAGATACTGCTCGTAATGGTACAGCACCTTCCAGGGGAAGGGAAGGAAAAGAAATCAACAGGCACCATGGCCACACAAACGGTCAACCCAACCAGACAGACAGCCCAAGCCAGTAGCAGTCACTTCTGTTCAGAAGAGGAAATTCAAAACCAAATCAGTTTGCTTAGTGAGTGATGAAGGGGAGGCATGACCATCTGTCCTGGGGTGACTTTATGATGCTTGTATCCCCAACTGCCTTGTTTATGTTATATATTAAGTTCTGCACCTTTAGGACTGGATCTGAGAGCGAAGGGGGAGTGTCACACTATATTAGGAATGTCAAGAACCACGACACAACTCTCTTGTGAGTTAAACGGGAGAGCAAGGTTTATTACCTCAGATTTTCTTTTATAGACCGATATGCGAAAGTACAGAAAGGTAAAACTCTTATTGGTCAGTGAAATAACACATCACCATCATTGGTCAGTGGTGTACACCACCCCTGACCTTCTCTTGCAAGAAAACAAGAAACTGACAAACAACACCTGCAAGGCTGTCTTCTATTTCTGAGGATTGTTTTGATTCTTCTTTATGATTTCCCAGGCTGCTTTCTCAGGCGAGTCTGAGAAAATTATGTGGCCTGCTTTTCCACAGGCACTGTGCTCCTTGCTTGTTGCTCACATTTAGCATCAATAGGGGGGGAAGAAGAAGTGCGCAGTTTGTGTTCAGAAAGAGCCTTCACTGCCCCGCATCCTGCTCCTGGACTGTGGTGTCTGCAGCACAGACAGGCAACGGGACAGAGCTTCTTTTTTGCTTTTAGTTAGTTTTTAGCTAGCTGAGGGAGAGAAGTTCCCTGGACTTTTTTCCTTTTTCTTGGATCTGTTCAAACCTGCTCTGGACTGAAAAAAACCAGCCAAACCCCGGGAGCTCACGCCTGTGGCCCACCAGGGCCTGGGCCTCTGCACTTTCCAGCGCCGGAGGGACTGATAAGAACCTGAGCAAGCCGAGCTACACTATATGAAAAGTACATTTTCTAGATTTGCTATCTCATCGAACAGCAAGAGGTTTTATTGTTTAATATTGTTCAATTTCTGTTAAATAAACAGTTTTTTCCACTTTTCTCTAAGGAAATCTTTTTCCCAAACCAGTTGGGGGAGGGGCCTCTTGAATTTGCTTTTCTGGGGAGACCCCCATTTGGGTTTCTCTCCCAAATTTGCCCTAAACCAGGACACCATCACAACCAGCAAAAGAGACAAAGCCAGATATAATCATGCAATCCATCTCACTGGGTGAGCTGCATGAGCTGCAGAAAGAGTTTACCCACCAGACAGATGAGTCCATACTGACCTGGCTGCTCCACCTCTGTAATGTCACAGCTGAAGACATGAACCTAGATGATAGTGAAGCCAGGCAATTAGGATGCCTGTCCTGGGATGTGTTTATTGACAAGGGGATCTGTCTTGGTTTGAAAAGACAGGTGTCTGCTAAGGAAGGCAGGAGTCTCCCTTGAAATGGAAAATGTAAACCCCTTCCCTCCAAATTATTATAATTTTGAAATTAAGGGGCTCTCAGGCAAAGATATAGGAATAGGAATAACCGTTCTTTACTAGGAAAATTAATATAAAAATGCAGTAGTACAAAAAAACACTGACAGAGTCAGAATACAACCTGACACCTTGTTGGTCAGGGTATTGGTAGCAGCCTGATTAAAGGGTGGTTGCAGTCCTCCTGGAGTGACAGTTGTGGTTCTGTTGAAGCAATGATCCTGTAGAAGGGTGTAGTTTTCCTCTGAAGATCTAGTGGTGGTGTAGATGGGTCTGGTCTTCCTCTGGGAATCCAGCCAAAAAAGGATGTCATGGTTTTCCAAATCTCAGATTTTTATCCAGGTAGGAATGCTTGGCTCCTCCCCCTGGGTGGAGCATCTCACAAGGGGATGATGTAATTTTATCAGTCATGCAGTGAGACTCAATGGCCCATTAACAGAAGATATCTCCCTGGATGGAGGATGGAAGAGAGAAAGAACACTGCCACACCTGGTTTTAACAGCTGGCTTCTTAACAGAGGGTATTCCCCCCCCCCCCCCCCCCCGAGTTATGGGGGAGGGGTCTTGGAAAAGATAAAGAACACTGCTCCACCTGGTTCTAACAGATGGTGATAGAATACATACTTCTGGTCTTGCACTACAACCTAAGACGGGATCGGGAAAAAAAACAAGAAAATCTCAGCCTCTGGGGGTGACTCGTATTGAGCGTCAGGGAAAGATACTTTTGCAGGTATATTGGGTTTCATTGGCCTGGTTTTTGGTAGCTGGGGGACTACAGGGGTGACTCCTGTGAGAAGCTGCTAGAAGCATCCTCAGTGTCCAGCAGACCCAGTCCCTGGTGGCTTCAAAGATGGATGTGCCTCTGGTCAAGGCTGGGCCAATTAGAAATGGTGGTAACGCCTCTGTGATAACATATTTAAGAAGAAATCAAAACAAAAATTGGTGACACAGTTTTAATTTCAGCCAAAGAAAAGAAGAGTGAGAATATGTGAGAAGAAAAGCTATGCAGACACCAAAGTCAGTGAAGAAGGAGAGGGAGGAGATGCTCCAGGTGCCAGAGCTGAGATTCCTCTGCAGACCATGGTGAAACAGGCTGTCCCCCTGCAGCCTGTGGAGGTCCACAGGAATGCAGAGATCCACCTGCAGCCCATGGAGGAGACCCATGCTGTCGCCCTGAAAATTAAAACTTCTGATCTTGTTTTCATAGTTTCTAGCCACTTTCCCAGGAAAGTAACTATAAACAGATGTTTATACATTCCTTCTAAGAAACATCTTTTGATGAACGTTTTGCACGACCAGTGTGATTGGGAAGGTGGTAACCTAACTATCCAATCCCTGGTCGTTGTCAAGAATCTATAAATACTGGAGTCAGAAAAATAAAAGTCTCTTTTTTCCCTATCATACATTGAACTGTGTCCATGTGAATCATTCCGTGTCCTATAGCGATACCACGCCAGACCAGGTGGATGCCTGGGAGGAGGCTGTGACACCATGGGAGACCTATGGAAGGAGAGGCCCTGTTCCCAGCTTGTCCTTGAATGACTTCACCCTGTGGAAGTGATCCATGTTGCAGCAGTTTGAGGGATACTGTTGCCTGTAGGATGGACTCATGTTGCAGCAGTTTGCAGAGAGCTGCTGCTTATAAGATGGACTCATATTGGAGAAGTTCATGGAGAACTGTCTCTCATGGGAGGGACCCCATGGTGCAGCAGGGGAATGACTCCTCTCCCTGATCAGCAGGAGAAACCACGAGTGATGAACTGACCATAACCCCCATTCCCTGTCTCCCTGCGCTGCTGGGGTAGGAGGTAGAGATGGGAAGGAGGGAGACATGGGGGTAAGGGGTTTTTAAGGTTTCATTTTACTTCTTATTATCCTGCTTTGATTTTGTTAGCAATAAATTCACTTACTATCTATACGTTGAGCCTGTTCTGCCCATGATGATGTTTGGTGAGGGATATTTCCAGGTCCTTATCACAACCCATGAACCCTTTCTTAAATTTTCTCTCCTCTGTCCATCTGTGGAGGGGAGTAAGTGAGTGGCTTTGGTGGATGCCTGGCATCCAGCCAGCATCAACCCATGACAGCAGGGAAGACCAAGACCTCTATGAGCAGCAAGGCCAGTGGACCACCATGGAGGAAGGTATCCGGTGCCTGAGAGAAATAGCTGAGATGGAGATAACTTTTTCAGATGATGAGTAATTCCCTAAAAGTCCAGATTGTTTCCAGTGTGCATCACATATGTGGATGAAATTCGTATGACTTGTGCCGAGCATATATTCCTGCTACTTAGCACCCCTGCAATGGAAGGGGGGAGAAGACACCTTGGGTTCTTTGGCCACCAAACTCTGAAGATACTATCGCCCTGTTAAAGGCCCATGTCATGGCAATCGAAACAGAACTGGACAAGCATATCCAGAAATTGGAAGAGAAAATTGAAGAGGGCCATCAGAAACTCAGAGAGTAGCTTAGGGAGGGAATGTTCCATGTCTCACCAGTACAGACCAGAGCCCCTGCTATTAGGAGCAGGCATCCCCCAGATGGGAAGAAAGAAGGTACACACCACGAGGTAATCTGTGGTTTTACATGCATGACCATGGAGAAGATATGAAGAGATGAGATGGAAAACCCACCTCTGCCACACCAGCACAGTTACTGGAGTTGAGAGGAAGAACAACTGCCACAAGAAACTCGTCAAGGATAAATGCTGCTCTGGTCTCTCATGGGCAAACCCCTAGGTAGAATAGAAGAGATGATGCTGTGTCCAATCCACTGGAAGGGGCCTCCAGGTCATTCATACAGGGAGGAAGCAACAGGCACTGTGAACAGAACTAGAGGGGCCCTGCCTCTGGCCAGGTAGAGGCAAGGGATAATCAGATCTATTGGACTGTGTGGATCTGATGGCCTGTCACATCAGACCCACAGGAGTATAAGGCTTCAGTTGACACTAGTGCACAGTGTGCCCTAATGTTCTATCAAGATATGTAGGGACAGAATCTATCTCCATTTCTGGGGTGACAGGGGGATCCCACCAGCTGACTGTACTGGAAGCTAAAGTGAGCCTGACTGGGAAAGAGTGGCAAAAACATCCCATTGTGACTGGCCCAGAATCCCCATGCATCTTTGGCATAGATTACCTCAGGAGGGTGTATTTCAAAGACCCGAAAGGGTACTGCTGGGATTTGGGGATCGCTGCTCTGGAGACAGAAGAAACAAGACAGCTGAATACTTTGCCTGGTCTCTCAGAGGACCCTTCTGCTGTGGGACTGCTTAGGGTCAAAGAAGAACAGGTATTGATTGCCACTGTAACAGTGCACCGTTGCCAATACCACACAAACTGAGACTCCATGATTTCCATCCATAAGATGATCTGTAAACTGGAGAGCCAGGGAGTGGTCAGCAAGACTTGTTCACCCTTTAATAGTCCTATATGGCCAGTGCGTAAATCCAGTGAAGAGTGGAGGCAAACAGTGGGTTATCATGGCCTGAATGATGTCACACCACTGAGTGCTGCTGTGCCAGACATGCTGGAACTTCAGTACGAACTAGAGTCCAAGGCAGCAAAGTGGTGCTACCATCAACATTGTTAATGCATTTTTTTCCATTTTTTTTAGCAGCAGAGTGCAGGCCACAGTTTGCTTTCACCTGGAGGGCCATCCAGTACACCTGGAACTGACTGTCCCAGGGGTGGAAACACAACCCAACCATCTGCCATGGAAAAGGGTAAGGCTCCAGAACACTTGCAGTCCATTGATGACATCACCATATGGGAAAACAGAGCAGAGGAAGTTTTTGAGAAAGAAGATAATCCAAATCCTCCCGGCAGCTGGTTTTGCCGTAAAGCAAAGTAAGGTCAAAGGACCTGCCCAAGAAATTCAGTTCTTAGGAGTAAAATTGGAAAGATAAACGTTGTCAGATTCCAGTGGATGTGATTAACAAAATAGCAGCTATGTCCCCATTGACCAGCAAGAAGGAAACAGACTTTCCTAGGTGCTGTGGGTTTTTGGAAGATGCACATCCCAGAGTAAAGTAATATTTTTAAGCCTTCTCTATCTTGTGACCCGGAAAAAAAAAATATTTTAAACATGGCCATGAACAGCAACAAGGTTTTGAACAGATTGAACAGCAGATTGCTCATGTACTAGCCCTTGGGCCAGTCAGGACAAGACAGGATATGAGGAACATGCTTTACACTGCAGCCGGGAAGAATGGTCCTTCCTGGAGCCTCTGGCAAAAAGTACCTGGGGAGACTCGAGTATGACCCCTGGGATTCTGGAGTTGGGGGTAAAAAGGATCTGAGGCCAGCTACACCCCAACTGAGAAAGAGATCCTAGCAGCTGATGAAGGGATTCAAGCTGCTTTAAAAGTGATTGGCACTGAAGCACAGTTCCTCCTGGCACTCTGACTGCCAATGCTGGGCTGGATGTTCAAAGGGAAGGTTCCTTCCATGCATCATGCCACTGGTGCTTCATGGGTTAAGTGGATGGCTCTGATGACACAGCAAGCTCAGATAGGAAATCCTGATTGCCCTGGGATCTTGAAGATCATCGTGAACTGGCCTAAAGGTGAAAATTTTGGACTATATTTAGAAGAGGAGGAAGAGAAGGTGAGAGGTGCTAAGGAGGCCCCAGCATATAATCAACTACCAGAAGATGAAAAGAGACACTCTTCACTACAGCTCCTGACGTATTGGAGGGATACATTGAAAATTAAAAGCTGCTCTACATAGTCCCACACGACAAGTCACAGAAGCTATTGAGGGACAAGGTGGATTAAGTCAGGTTACAGAGCTGAAAGACATCCATCTGGCTTTATATATGGCTGAAAGAGAGAGATGGCCAACAGTCTACTTCTACACTGACTCCTGGATAATAGCAAGCACCTTGTGGGGATGGGTGGACCAATGGAAGAAGGCCAATTGGCAGCACAGAGGAAAACCCATCTTGGCTTCTGAAATGTGGCAAGAGATCGCTGCCTGGGTGTATCGTGCCAGTTGTGGGTGGGGAGACAAACATCCATGACTCTTGCTCCAGGTGCTCATGAGACAAAACAGCCTCGTTTATTATTCAGAACTCACTTAAATACCCAATTCAAATATCCCAGGCTAGACAGCCATTGGCTGATATCTCTCTCCCTGCCCAGCTTCCTGGACAGTGGTGTGCTTACTTCTCAGCTTGGATGGGTCTGTCTGAGGGTCCCCTGTAACTTATCCGGGGACATGTTCAGGCATGAACTAGGCTAGCCGAATTGGATTTGTGTTATGGTCAGATTTACTTTGTCCAGTCCAGGCCAGCTGTACTGTGACAATGCTGTGACACCTGGGTAAAGAAGATGACTGCAAAAGTACATCATGTATGTGCTCACATACCTAAGATTTGGGCTAACAAAGAGCATCACAACAACAGACAGATCAAGCTGCCAAGATTAAAGTGTCTCAGGTAGCCCTGGACTGGCAATATAAGGATGAGTTATTTCTGTCTCAGTGGGCTCATGACGCCTCAGGTCATCAGGGAAGAGATGTAACATACAGATGGGCTCATGACCAAGGGGTGGACTTAACCATGGAACCTATCTCCCAGTTTATTCATAACTGTGAAATGTGCTGCAATCAAGCAGGCCAAGCGGGTAAAGCCTCTGTGGTGTGGGGGGGACAATAGTCAAAATATAAATATGGGGAGGCCTGTCAGATTGGTTACATCACACTCCTGCAAACCTGCCAAGGCAAATGTTACGTGCTTACGATATTGGAAGCCATCACTGGATGGCTGGAGACACACCCTGTGCCTCACACCACTGCCCAGAACACCATCTTGGGTCTTGAAAAGCAAGTCCTGTGGCTTCACAGCACCCCAGATAGAATTGAATTGAACAATTGGACTAATTTCAAAAACAACCTCATAGACACCTGGGCCTGAAAGCGTGGTATTGAATAGGTATATCATATTCCCTGTCATGCACCAGCCTCTAGGAAAGTTAAACAGCAGAATGGACTGTTAAAAACCACATTGAAAGCAATGGGTGGAAGAACCTTAAAATATTGGGATGTGCATTTAGCCAAGGCCACCTGGTTAGTTAACACCTGAGGTTCTACCAATTGAGCTGTCCCTGCTCATTCAGGACCCTTATGTACCACAGAGAAAAAGTCCCTGTGGTGCAAATGAGAAATAGGAAAAACAGTTTGGATTAGTCCTGCCTCAGGCAAAGACAAACTTATCTGTGGGATTGTTTTTGCTCAAGGACCTGGTTGCACTTGGTGGGTAATGCAGGGATATGGGGAAACACAATGTGTACCTCAAGGGGATTTGATTTTTGGGTGAGAACTGTCTGTAATGTTGAATTGTATATGTAATACTGGTTGTTGAATGACACTCCCACTGTATATCGTAAATACCCTGGCAAATGAATTTGGACTACTCAAGTTACACTAGTCACAGACTAAAATGAACTCAAGAAATATCTTGGGGGAACTGTCATTGATCACTTAATAACTGTGTTTGTATAGTTATTTGTATGCATATGTGTATGCTTTTGAAAGCTATAAAATCTGGGCATGAGTTGCATGGTATAGAATAAGGGGTGTCAGTGTCCTGGGTACAGAGATGAGGGGGTGGAGCTTTCAGTGGTGTTTATTCAATACCATTTTACATCATAGCCATGGGCATGTGTCAGGGTTTGACACTGGCTAGAAGCCAAGCACCCACGAAAAACCATTCACTCATTCTCTTCTTCTATAGTTGAGAAGAGGAGGGGGAAAGAACAACCAAAAGGGCTCATGAGTTAAGGATTGGGAAGAAGCACTCTAAGGGCAAAACAGGCTCAAAACTTAAAAGGTATAGAGAAAAAAATATTAACAGAATTAAAAGAGGATAATGAGAACTAAAATAAACCTTTAGAATACCTCTCCCCCTCTCCAGCCCTTCTTTCCTTTCTACCAACAACAAAAGGAGACAAAACACGGGGGTTTTAGTCAGTTTGTCACTTCTAATAAATCTTTTTTTCAGTTTGCTTAGGGAGAAGAGTCTCTTTTGCTATGCCATGGGGTCTTTCCCACTGGAGATGGTTCTCTGTGAACTTTTCCAGCATGGTTCTAATTTTCACAAGTAGCAGTCCCACCTGACCTGCTGCAACGTAAGTCCCTTCTATGGGCAAACAGTCTTCCCACAACTGTTTTCATGGGTCATTAGTTTGTGGGGTGTAGTCTTTTAAAGATGAGTTATTCTACTCTAAAAGCTAAGGTCCTCTTTATCTCAGCAAGGGTCTTCTCTTTCTGTTCAAGTTTCTCACTGTATTGCAGCTTTTAAGCATCCATGCACTCCAGCGTGAATACTCTTTTTCACAGGCTGCAGGTGAACTCTGCATCCCCCTCATGCACTTCATTGTCAGGCCGTAAATAACAAGGGATGGGACCACCAAAGCTATTAAGATGATTTATTGCTCAAATATATCACATAAGGCATGAGTCTCAAAGGCATGAGGTTTTGAGGAGCAACAAGTCAGCCATAGCTCAAAGGTAGTCACAAGTTTCCTTGTTACACAGCAATATATAACATTTTGGTCCAATGGACAGTTGACATGGAGTTTGTTTCTACTTAATCACCTATTGTAGGAAAACATTCTAACAGAGCAAAAGCATGATATTTTAGTAAAAGCCTGTCTGCACAACCCAGCTTTCAATCCAGGCAACAATTCTAAGGGCAGTGTCCTTGAAGCTCTCCTGGAACACCAAGAATAAAGAAAAACAATGGCATTGTGTATAAGGAAAAGAATGTTAAACAACATGTATTAACCAATAGTAACTTGTTAAGCCAGGCAAACCCTGTAGGACACTATAAAAGTGTGCTAAAAATAGAAATAAACAACGCTCGCTATACCTCTATGAGGACTCAGTGAATAGTCTGAGTGATTTCCATTAACCTATCACCTTTGCTAAGTTCTGCTGCACTGTGTCTGCTTTTCACCCTGTAGACTATTAGGTCACATATGCACATGCTTCTTATTATAACCTCTAGATTCTTAACTTACTCTATAAAATCACACTATTACAGTTAAAAACCCTTCACCATCTTACTCAATACAATTTCTTACTTTCTTCAGGCATATTCTTACTTGCAACTACAGGAACATAAGTTTATAATTTCTCTGCTTAATATCTGTGTACCTTTATCATTACATTAACCCAAGCTTCTTCCAAGGCTATAAATCAAACAGTTCAGTATCTGTAGAAGTTTCTATTTTTCCATTTCCCACACATCATGAATTACAGAGAAACAGTTTGTTGTGTTATAGTCCTCACCATGGCTTTCAGAAGGATTTAATGGACTGGTGATAGTGGCAGTGCAGGAACCTGGTATTGAACTGAACTCAGCAGAGAAAGACACTCACTGCCACCTCCACCACCGCAGTTGCAGAGAGAGCAGGAAAACCTCCACTGCAGATCTGGAGCTGCTCCAAGCAGCACCAGCACCCCCAATCCCCCACTGGAATTGCTCCATAAGCCCCCGACATCTTTTTTTTGTTCCAGGAGGGCCACATGACACTGTTGCCTTTTTCCAAATCTGGAAATGAAACTCGAGATAATTTCAGTAAGGAGCTAATATAAGAGTGGATCTTTATTTGAAGGCCTTCAGGGGCAGTTATAGAAAGATATCCACTAAAGCCCACCTCCACAGGGGTGAGTACACTTCTATGTTTTAGGAAATTAACATAACTGATAAAAAGCACCAATTAGGAGGACAAGTGGTGATGCAATTCCCCCCCAGGTCAAGCCCCTTCTCTGGACTGCCCCCCTTGGCACTAGCTATACTTTGTCCATGAAAATGTATCTCGAAGAGTTGTCTTTGGCCTTGGTTCCCAGGAAGAACCAAGATAGTATAGGGGCTTTTTACCCTCCAGGGCTTGGAGCTCTGGAATTTGTTTTGTCTTTCTGACTAGGGAAAGGCCATGGAAAAGTACTGGGAAAACTAGCCACTAATACAATAGGCTACAAAGCTACAAATAAATGTGCAAAGAATACAGAGAACATAGAAAAAAAGGCAAACCCCAAAACGGCATTAACACCTTGCTTTTGTTGGTTAAGCCACTCCCTCTTTTATACAGTTTTCTTTTTTTTATTGTTGTGCTTATTAATATTTTATTTTAGTAAAATTGTATCTCTAACCTTTTTTAACCTCTTGTAGTTTAATTTTTGTTTTTTTTCTTCTCTCCACTGTCATGAGGGAGGGAAGATGTAAGGGTTCATTCAGTCTTATATTTTGCTCACTGTAAAACTCTTACATCCTCTCATCTTTCAAGAGATATCTACTCAAACTAGATATACATAATATATTCACCTCCTCTCAAATTTCCTGCTTGACTACCAATTCTTCCCTTGTGCAATACAGATGAGTGAGTGGTTCCCAAAGAGCAGGTAGTGTCATCTGCTTCAGGGCTGCCCAGCATCCCCCAGGTTACTGCTAAAGAGACAGTAGAGGTAATTGTCTTTTTTTGTTCCCTAAAAAAACATTTTAAAAAATAGAAGTTATCTTTTTCAATTGAAATCTTATTTTTAATTGATTTTTTAAATAATTTATTTACTGTAAAATAAATTATTTGGTCTGGTTTGTGTTTTTCATGCAAGTATTATTTAATATGTCCCAACACAGCTTCACTATTTGGGGTTAAGAACCTTCTTAGTATTTAGAGAGGACAGACTGAGGAACTGGATATCACTGAGGGACTGTAATAAAAAAAACACTGCTGTATATGGGACTTGAGAAAAACAGAGGGTTTTTTTTACAAGTCTTTGTCATAATGTTAGAGTAGATGTGTGAAGCAGCACGGCCAGAAACTGGTGGGTTTATTGTTTTTTATTTCATTGACTGGTTTCCCCTATGAAAAATATTAAAATTTTCCTTGGTGTGTGATATTTATGTCCAGCCTATAGGCTTCATTTGTCACAGTATCATTGAGTTTGATTTATTTGCATTAGATGGTCTTGTTTCTTTGTTTCAAAGGGGTTTAGGCACAGTCTAACTCAGCACTGTTGTAAAATAACAGCTGGAAATCCTAATTACATTGAATGTTCTTGATTCAACAATCAGACTTGGTTCACATCTGTGTGATAACATCATCACTGTAGCTATTGAGACTGGATAAATCTGGTAGTCAACCTGTATCAGGTGATAAACAGAAAGTTGGATAACTTAATCTAAAAAGATTTTTCATTTTCAGTGTTTCAGTCCTTTTTTTTTGTTCACTTAGGAAATTCTTTTTTCAGTTGATTTTTGAGTTATGTACATTGTTAAACATTGGGTATATTTTCATTTTCCCCATCTATAGGTCATTTGGATCCAGGCTTCCTTGCAGGTGACAAAATATCTTTAAGCAGTGCCCAGATCAATGAAGAAATTAATATTGCTTCTTCTGATAGTGAAGTGGAAATTGTTGGAGTTCAAGAACATGCCAGGTATGAATTCCTTTTTCTTGTTCTAATGATGCATGGAAAGACTCCACAACTTGCAAAAGTTGTAAAGTAGATATGTATTTATTCAGCGCTGGGCACATGTGGGATAGCTCCTCAAAGACATGCACATCTTCCACAACATTTATCCCTCTATTTATTCCCTGAAATGTTACATATGTATTAAGTTTCACAATATGCCTATACATATTCATTTCCCAGCCCCGCTTAGTCTTGCTTCATATTATAATGAACAATGTCCTTCTTCACTTGCGCAATGCCTTCTGGTGGTCATACAGTGGTCATAAAAAGAGTCTTCCTCAGAGCTGAACTTTTCACCTTGCCTCCTTGTGCATGCTCCCCGGTCTCTTGGTCACAGTTCAAACTGCAAGACTGGTTTTGGCTGGTTTAGGGGTCCTCCTTATTACAATAGCTTTGCAAACCTTGCATCCTCTCATCCTGCTTTTGCAAGCAGCTTCTTCCTTATCAGAATAGCCTTGCATTCTCTCATCCTGCTTTTGCAAGCACAGTAAATATTAAGCAATATACATTGTCTAGTCAGCTACTCCTAATTAACTCCTAACCCCCTTGCCTCACTAATATTTATTTCATTTTATCAGAATATTGCCAAAATTAATAAAGAAAAAAAATGCTGACTTTCACTGCTGTAGTTATCCATCCATGACTGATGCCCAAAAGGTAGCAGATGTTGCACTCATTTTTTCTATTCCACTGGTCACAGTGATATCAGAATGTATTTTTCTTTAGAGCACTACCAACTTGATAAGTATTCTTATTAAGCTTGTGATTCGATATCAAACATTAACAGGCTAAAGATATGAAGTATTAAAGTACCAAATATTGAGATACCAAATGTATAGATATCAGGAATTCATATTTTAAAGGCATAGTGTGAATATGCAAATAATAAAACTAAAATATTTATATAGGTTCTTGTTTCTTTTCAAAATATTAGCTTTAAGCATTTAATCAGCTTCCACTTTGATTAATCAGTAGTTGTAAAAATGCTATTAACTTTTCAATAGCTTATATCTTAACCCCTTTAGATTGAAAATCATGTCTTTATGAATCTTGGTTTTATTTCAAGACACAAGAGAGTTCAAATCCCCAAAGTAGAGGAGGGTAAGGAAACCAGAGGTTTCTCTGAAGCTCAGATAGAAAGCTGTCCAGCTGTGCTTCAGGTGTTATTCTTACTAGGCATTTTTTTTATGTTACTCTTAATCTTTAGTCTATGATCTTTCCTTATCTTAAGATATTACAAAGCAATTGAACAAGATTGACATTTGCATATATTATGGAGTGTTAATCTGGTAGAATAAAAAGAAGTTAAAACAGTATACAGACAAGCTCCCTCTAAAACCAGTCTGCTGCCTGGTGGATGTGGTGGATGCTTGGAGTCAGAAAAGGCGAGGCATAAAGCAGAGCTGTTCCTTGTTGTCCCTTCACTACATCTTTCTTGGTGAAAGGAAGAGGGAAGGTGTGTAGGACCCAGTTTCCCAGGAAGGAAATTGTACAGATAGTGTGGGCACAGTCCAGTGTTGTTGAATATGAAAAAAGGAAATTTTACGGTCCCGAAGGAAGAGATTTAGTCTTTGCTTTTACAGTAATGAAAGTCTTTGCATGGCTAACTGTTGCAGCTGGGGTGGTGGTCAAGTGCCATGACTTTCCCAGAAAAGCGTCTCTAGATGGACGTCCTGGAGGCACAGGCATGTCTACAGCCACTTCTGCTGTTTCAGCTCTGAGCCCTGAAAAGGCTGAGTGAATGCAGCTCTTCAGGTAACATGGAAGGAAAGAGACATAGCCTTCATATAGAATTCCTCAGGGGGCTTTATTCAGCTCTCTTAAAAACGAGATTCACTTAATAAATTATAAAAAGAATTTAATATAAATAAAAGACAATTAGGAGACATAAGAAATAAAGCAAAGGGTTAAAACGGCCGGGTGCCCTGGCGCCTTGCCAGGAACACACCTGGTATCTTAGGGATACCCCTTTTATCCCATCCTTGCTATGAGGGGTTAATGCATATTCAAGCATGTCCCCTCCCTGGTTCTGCCTTCTTGGATCATGCTCTTCACAGTTTTATTTTCTGCTGGTCAACATATATTTTTTGCTGGTCATCATTATTCTTGCTGGTCAGCATTATTCTGGAGTTTGGTTTCCTTTCTTTTTGCAAATGGTCAGGGCAGATAACAGTCCGGGGCCGTCATCCTTCCCCTGAGGACAGCTGGGTTTCATATCTTCCGCTGATAACAGTTTGGCCTCTATTGTTCTCTTGATAAGAGCTTGGGCCCCACTGTCCTTGCCCTCTGGGGTTTCCTTGCCTTGTACCTAGGAAATTCTTTTAAGCTTAAGACTTGTTAGCAAGAAAAAAGTACATACATAGCTAAAAAGTATTTAACATATAATATTCATCTGCGAAAGCCAATATCACAATACAAATTTATAACAAGCTCCTTCCTCAGAGGGGTCCAGTGACAAAAGCTGGGAAGTCAGAACAAACAGGGGTTTATATCAACTGGGGTTTCCAGGGCAGAACAAAGGGGAAGAACCAATGGGATACATAGAATTTGCATGGGGTACAGAAAACTTGTAACTCGGGTTTCTCCATCGGGGGCGTGTGGCAAGCCGGAGACTAAAGGCTTTCTCTCCAGGGAAGATTGGTTACACTGGTGGCTGAATCCCTGGCCACTACAGCTAACTCTTTTGGAAGATACTAATTCCTTAGGAAGTACCTCTCCTGACTGTTTATCCAGCAGACTCAGGACTTGGAGCATCTTTGCGCCAATAATAAGCAGTGTGGACTTGTCTTCCAGTACTATTTTGTGTAAATCTGTCTAGCACTATGTATGCACAACCCTTCTGTTTGAGGTTCCCTATTCAAAAACTTTCCATGCTGCTTGCCTCAATAATATTTACTGTGTACAAGAATGGAAATGTGAAGTAAATGCAGAATTGCCATTTAAAATCAGTTTTAGTAGATGTGGACTAAAATAATTTCAGCAAAGGCAGACTTAAAGCACACTTTTTCATGTAACCATCTATCATCTCCCACAGACTAGTTTTTAGTGGCTCTGTTGAATACTCATGTGTTTCAGTTGTTCAAATCCTATTTAGAATTGTATTTCTCTTGCAGGTCTAGGCTTGCAGTTATGAAGTATTGATGGGCTTCTTTCAGGGTTCTCTTTTGGAAAAGGTTTAGGTTTTTGATCAGTATTTTTACATGCTTAGTTAGTATGGTGTTTGGATTCTATTTTCTTGCTCACACTGTTTTTTATCATGCTCCATATTCCATTTCATTATTGGACTGGTGTGAGTCATGACACCCTCGAGTTTGTCCATCATTTGTAGTTTTTCAGATTATTAATGTATTGGTGCAGTTTTTCATAATTAGAATATTACTTGGCATCTACTTAAGACAGCAAGATTTTTTTTTAGTTTGTGTAATTTTTCTAGTTATGTTTAAAAATATTTCTTAAAAGAAAAAAATCAGATACATTTGTAAGAGTTCCAGTCTCTTACTGCTAATTCTTTGTAGATACATACTTTAAGTATGTATTTTTAAGACTGAAGAAGTAATGAAAAAGTCATTCTAAACATCAAAACATCACATCCAAAACTAAATAGTATATCTGAGAAGGCAATGAGACATTTATATTCAGAGAAGTTAAAGCTCAGAGAATGAAATTTTTCACTCTATTTCATGAAAATCTAATGAGAACCAGGAGAGATGAGCATAACCTAAGTAGTTCTGGAGAAAATAAATTGCATGATCTCAAATTAAAATAAATAAAAAAATAAATAAAATGTAAACGTCAGGGATATTTGAGCAACACATAAAATTTGGGTTCCTGAAATACAGTACATGCACATTCACAAAGAAATGGGAAAAGCTTACCCCAGCAGCCAAAACATCTATTTATGTGTGCAGCCACCATCAGTGCTTATAAGAGGCAAACCAATTTTTGGAGAACTAGGTATCAAGTTTTCCTAGTGTTTGTTTAAGACTTAGAGGTGGAAATGATCATCTTAAAGACTCCAGTAAATTCTTGTCATCACTTCATCATATAACAAAATGGGTCTTTCATTGTCTTGGGTTTTTTTACTAATTATTATTAGCTTGTACTTCAATCATAGCATATCTACTATGAATGTAATAGGCAAAAATACTGTGCAAATAAGTAGATATGTACCTTGCTTCAACAAGGCACTTGAGTGTGTGTTTATCTTTAAATCTATGATTTAGTCTCATTGACTACCATCACTGAAAGATTCATTGATGTGCTGAAGTCAGGCTGTACTGTTATCAGTGAGCATTTCTCAGCATGATTGTAATTTTTAGTTAAGAAGACCAAAAGAAATATCAAATGTAATGGCTGTAATAATGTAATTGACAAGCTTTCTTTTTTAATTATTGTAATGAAAAAATCATTATCTCCTTATTTTAACATGGATTTGATTTCATACAGAAAGATAGCTTTTCTTTGTCTCATCCAGCCTCACATAAAATTTTCTCTTTTTAAGTCCAGTGGGTAAAAGTGCTAGCAGGAAACTATAGTTCTCAATAATGTGTGGTATTACACATGATGGGGCAGACTTCTTCAAGATCTTTGGGATCCATGCACATATTTTGTAAGGAATATCACTTTATACTCACTGGCAGAATTAATTTCTTAAAAATAATTTAATAACCACCAAGTTTAAATTAGTCTCATCTTTGTTTACTGGGTATTTAAGATGTCATGGACTCTACACATGGAAAATCCATGAGGACATTTTAGAGACGGGCATGTTAATAAGATGCCTAAGTGATAAAACACTGCAGCTAAGAATGTTGCTCCTGAATTCAATAGTAGCTTTAATCCTTTGTGGTTTTTGCCTTGCTACAGGTATGTGATTCCCAGGGGAGGTGTGATTCAGAGTGTGTCTTCTTGGAAGCATGGCTCAGGCTCACAATGCATTAACACTCAGCAAACACAATCATGGACAGCAGTGACTCCCCAGCAGAGCTGGTCTTCACCCCCAGAAGTAGTAGACCTCACTTTGGATGAGGATCCAAGACGCAAATATCTACTGTAATGCAGTGTCCCTTTGTTTCTGTCCCCACTCCTTCTCCCCTGTGTGGCACAGAAGTTCATTGTTAAAGCTTCCGCTTCAGAAGCTCCTTTTTTGTCATTACAAAATTCAAACTCATGATCTTTGTAATTTCCATAAGAATGTAGTATGATTTCAATATAATTTAAAATGGTTTTGCCTTCTCAAAGAAGGATTCCTCTCAGAATTAAAACCTAATAGCACCAAATTTAAAACACATCTACAGTTACTAACGTGTGTGTAATCTGAAAAAATAACTGTGTGCACTTATGTCCACCCATCCTTTCTCACCTCCAACTTCAGAACATTTTTAATTTATCAGTATATTGAGTTTGTTAGTAGAAGTTAATGTTTTGCTGTGTGAGCATCAGTGATTTTGAGAAATGCTGTGTCCTCACTGATTTCAGTGGAACTGAGGGTATTTAATACTTCTGAAAATTGGGCCAAGAGTATTTTTACCCAAGCTGATTTGGTTATTTTACCAGCAGGAGGGACTGTCTTTAATGCAAATGGCCCATAACATATGCACTGAACAGCTTTTATTTTAAGCATCTTTATTTTCAATATAATTTATAGCTTACACTTCATTTCTGAGTATTCTATCTATTTGACTACTGTTTCACTGATCATTTCCCATGTCTTGTTATGGTTTAAAATAGTAATATTAGTGACTTAGTAGCAGATGATTATGGCAAAAGCACAGGAAAAAGAAAAGTAATAAAAAGGCCCAGCATCCCTCTCTTTTTTAAATAGAGCTGAATTTTTTGGCCTAAATCTGAGTCTGCCTGGAGTAGGAGAGAAACAAAACATTTTGCTCACAGTGCTCATTTCTACTGTTATTTATTTGCTTCATTCACCATCTCAAAAAAAAACCCAACCCCAAACAAATTCCAAAATCCTAGCCTGGCAAAGCACTTTAGCAGCTGTGTAGCATTCAGCAGGGACAGTTTGCTGAAACTGGATGGATCATTCAAGTGCTTAAAACTCTGTCCCAAAAGGTGTTGCAGGATCAGAACTTAAGGTTGTGACTTTTTAAATTATTGTTATTTTAAATAGATCTGTACTATTTTCCTGGCTTTAGGTCATGTTTCTTATACTAGTTTTGGAATTGTTTTTTTAGGTATGCTTCAGGAAACATTTTCTACCAGAATATTTACTGAAATCAGCGGAACTACTTACTTTAGCAGGCTGTAGTTTCTGTAGTGTATATGGAAATTCCTGCCACTCACCTGTCATTTTGAGCCTTTCTCAAGGCAAAACCCAAAGATTAGATATTACAAGATTATATTCACTTTAAATGTCTATTGTGCAATTAAAACATTCCTTTGTATTCCAGATGTTTCTAGTGGGAATTTTGTACAGCTCTATCATCAGATTTTCTGCTATTTGAGGCTAAACAGGTAGTAATGAGGACATGGGAAGTTCTGTTTTCTTTTTGTGTTGACTGGTTTCTAAATTTTATTTGGCTGCCAATAATTTTATCTTCAGGCAAAAAAAAAATCAAACAGTACAGACTGCACTTTAAAGAACAATTAGGTAAGGGATTGATATTCCAATTTCAAGCTTTCTAAAACATTGAATATAAGTATATTACATGGCCAGAAAAATGCATGTGGCGTTTCTAATGACCGATTTCTTTCTCTGGGGGAAGGAAACAGAGAGGGAGGGGAGTGTGGATGGAGCCTATTCACACTGCAGTAGGGAAAAGCCCTGTGCTATTTGGGCACTATAATCAGTAGTGGCTGTTGATCTTTTCTCCTTGTATTTTAATCATGCAACTCAGCCATTGTTTTAGTGGGCTAGCACACATTTTGTAACAGTAACTTTGAAACAGTGACATACTGTGGCTGCTTTTTCCTGTTTTACAAAGTCTTTTGAACATCAGTTGTGAAGAAAGTTGCAGAGACCCATTTGTAGTTCTTCTATGAAAAATGCAGACTAATTCTCTTGTTTTTCAGTTTGTATATGATATGACTTCCATGTATATATATAAACAACTGCATCCTAACCAAGCTTACTCCAATTGTGCACTGTGTTTGTTTAAAAAAATTAATGTATTGCAGTCTGATGCAGGTTTTCTTTTATTTAAAACACTGCATATTTTTTCTTAACGAATTTGAAAGGGTGATGAGTAATCTGAAAACTGCAATCAGTAGATAGCTAGGAAGTGGTTTGGTTTAAATTTTTAAATTTTTTTTTTAATAAGAGCAAAAGGTGCCTGTGTGATTTTGCTCTTCTCAGCAGGAAAGAAATGATAGCTATTGTATGGCTAAGAACCAATACACTTGGGCCTGATCCAGAACCTATTGTAGTTGATGCGGGGCTTTCCATGAAATTTAGTATGCATTGGCTGAAGCTCTTCAGGGTTTAGCAGTTCCTGAATTACTGGACTGTGAACTTGGAATCTTCTATAGTGAAAACAAATAATTGCTTAGAATATAAATGCTTAAAATGTGCAACTCTAGTTAAAAATTCTAGATTGTTCTCAACAGTCATTATTTAGTTCCCATTTTCCATCTAGTATTTAATGGTCTTTGAAGAAAAAATAATAATAAAACAGAGTGATATATATATATATATATATATATTTTTTTTTTTTTTTTGGTGCAAGATAAGACCTGTTTTTTGAAACAAGTTTGTAGCATAAAGTTAAACTATTTTAAGACAAAATAAAATAGTGTATTATTTAAATAATATAAATTTGTTTGGGATTTCTTTCCACTTTCATCAATCTGCTTTGTCACATCTCCAAATTAAAGCCCTAAGGTCTGGGTTACAGCTGTCCAAATTCAGCACTGTTACCCACTGTAATGTGTTTAATGTTGCGCATTCAGAATGCAAAAGTGATTTCCTGACTGCAAAAGCTTGCTTTTATCTGTCAAACAAGGGCAGGACCATCACTTCTCCCTGTAACACTGGTGGGGGATGCCTGGGGATGTGCAGGTACCAGTAACAAGCAGCTGCTGCCCATCACAGAACCATACAATGGTTTGGGTTGAAAGGGGCCTTAAAGACAGTTGGCAGGGACACCTTCCACTAGACTGGGTGGCTTCAAGGCCCATCCAACCTGGCCTTCAACACTGCCAGGGATGAGGCAGCCACAGCTTCTCTGGGCAACCTGTGCCAGTGCCTCACCACCCTCACAGTAAAAATTTCTGTCTAAGATCTAATAAAAACCTGCCCTCTGTCAGTTTGATGTCATTCCCCCTTGTCCTATCCCTCCATGCTCTTGTCCAAAGTCTCTCTCCAGCTCTCTTGTATCCCCTTTAGGTACTGGAAAGTGCCCTAAGGTCTTCCCAGATCCACCTTATCCAGGCTGAACAACCACAACTCTCTCAGCCTGTCTCCATAGCAGAGGTGCTCCAGCCCTCTGAGAGTCTTTGTGACCTCCTCTGGACTTGCACCAACAGATCCACATCCTCCTTATGTTGGGAGACCATTGTGCTCTGCAGGATCCCTTCTAGGCATGTGGTTTCTGCACAGCCTCCATCTCCCCACACACGGCAGACCTTCAGGCATCTGAGCAACCTTCATACCAGTATTTCTCTGACTGTATCCCCATGTCCAATTCTCCCAGCTTTCAATGAGCTCCCAGCTAGTCAATAAGACTAATGTCACACTCAGATTTTCTCACATAGCCAGATAGTGCTGACAAGCTCAGACCTACTGTCATTTGAAATGGATGTGTAGACTAGCTATGAAGCTCTGGGCAGGCCCTTGAAGACCACAAGAGGTGGTGCCAGGCTGAACAGCATTTGGTAACCACTAAATTATACCAGGGAATTTACAGCCACAAGTAAAGAGAAGGATGGTAAGTATAACTGCTGTGCTAAACTTAGGGTCCCACTGCCTGCCAGTTTTCTCATAGGCAATATGGAAATAGCAATAATAATAATAATAATAATAATAATAATAATAATAATAATAATAGTAACTCCTCATTAAATTTCCAGCTAAATAGGGAGTTTGCTTCAGTTCTGATGTTTTTATCCTGTGAGAAGGCTCTCAATGGTGAGAGACATTTATCCATGTATTTTAAGTATCAAGATGGGTAATGAGAGTGAATTGAGTTGGTTTTCAGCCCCACTTAGTTATTTGCTTTTGTGAAGCTTGAAAATACAAATTCTGGGTCTGGTGGTGGTTGTGGAGGTGGACACCAGACTCGGATTTTATTTCATGTATATCACCAGCTGAGGAAAAGCATTGCTGTGGAATTTGGGGCAGATGTGGGAAGAGGAGAGCTGACACATCTCCTGAATTTTTTTTTTCCACCACCAAGACATACTCAGTGTCTTTAGACATAAGGATACATTGAATGGAAAGCTTAAAATTTCTCATGTGGTACTTAGCACCTTGTGGCTCAGGCCACTTTGCTTTTATGTAGGAGCCACATGGCTTTGGGGGAATTGTCATTTCAGGGGCAAAATAAAAACTGATAAAAACTACCCAAAGAGGTTAGATTTTGTATTGTTTTTCCCAGTGAATTTGTTGCAATGCAGATTAATTTTGTGGCTGAAAATTTAGCTTGTCTTACTTGAAATGGGGACTGAAAGCATTTTATTAAGTGGATTAAATCCCCAGTTCCCTGGAGAATCTGTAAATGGTGTCCTTTGCTCTCGCACTCGCATCACCTCCATTTGCTGAAATACGACTTGGTTTTGCCTCTCCTTTTTAGGGTCTTAATCTATGAATGTCAGCTGCTGTGGCTTTCTCTCCAGAGCATCCCAGGGATGCAGTTTCCCTTCTGTCTGTAAAGGAAAGGAGCAGCATGCCTGCAAAATGCAAACTTGTGGCAGACAAACCCTGCATTACTTTTGTCTTTGGTGCAAAGAAGGTGAATGTCTTCCTTTTACTAAAACTGAACAGCAGATGAGGATCCAGCCCTCCCTAGTCTATACTTTGATACCAAGAACTTTATGAAAAGTAAATGAGTCCTTACAACTACTGATTCATAAATGCCCCTTGGAAGTTTTTTCTTGGAGCTGGTTAGTCTTCTGGATTTGTAATTCAGTTGAAATTTAAAATTGAATGACAGCTACTAAGAGGGAAGCATTTTTCAGACTGTAAATCTCAGGGCAAAGCTGGAGTGGACGGGAAAACTGCAAGTTTAATTTCAAATAATTGTCTACATTTACTAGCTGCATTAGCAGCTTTGGGTGAATCCAGAGCAACCACATCAGAGCTGGGAAAAGAAACAAGTAGTCTTCTGTCAAATTCATTTTTCAGTGCTGTAAGCCACGCAAATTGAATGTAGAATTCATGGATCCTGACTGGTGCCTTTTCCAGGGGAGTTTCTATGTGAGCCTCTGACAAAATGCCATCCTGTATGTCTGAGGATCACATTTGCTTTATCCATGGCTTAATAGCATTGACAGCTTCTGGCTGGCCCACAATCAAGGACACCCAAACCTCCCATTTCCATTCTGCCAGGTCGTGTCTCTACCTCAGACTTGACTTTGCTGAACTCCAGTGTCATGCCCATCACTCCAGTTCATGCAACCTCATCCACATCTTCCAGTATTGACAGTACTGCTACACTGCTCGGTGTGATCAGCAGTTTTTAGTAGAAATCCCCAACTCTATATGCCTAAATCACAGCTCACAGAATATTGAGTTGAAAGGGACCCACAAGGATCATCAAGTCACTCATAGAAATAGTGACTTGCCATTGCTTCCTTGGAAATGCATCTTTTTGAATGTTACCACTGGCAAATTTAACTATTTGTATCTTAAAATACTCTTTATTCCTCCTCATCATTACAACTATAGCCTTCTGGATGCCCCACTGTTTGGCCACATGGACCTTCAAGAGAGGCTGCCATTTCAAAGCAGGATACATTCAAATCTTCCCTCTGAGATTGTACATACATAGGAAATATTTATCCATGGTGCTATGAGCTGAAAGTGGTCCTGTAAATCCCAAGAGGAGCTTTCATGTTCGAGGTGGTTGGACTGATGTTTTTAAGATCCTAATGGGAAATGTGTCACTTGTGTTATGTATTTTCGCTCAGAGCTCATCTTACCTGCCACAGGATATGACAGATTCATGGCAGGGCAATTTTTTTGCTTTCCACATGATTACACTTCCCATTTAAGTCCATTTAGTTACACTATCCCTGAAGTGCATGTGGCAAAACCACTGAATAAAAATACCCCTTGCAGAAGCTCTGCCAGGTTGAAATCACTGGCTGAGAGCCTCAGATCTATATTCTGACATTTCACTAACACCTCCCTTCTGCTAAAATTTTACAGCTCTAATGGGATCTGTCATCTGTACAAAGAGTCAAGGTGAAGATCTCCATGATGCCCTGGAAACCACCTCCTTGGCTGAGCTTTCCTTCTTCTCTTGGTCAGCAGTATGTCTCCAGGAGGAGGATACTCCCTCCTCACCTCTGTATTGCTCAGAGCAGCAGGGGAGAAAGACACCTTCAGAAATTTGTTTTGCATTTAAATGAAGTGGTGATGTGAGTTAATGAATATATTTGGACAAATCAGTGGTTCTTCTGAGCATTTGAGGTTGGGTCTTGAAGGTGGACTACACTTACTCAGCTTCCTATCTTGGTTGCATGGGAGTGGGGAATAATGAAAGCATCCTCACAACGTGAGGTACCAACAAGGATGAGACCCACCAGAGTGGGATGCCTTCAAGGGCAGCTGGTGAGTGACTCCTTAACAGATCCTCCAGCTTTGCCTCTTGCTTCTGGAGAAAATTCCCAATCTCTAGACAGAAAGGTCATCTCCAGCATGATGGAACGATGTGACGAAAACTTTAGCTTCTAAACACATCCCTGATGGAGATGGTGTCTGAATTTCTCAGTGAATGTGGGAGACAGGCCCTACCTGTATGAGATGAATCCCAAGGAGGAAAAAATGCAGGTTGGGGTATTTTGTCAAATAATTTCTGTTTCTTACAGTTGTCATGGTTTAGGAATGGTATTTGTCAATTTAGTGTTCCCACTGAAACCGCTCCAAAATATGTGCTGCTTGGTGACTCCCTCTTCCCACTCTGGCACCCCAGCTGTTGGCTGGAGAGAAGAATTGGAGGCTGTACTAGTTTGAATGATTCACCAAAATATGGATATGATCTAATATCAGTATCCAACTATGATGGACAAAGACTCTTTAACTGTTTAAAGTTACAGAGTGGTATGTTTATTAGCAGCACTGGGCCAGTGAGGAGGTCAGCCTCTTAACGCGCACAGCCCCGAGTACAGGTGCATACAGGCTTTTTATTTGCAGAAGTATTGAATACAAATACATATTAATAACCCAGTTACCACCCACTGTCCACTTCACATGCTAATCAACAAAAAAGCAATTAAACATGCGTAGTTTGTTCTTCGAAATAGGTCAGTAGTCTTTTTATGAGTAGGGGTCATGGAAGGGAGGAAGGAATACATCTCTTCCTCATTCTGACTTTTCTACCTTTTCAATGCAAAGTGACAAATGGATGCCTGGCTGGGCTCCTAGTTTCCTGTCTTCAATAAGTTTCTGATTTGCAATTATCTTATGTTCTTGAAGTTCTTTATCAGATTCTCTGCTTCTCACCCCAAGCCCAGCTAAATAAACATAAGGTTGACAGACAATTAGTTATTCACATCCAGGATAGCTAATGACTAACTTCTAATTTTAGTGAAGCCTTTCTATCTACCTTTAATTTTAGCAAGGCCCATCTATTTATTTTAATTAATTTCAGCAAAGCTTATTTTATTTAAATTAGTTCCAGCAAAGGTTATTCTTAATTAAAACCTTAACCTCTCTAAAACCTTAAGTTCTTCAAGGTTTGTGTCTCATGAAAGCAAACCAGTGGGAGATCCCAAGTCAGAACTACAATTTAATAGGAAAATTAAAATAAAGGAAATAGTACAGAAACACTGGCTTAAACTGACAGTCAGAATATGACCTGACACCCTGTTGGTCAGGGTGCTGGTAGCAGTCTGATTAAATGGTGGCTACAGTCCTGTTGTAATAATGGATGTGGTTTTGTTCAAGCAGTGATCCTGTAGGAAGATCCGGTCTTTCTCTGGAGGTCCAGCGGTGGGTATTGAGCTCTTATTCTCTGAGAATCCAGTGGGTAGTGCCTCAGTTGTGTTCCAAGCCACAGATTATATCCAGGTAGGAATGCTTGGTTCATCCCCCTGGGTGGGGCATCTCACAATGGAATAATGTAATTTTATTAGTCATGCTGTGAGACCTTGATGGTCCATTAGTGGAGCTAGGCCCTGGAGGGAGTTATCAGGACCAAGCCATGGAGAAGACAAAGAACACTGCCCCACATATCTTAACAGCTTATGTAGATGGTAATAGAATATAGATACTTTTGGTTAAAACTTATATTGTAACCTAAAACAGAGGCATAAAAGGTAAAGATCATGGGTTGAGATAAAAAATATTTACTGGAAACAGCAATGAAATAAGAAAATGAACAGTAACAGTGCGGAAGCGCTCAAGACCTCTGATCAACAAATCAATATGATTTCACAGAAGCCATTTATTGTTTACATTATACACTTACTTGTACATTCTAAAACTACTGTTCAAGCAAACACACATCTTTTCATTGGTGCCCCTATCCTGTCCATGTGCTCTGCACACACTCCTCAGGGTACAGGATTGGTTACAGTCCAGGTGTTCAACTGTCCTCTGTTATCTGGCTCTTGTGGTCTTCTTTTCTTGCTTTTCAGCCTCTTTCTTATTTTTAGAACAGCTTATGTCTCAGCAACCTTGAGAAATTCCAGAGGGTCTGATAAGAAACTCTACAGACAGTTTGGCTGGTGCACACTATGGCTCAAGCTGTTCAGATGCATTGCTATAATTCCCCCCTTTTTCTTCTTTCACCAGCCAAACTCTCTTTACTGTGTTTTCTACCAAGCGGGTCACCACTTTTATGATGCATGGAATAACACAAAGCAATATAATAATGACTAATAGTAATAGCAAAGTTCCCTAAAGAGGTTCATACAACACAGTCCTTCAAAATCCTCACACCCATGACCATGTGCTAACAGCAAAAAATCTATAGCAGCTATATTTTGCAGTGTGTTGTGTCTAATACTATCTATCTCAGTGAGTACTGGATTTAAGACAGCTGAAGTTATGTTTAATTGCCTGAATGTCCAGCATCCCAACCCATCATGAAAAGAAATCAATCTAAACTCTACACTAAACCAGCCTGGCTCTACTCTACACCTAAATCAGTACTAGCCTGACCTAGAGAAGCACTCAGTATTCCGACTTCCAAAGCTGACCAACGTGAGAAGACCAGCTCCAGCAAGAAGGCAAAACCACAAGCTCCCTTGTCATTTGGCCTAATCCCCAACCTTTTGCAGATGTTTAATTTTGTACCACCTCTGGTTATGTTACGCCAGTGGTTAAACTGGTTTCAGCACTCCATCCTGTGGGCTCAGCCCATCCTCCCCCATTTTTTGTTTATCAAGCAGTCCTTTCCGTACCTGATGTGTCCTTTCAATAATAGCTTGTCTTGTGGAGTTACCTGGAATACCTGTGCTATGCTTCAGGAAGATAGGGAGTCTACCATTCCCATGTATTTACTGGAGTCTAAAATTTCAACATATTTGTCCCAGCAAAAGTACCTTCTATCACCCTATCAATTTCTTCCGTTATTGGCCAAATTTCTACTGGTACACTGACTAAACAAGCTGAAAATGGATTTTCTGGAGTGGTGGTGTGTTGTAATCCTTCTCTCGGGGGGACCCCTCTGTCCCACCCCCTGTGGTGAGAGCCCTGCTCGTCTCGGAACATGGGTGGTGGAGGGGATCCTGGAGTGGATACAACACAGACTCAAAGTATCTAGACACAGGAGGCCCAAACTTGCTGGAGTAATCCCGGGTTTATTGCATGTCATCCATCCGGGGCAAGAAAGAGACCGAAATGCCCTGGGTCTTATCTCTTATAGTAGGGGGTGGGGGTGATCGGGGGATACAGGGAGGTCACAGCCAATGGGAAGGGGGAAGGGAAAGAAGGTTCTCAGGTAGGAACTAACATTACACAAACCAGAGGTGAGTTCTACCCTTGGGAGATACCAAGATTTTTAGATGCACCACAACAGTGGTGGACAAGCATATGGTATCTAAACCTGCAGCATTAGCTAAAGTCACCCAAATATTGTTTCTAAGCTGGCTAACTGGCAAAACTACACTACTAAAAGTAAACAAGACAAACAAAGCAAAATTCAAACTTAACATTTGATTGAACTCCATATTTTTCTAAGGTTATCCTTTGGCAAAAGGTTCTTTTCTCAAATTTTAATTTTCAAGCAAATTTTTCATCTTTCTTTTTTTCCCCTAATCTTCTTTAAACATCACTCAATGATGAGGCACAAAGATACTTCGTGTACACTCAATTTTTAAAATTTGAACATCTTTTGATTCTTTTACAAATTTTTTCTTTTTAACACGAATTGCACCATGTTTTTGCCAAAAGAGCTCTTCCATATTCCTGTTTTTTACACTCTTCATATTGATATAAAGTCCAAGGTTCACAGCTTTGCAAATGGAACAAAAATAATGTCCAGTGTCTCCCAGGGAAATGAAAACATGACTATTGTTTTGAGGTCCAAATAGCTGAGACTCCAGGTGTGCTGTTTAAGCAGGCAAAAGGCCATCAAGTGAAAATGTTGATCCTTAACATTACTAAATGTTCTTTCAGATCCTGCAACAGGGAATAACTGAAGAAAATTAGTAGAAACACAACATTATGATGATAACATAAAACTTCTGTTGGCAAACTGTCTCTGTAGTTTTCAGACATAACTCTGTCTTGGCAGTTCTACTTCTGGTCTTGTTTTGAGTACTAAGGCTGTATGGTGACTTCTATACCCACTGGGTCTCATGTTTTCAGAGGCAGTTGGTGTCTGGTCAGATGAATAGGTGACTCTTTTGAACCTGTTAATAAAACATAGGCATCTCTCCCTTTGAAGTTAATCAATCATTTATTTAGGCTTAGCTGTGGTTCACTTAATTGTGAATTGAAATTTTATGATCTTTTCTAAATTTCTGATGTAAATATTTCATTATTCAAAAATTAATTGTGGTCTAAATTTCTAATGTACATATTGCATTAATTGACTGTTCTTAGGGCATCAATTCCCTTTGCTTTTAAAAGTGAGATGTACCTCTTCTATGATATACATGAAAAATATCAAAACAAAACTATACACATAATGAACAAAAAAGCACAGCAGTCAGAAATCAGTCAGATAATAAACATTACTAGTAACGTGATATAGAATTACTATGAACCACTAAAACACTGTACCAGCATCTCAGAGTCTGCAAACAGCCAACAAAATCAGGTGAAGGATTGGACAACCACCTCCAGAAATGATTCTCTAAGCCCACTTCAAAATTAATTCAGCTGTCATATTGATAGGGTCAAATTGCTAAGTCAAAAGTGACTCGAATATTGATTTGATGCAAAAAACATCTGGATCTGCTGGCAAACATTCCATCCAGGTAAAGTTAAGGCTTGGCCAGGGCCTAGACTTTAAACTGGAAAGATGTCTCTTAACTCATTTTCAAAACAAGGTTTTAATAATAGCAGCTATGAGATGCTTAAAGCTCAGCAAACCGTTGAAGTGAATTTGTGTAAAGCAAATGATTACAAGTCTTAGGCAACAGACCAATCAAACCATCTAGAAGTTGGTTTAATCTGAAGTTTCTCTCAGAGTAGCTGGCTTTCAGCAATGATACATTTTCCTGAAACTCTGGAAGCACTGAAAAACAATAAAGCTACACTGGATTAGGCAATACCAAGCCTTCTTAAACAAGGGAAGGAGTTAAAGAGCAAGAAAAACCCTATACAGGAACAGCTGTGTAACACGTTTAAGGAGATGCATCTGTAGTTAGAAAACGAAAAGATCTCAAAATGATACGTCATAAAGGTAGTTACACAAAGAGATGTTAAAATATATGAGAAGCCAGCTATAAATACAACAATGACACCCTATAAATAATGCTCACATAAAAAAAACATAAATTCACATTATACAATGAATGTCAGCAGTAAGTGTGTGAGAAAGATAATATTTTCAAAACATTCACATCTCACTGACAAAAAATGAAACAAGGTAAAAAACTTCTGAACTTCCTAGTATTAATAACAGTCACTATTCTTTTGTGTTGCCTATAGAAAACAAAACCGGCAGAGATTGCAACAATAGAACCCCCGATGAAATCAAGCATTCCCCTCCATCCACAAGCAGGTGTGCATAAGTGTTTCATCACAGTCACCTCAATCATAGTCGTCCTCGTCTCTCTGTGAAAATAACTATATTTTGCAGTCTAGATAAGTGTTTTCAACAAAATGTGAGACAATTTAAATTAAACAATATTCAAACCTGGTAGAAATTAATGTTGACAGAAGGAAATAACAAAACTTAACCTCAAAAGAATACCAAAGTGATAAAACCTAACTCAAGAATGCTCAGACCTAAATATAGTGAAACTTAGCTTTACTTAATCTTACCAACACTAAACTTACATGTAATTAAATATAGCAAAATTAAAATTCGACATCCATAAACATTCTAACTCATTTTGATACTATTAACACAAAAGGCACTTCACTTAATATGGCTTTTCTCTGAAGCTCAATTTTGCTTGCAACAACCCATGACCTGAAAAGTGGACAGAACAAACACTTGAATAATTTAATAATGCAATTTGTAAATCTGATTTTTGCAATGCCCAATTATTGGCGATGAAGAGAGACGGGGACAACTGACTTGGTGATCAGAATCCGATTTTACTGTGGGCTACATAAGCTTATATACCATTCTAGGAAAGCTAGTAAATTTTTACTACAATGATTGGGTTAAACATCATGCAAACATACAAACATACATTTTTTGCAGCATCTCTTCTACTTGATTCAATCTTCTTTCCTGTTGCCAGGCTTGATTCAATCTTCTTGCAATCTTCAAAGCTCTGTTTGCTCCTGCCAAGGCATCCTGGCTATCAGATTTCTTATGCTAGTCCAGTCCAAGGTACTTTCTGATTTTACCATATCTCCCCCTTCCTTTTCTACCAAAAAGATTCCCTTGATGGCTTTATTAATTAATCTCTGGGTACACTGAAGTAAACAAGGTATCAAAATTAATACAATTGTTATCAAAACAAATACATGCATACCTATTCTACACAAATCCTTTAGCCAGGGTGTTTGTAGTAGTTTCGATTCGTCAATTTTGGTTTCCTGGCCAACACACCAAATAATGTGCTGGGTTTTAAGCATTAGCTAAAAATCACTAGAATACTTACTTATTTCTTGCTATGAGATATGGATTAAGAGAAGGGAAAAACAAGCTCAAAACTTAAAAGGAATAAAGAAAGTTTATTAGTAGAACTACAAGAATAAGAAATGAGAATAAAACCTCCAGAAACTTTTCCTCCCCACCACTCAACCTTTCTCTTGCTAACTGACAACACAGAGACAAAACTTGGGATGTTAAAGCAGTACTAACGATACAGTAATTTTTTCATCAGTCTTTGTAGAGAGAAGTTTTCTCTTGTCATTCTATGGAGAGTTCTCCATGAGAAAACAGTTTTTTCATGGCTTTTCAGTCCCATGATTAGCAGCTGCCTGGAAAAAAACTGCCATTATGTCCTCCTCCCATTTTCACACCACCCTGAGGTGTGTTCATGGGCCATGAATTCAAGGGGTATTATTTTAAGGTTGAGTTATTTAAAGGAAAAGGTTCTCTTCATCTGTCTCTAATAATTTCTGGGAACAGAGTTTTTACTTTTTCTCCCTGAGGGCCAAGGGTCTTCATCAACTCTCACTTTTCTCTCTCTGTTCTAGCATCTCATGGGATCACAGCTACTCCACTATTTGCTTAGCTCATCAACAGATACCTTTGCTCAGATTTACAGTTTGAATAGTTCATTCCCCCCTAATACTCTTTTCATGAATTAAAGGAGTGATTCAGAACATTATTGTCCATCTCCATGGCCTTACCAAAAGAATATTTCAGCTTATTAAAGCATTTCCTCATTCTCCTTCCATGTGAGACTCGACTCTTACTGACTTTGATGGTTCATGCTGTCTCTTTACATGTCGATCGCTCCCACTTTCCTCTCTCTGGAGAAGAGATTAAGTCTACAGGTCTCATCTGGGTAGTGAAAGGGTTAAAATCTGGCCCAAGCCACGGCAGGTATTCATGGTGTCAGATTTCATCTCAGCAGCTGCTGGAAGGCAGCAGACGTTTTTCGGCTGCTTTTTTTCAGCCTGGAGCCATCTTTGCAGGCCATGGGGGGGGGGGTATATTGGCAAGATGTCAGCAGCCATGACCCGGCCCTGCCTAGGGCCAGGGCCCCCCTCAAAATGGCTTCAGCCACTGTCCTGGTTTAGGGCAAAATTTGGGAGAAAACCTCCAGTGGGGCTCCCCCCGGGAAGCAAACCCACGTGGCCCTTTTTTTTCCCACCCCCCAACCGGTTCGGGAAGAGATTTCTCTGAGAGAAGTGGAAAAAACCTGTTTATTTCACAGGCACAGCACTACCCAGCACAAAAATGAATGATATCACATTACAAAACCTCTCGCTCTTCAGAAGAGATGACAAACTTCAGAGGGTCTCTTTCCTGTGGGTGTTCGCTCTGTTATCAGTCCCTCTGGCGCTGGAAAATGCCGCTGCCCAGGCTGGGCTCCCAGTAGTCCACGGGTGCAAGCTCCCAGTGCTCCTCCGAGTCCCCAGTCCAGAGCAGGTTCGATTCGTTTCAAAAAAGGGAAAGAAAACAGTCCAGGAAGACCTCTCTGCTCCGGCTAGTTGGAAAGCCAAGGCGATCTGTGTCTTGTTGTCTGTCTGTGCTGTAGTCAAAACTCCCGATGTGGAGGGAGCAAGTACAGTCTCTGATAACAGACTCGGTGCTTCTTTTCCACTCACTTTTACTCTTAGATGGAATTTTAAGAATACAAAACCTGTGTCTGGGTTAGGTGGACGAATGGGGATACAATTTAACATCATAATCAACCCAGGACATTCCACCCCTTGTCATGGAGTTACTTTACCTTTAAGAAAGTTTAAGTTGCTGGGAACTGCCTGGAGTCTTTTCTCCTGACCAATTATCGGTCATTGCTGAGAATTGACAGCAGTTTAAGCCATTGAAAAGTGGGATCAACTTGTGAACCCTACCTTAAAGTGTAAAACCAGAGCTCTCTTGGTTCTCTTTGTTTCCTGGCTGGGAAGGGTGGCAGAGCTCCAGGCCTCCCGTTCCCTGCCCAGGCCATGCGGCCGGGCGGGGACTGGGCTGGGCCCAGCGTCTCCCGGCCGGGAGATGCGGGCCCTGCGGAAAAAGTTTTCTCCAGGCTCCGGCCGGGCCGGGCCGAGCCGATCCGATCTCTGGCTCGGCTGCAGGTTTTTTGCTGTAACTAAATTCAGAAAAGAAACTGCTGAGTGAAGAAGGAGAGAGGCTCTAGACCTGCAGCGGGCTGGGCGCGGCGCCTACACTCTCCAGAGCAGCCATGAGGAACTTTCCATCGCAGACGGCTCCAGCTCCTGCACCGGCCGAGGCCACAGAACTACTTACAACAGCCTGGGCAAGATTTTAACTCTTTCATTTCCCAGATGAGACTTGCGGATTAATCTTTTTATCCAGACAGAGAAAAAAGAGAGTGATCAACATGAAAAGAGACTTTATAAACTACCAGTGACAGGAAAGAAAAGAAGCTTCAGAAAAGGTAGAGAATTAAGAAGATGCTTTAATTAAGCTGAAATATCTTTCTGTTAAAACTATGGAAATGGACAATAAGGTCTTGAAAACACTCCTTTAATTCATGACAGTATATAGGGAGGAATAGAGTGTTCAAAGTGTAAATTTTGAGTAAAAAAGTAGAGTAATTATGGTACAGTGAAGTGCTGGAAGATTTGAAGCCTTGAGAGGCAATGAGAAAACTGTTTTCTAGTGAAGCTCACAGAAACAGATGAAGAAGACTTTTTGCCTTTGAATAACTTATCCTTAAAAATCCCATCCCTAGACTCATGGCCCATACACACTTCAGAGTGATGTGAAAATGGGAGGAGTGGGCTCTAATAACAGCAGCTCTGGGCAGCTAACATTAGAGCAATGGAAAACTATAACAAAAATAGTTTTTCTTGTGAGAAACTCCATAAATTAACAGGAAGAAACTTCTGTTTCTCTATAAAGACTGGTGAAAAGACTGTAGCAAGAATTGGGACTGTTTTAACCATCAAAGTTCCAAAGTTTTTGTCTCTTTTGTCATGTGAACAAGGGAATAGTGGGTAGACTGGGGATGAAAAGGTTTTTCTGGAAGCTTATTCTGGTGTTCTTATTGTAGTTTGTCAATAAACTTCTCTTTTTTTTTTCCTTTTAAGTTTTATGCCTGTTTTGCTCTTGTTCTAATCCATATCTCACAGCAAGAAATAAGTAATTTTCTTAGTTATTAGTTTAAAACCACGACACCCCTTATCCCCATATCGTCGACTTACTGCCAAAACTAACATTCCAACTCTGCACACATTTACATACATAGAAACTTCCCCTCCGTTCCACCCAAAAAATACAAGCAATATATCCATCATGCCCCTGTCACGCCCCACACTAAGCTACTGAATCCAGACCCCCACGCTGGAGAGCTGCAGGATTCCCCACTCTCTCATTTTACTCACTCAAAACACCATCTTTCACTTGCTCATACCTTCAACACTTACACATTTCCTTCTATTTCATGTCTGCGTGGTTTAATGTACAGACAATGGCAGTAACCTTTTACCAAATGATCAGGTCTCCCTGAGGTACACATCGTGTTGTTCCATCTCTCTGCATTATCCACCATGTACAACCTGGTCCTTGAGCAAAGACAACCCCACGAATGGGTTTGTCTGTGCTCGAGGTAGAATTGACCCAAACTGTCTTCCCTAGCAGACCTCTGACATGTACCACTGGGACTTTGTCTCCGTCTACTACATGTAAAGACTCAGACTGGGCAGGACCTGCTCGGGTGGTAGAACCTCTGGTGTTGACTAACCAGGTGGCCTTTGCTAGATGTTGCTCCCAGTTTTTAAAAGATCCTCCACCCAGTGCCTTTAAGGTAGTTTTTAACAGTCCATTGTACCTCTCCACTTTCCCGGCTGCTGGTGCATGGTAGGGGATATGGTACACCCACTCAATGCCATGTTCTCTAGCCCAGCTGTTCATAAGGTTATTCTTGAAATGAGTCCCATTGTCTGACTCAATCCTCTCAGGGGTGCCATGCCTCCAAAGGACCTGCTTTTCAAGTCCCAGGATGGTGTTCCGGGCAGTGGCATGAGGCACAGGGTATGTTTCCAACCATCCTGTGGTGGCTTCTACCATTGTGAGCACGTAGTGCTTGCCTTGGCGGGTTTGGGGCAGTGTGATGTAGTCAATCTGCCAGGCCTCCCCATACTTGTATCTGGACCACCGCCCACCGTACCAGAGGGGCTTCAACTGCTTGGCCTGTTTGATCACAGCACATGTCTCACAGTCATGGATAACCTGAGAAATGCTGTCCATGGTTAAATCCACCCCTCGGTCTCGTGCCCACTTATAGGTGGCATCTCTACCCTGATGGCCTGAGGCATCATGAGCCCATCGGGCTAGGAACAACTCTCCCTTATGTTCCCAATCCAAATCTATTTTTGACACTTGTATCTTTGCAGCCTGATCTACCTGCTTATTATTTTGGTGTTCCTCATTAGCTCTACTCTTGGGGACATGGGCATCTACGTGGCGGACTTTCACTGGTAGTCTCCCTACCCTGGTAGCAATATCTTTCCACTCTTTAGCAGCCCAAATTGGTTTTCCTCTACGCTGCCAATTAACCTCTTTCCACCTCTCCAACCATCCCCACAGAGCATTGGCCACCATCCATGAATCCGTGTAGAGGTAGAGCTTTGGCCACCTCTCTCTTTCAGCAATGTCCACGGCCAGCTGAACAGCTTTGAGTTCAGCAAGTTGACTTGATCCACCTTCTCCTTCAGTGGCCTCTGCGACCTGTCGTGTGGGGCTCCATACGGCTGCTTTCCACTTCCGGTTCATCCCTACGATGCGACAGGAACCATCAGTGAAAAGAGCGTAGCGTGTTTCTTCTGCGGGCAGCTCGTTATATGGTGGAGCTTCTTCAGCCCTTGTCACTTCCTCTTGTTATTCATCTGTGAGACCAAAATTTTCACCTTCAGGCCAGTTTGTAATTATCTCCAAAATCCCAGGGCGATTCAGTTTACCAATACGGGCGTGCTGCGTGATAAGGGCAATCCACTTGCTCCATGTGGCACTGGTTGCATGATGGGTGGAAGGAACCTTTCCCTTGAACATCCATCCTAGCACTGGCAGTCGGGGTGCTAGGAGGAGTTGTGCTTCAGTGCCAATCACTTCAGAGGCAGCTTGGACTCCTTCATAGGCTGCTAAAATTTCTTTTTCTGTTGGGGTGTAGTGGGCTTCGGACCCTCTGTAGCTTCTACTCCAAAATCCTAATGGTCGGCCTCGAGTCTCCCCAGGCACTTTCTGCCAGAGGCTCCAGGACAAGCCATTGTTCCTGGCTGCAGAGTAGAGCACGTTCTTCACATCTGGTCCTGTCCTGACTGGGCCAAGGGCTACTGCATGGGCGATCTCCTGCTTGATCTGAGCAAAGGCTTGTTGCTGCTCAGGGCCCCAATGGAAATTATTCTTCTTCCGAGTGACCAGGTAAAGAGGGCTCACAATCTGACTGTATTCAGGAATATGCATTCTCCAAAACCCTATGGCACCTAAGAAAGCTTGCGTTTCCTTCTTATTAGTTGGTGGAGACATTGCTGAGATTTTGCTGATGATATGAGTAGGAATCTGACGCCGTCCATCTTGCCACTTTACCCCCAGGAACTGGATCTCACGAGCTGGTCCCTTAACTTTGCTCTTCTTGATGGCAAAACCAGCTTCCAGGAGGATCTGGATGATTTCCTTTCCTTTCTCAAACACTTCTGCTGCTGTGTTCCCCCACACAATGATGTCATCTATGTACTGTAGATGTTCTGGAGCCTCACCCTTTTCCAGGGCAGCCTGGATCAGCCCATGGCAAATGGTGGGGCTGTGCTTCCACCCCTGGGGCAGTCGGTTCCAGGTGTACTGCACTCCCCTCCAGGTGAAGGCAAACTGAGGCCTGCATTCTGCTGCCAGGGGAATGGAGAAAAATGCATTAGCAATGTCAATAGTGGCATACCACTTCGCTGCCTTGGACTCTAGCTCGTACTGGAGCTCCAGCATGTCTGGCACGGCAGCGCTCAGCGGTGGAGTCACTTCATTCAATGCACGATAGTCCACAGTCAATCTCCATTCTCCTTCAGATTTACGCACAGGCCAGATGGGGCTGTTGAAAGGTGAGTGGGTTTTGCTGACCACCCCTTGGCTCTCCAGCTCTCTGATCATCTTGTGGATGGGGATCACAGCATCTCGAGTTGTTCTATATTGTCGGCGGTGCACCGGCGAGGTGGCAATTGGTACTTGTTGTTCTTTCGCCTTCAGAAGTCCTACTGTAGATGGATTCTCGGACAGTCCAGGCAAGGTGTTCAGTTGCTGGACACCCTCTGTCTCCACAGCTGCTATCCCAAATGCCCACCTGAATCCTTTTGGGTCTTTGAAATACCCACTTCGGAGGTAATCTATGCCCAAAATGCATGGGGCCTCTGGGCCTGTCACAATGGGGTGTTTCTTCCACTCATTTCCCGTCAGGCTCACGTCTGCTTCCACCAAGGTAAAATCCTGTGATCCCCCTGTCACGCCAGCAATAGAAACAGATTCTGCCCCTACATGTCTTGATGGGATTAGCGTGCACTGTGCACCAGTGTCAACCAAGGCCTCATATCTTTGTGGTTCTGATGTGCCAGGCCAACGAATCCACACAGTCCAAAAAACACGATTTTCCCTAGCCTCTACCTGGCTAGAGGCAGGGCCCCTCTAAGCCTGGTTATCCTTCTTTCCTTTGGTATATGTCTTGGATGTTCCTTCAAGGGGATCGGACATGTCATCGTCATCATACCTGGCAGTCTGGCTACGGGCAACTGGAGCTGCTTCCCTTTTGGTGGAACTTCCTTTGTGACTCTTCTCCTCCTTCAATTCATGCACCCGTTGTGCCAGAGCTGCAGCAGATTTCCCATCCCATCTCCTCATGTTCTCTCCGCAATCACGCAGGAAGAACCACAGCTCAGCTCGTGGGGTATACCTTCTCTCCCGATCGGGGGAACGTCTGCGTTGAGTGCCAGGACCTCTGATCTGTACTGCTGAGATTTGGAGAAGGTCCTCTTTAATCTCATCTCTAAGTTTCTTGTGATTCTCCTCTATCTTATCCTCTAATTTCTGCAGACGTGTTTCCACAGCTGCAATTCTTGCATGTGTGGGGCCATGCACGGCATCTGCGTATGCTCAAAGCTTTTTCGCCATATCCAGCACGGTCTCCTCCCTTTCATCCCATTTCATCATTTCTAAAGCAGATGCATATTCTTGTGGCCCAAGTCGTACGAATTTTCGCCACATCACGGATGTACATGGCACCAAGTCTGGATTCTTAGTTGGTATGTCATCTGAAAAAACACTCTTTGCCACTGCCATTTCTCTCAGGCGTTGGATCCCTTGTTCGATGGTTTTCCACTGCGTTTGCTGCATGTAGAGATCATCTACACACAGATATCTTTGGGCTACACTTTCAAGGACCCGTGCCCAGAGACTGCGAGGGTTAGCCCCCCTCATCATCCCCTGGTCGATAACCGGATCATGTGACAGGGATCCCAGATGCCTCGCTTCAGTGCCATCTAGAACTGTAGCTTCACCTGCGGCGTCCCACAGACGGACTAACCAACTAATTATAGATTCATCAGGTCGTCGAGTGTAGTCCTTCCTCAGGCCACGAAGATCTTTCAGAGAAAAAGACTCAATATTAGCTTCTGATCTCGTTCCAGTTGCTTTGACTCTTGGTTTTGTGTCAGGAGGCGTTGAGGGTCCTTCTCCTGCATCATCATCATCATCATCCACTGGTCGATCGGTTTTATCTGTGCACTTTCCACTTCTTGTGCTAGTAGCAACAGCCATTGGTTGAGGCTTGCTGTCCGGTTTAGCTACCAGCTTTGTAACTGGGAGGTTGGCTGCAGCCTGAGTAATTGGGGTAGTTGTTGATTTACCTCCCTGTCCCCTTCCTCCTGTTTGCTGCCCTACAGTATCTAGCAATGTACGGTACGCATATGCCAGGGCCCAGCTTACTGCAATGATCTTTTTTTCTTTGGAATTATCCTGACACTTCTCTTTCAGATATTTCCCCACCTCAGCTGGATTCAGAATTTGTTCATGTGGAAAGTCCCAAACTACAGGGTCAGAAAATTCCTTCAGGATTTGGCCCATATCCTCCCATTCTCCACCTCACTCAGGACTTTCCATGCTTGGTTCAGGGGTTTCATCAGTCCTTCTAGAAATCTCAGCCCTCATTCTAGAGAGGCTGAAGACTGTATAGAGGAAACTTACCAGATTAAATGCCAGAAAGATGGTCTCTTTAACATTCAGGGGAAACTGAACACTCGCCAATAGTGATGTAACCGATTCAGAGGAGAAGAAGGAAAGGAAAGGTTGAAAAGCCTCATTCCCTGCTCCTCCTCTAACAAACTGGGTGCATAACCATACCCATGAATCCTTTATATTTGGAACAGACTGCAGCACCTGAATAAACTTCTTGGAAATCATAATCACTAGGCCCAGCCCAATAGCTATTCTAATCCGTGCCCCTCTACTGTAAAAGCTATGTGTTAGGGACAATACCGGGGCTAGTTGTGGATAAGAAAATAAACCAAGGGACCATAAAGGTATTAAAACCTCAAAAAAGCCTAGCGACCAGAAACACATGAAGGCCTGCACCCCAAAAGACATTATTAATTCAAGCAGCATGGCTGGATGGCTAGGGACTGCTTTATCTTATCCCAATACAAAGTAATTGCCCCTTCAGTACAATCAGTACAGGGTTTTTCCACTCTCTCGTGCCACGCGCTGGGCGCCAATGAATGTATTTGTCATGGTTTAGGGCAAAATTTGGGAGAAAACCTCCAGTGGGGCTCCCCCCGGGAAGCAAACCCACGTGGCCCTTTTTTTTTCCCACCCCCCAACCGGTTCGGGAAGAGATTTCTCTGAGAGAAGTGGAAAAAACCTGTTTATTTCACAGGCACAGCACTACCCAGCACAAAAATGAATGATATCACATTACAAAACCTCTCGCCCTTCAGAAGAGATGACAAACTTCAGAGGGTCTCTTTCCTGTGGGTGTTCGCTCTGTTATCAGTCCCTCTGGCGCTGGAAAATGCCGCTGCCCAGGCTGGGCTCCCGGTAGTCCACGGGTGCAAGCTCCCGGTGCTCCCCCGAGTCCCCAGTCCAGAGCAGGTTCGATTTGTTTCAAAAAAGGGAAAGAAAACAGTCCAGGAAGACCTCTCTGCTCCGGCTAGTTGGAAAGCCAAGGCGATCTGTGTCTTGTTGTCTGTCTGTGCTGTAGTCAAAACTCCCGATGCGGGGGGAGCAAGTACAGTCTCTGATAACAGACTCGGTGCTTCTTTTCCACTCACTTTTACTCTGAGATGGAATTTTAAGAATACAAAACCTGTGTCTGGGTTAGGTGGACGAATGGGGATACAATTTAACATCATAATCAACCCAGGACAGCCACCTTGCTGGAATATGACCTGGAAGGCTTCACGGGAGGGCTGCAGCGAAGCCCAGCCCTGGCCCGGGGCAGGGGGAAACCCCGCAGGCTCCACCCCTTGCCTGGGAGTTGCGGGAGGCCAAGCCCAGCCCCCCGCCGGGCCAAAGGGGCCTGGGGTGGGGGGAACAGGAGTCAGCTGGAGTTCTGTTACCTTTCAAAGCCGGAAACAAAGAAAGCTAGAAGTTCCCAAGCTTACGTTTAAAAGGTGGTATTCACAGAGTTGATCTCACTTTTCAATGGTGAACAATACTGTCAATTCTCAGAAATGGCCAGCTATTGGCCAGGTCTCAAACAGAGATGAAACTCCCAGCAGCCTCTCTCGGAGACTTAATTTCTGTGGGTGTTCCTAACTTTTTCCTTAAATGCCAATCCATCACATCTTTTTAACTATCTCAAGTTCCTCTGGTGGAAAAGACAGTTTCTCTGGCAGCGGTGCAAGGGGAGGATCTTAGAGATTTCTTGATGCGCGATCTCAGTCTTTTCAGGGCTGAGTTCTTTTGGGATACTCCCTCAGGGGGAGTTTCGCTTGTCTTAGTTCTGTGTCAGGAAGGATACTCCAAAGGCTCATTAGGCTCTTGTTTCTCTTATTTATTAATATATTATCAAAAGACTTGGCAGGTCTTCCCCAGACTTTCTGCTCAAGTTCAGCCCACCATTGCCTGGTTCAAATTGGTTCGAATGGTGTAAAATGGCCCCGAATCTTTTATCTTTATACTCATTTTCACCCAATTAAAAATAGACACGTAAATTATTTTTCTTAGTGACCCAATGACCCAACACCTGTGTGCTGCACTGCGGCATTCTCTATCCAATCACTTACTACTACCCAAAAACCTCTAGAAGAAGATGAAGAAGAAAGAAGAAGGACAAGAAACAACACCCTAAATCCTCCATCTTGACTTCTGTTCTCTAAACTAGTTTAAACTCCAAACTTTAATTTTTTACCCCGTGACTTAAGAAAACTCTCTAATTTACACACCCACACTTTTAGCTTTTCTATTTAACAGTTGTTTTCATGGTGTTATATGAAATTCAGTGTTTTCTTGGATGTCAGAGCCAGGTATCAGAGATAAGGGCACGCAACCTGCCTCAGACTCCAACAATTTCTGCCAACAATGCAGCCTTACGAGCTTCTTCTTCAGTCAGTTGGTTTCCTATTGCCTCTTACGAGCACCCTGCCTGCTGCCCCTTGATGTGTATTATTGCCACCCTTTTTGGTAAATTCACCACCTCCAATAGGCAGGAGATTAAGTTCTCATGAGCCAACGTCTTTCCTCTGCAGGTTAATAAACCTCTTTCTATCCATAGTTTCCCAAATGCATGTATCACCCCGTATGCATATTTAGAATCAGTAAAAATATTCACTGTCTTGTCTCGGTATAATTCACAGGCTCTCACAAGCACACATAGCTCCGCTGTCTGAGCTGACCAGGTCCGTGGTAACCTTCCCCTTTCCTTTAATTGCTTTACATTTACAATAGAGTATCCTGTAAATTGTTTCCCTTCTACCACTCTTGAAGACCCAACAATAAACACATTTTCTCCCTCAGGCCAGGGCGTATCTCATAAATTTGTAAATCTTCCCTTGCCCTCGTCTGGAGATTTATCATTTGAATGCAGTCATGGGTTTCTTCTTGGCCCCCTGCTTCAGGGCCATTTAAACAGGAAGCTTGGTTAAACCCTTCCCCACTTTTAAATTCTGCATCTTCCTGTTCCATTAAAAAAAATTCATACTGTAATAACGTAGTGCTGGTCATCCACTTAGAGGCTCTCTCAGTTAACAAAGCTTTAATCTCATGTGAAACTTTAACAATCAGATACCCTCCCTATGTCAGCTTTTGGACCTCAGCCACTATCAGAGCTGTGGCTTCACAGTTCTGCAGACAATGGGGACAGCCTCTGGCTATCAGGTTTAACAGTTTAGAAAAATAGGCAACAGGCTTCTGTGCTCCCCCATACTCTTGCACCAAAATTCCTTTAGCATGACTTTGTTTAACATCCACATACTGCAACAACCTAACTCCTGAGGGTGGAGTAAACTCTCTTAATATTTTCTGCAAAGATTGCCCAAACAAACAAGTGACTGTATATCCCTGCAGGAGGACTGTCCATGTCAACTGCTTTACCATTTTCCCTCTTTTTGTTCCACTGATTTTCTTTTTAAACATGATCCAGTTCAGCAGCAAGCAATGCCACTGCCTAAAGATAATCACATTTTTTTGGTAACCAGTTGCTCCCTGTCCCAGTTTTTTTGCATGAAGTCCATCTTAGGCATAGGGAGGTGACTAACAAATTAACCAAGGAAAGATAATAAAAATACTTTACCCTAAAATTTTCCTATAGCCCCCACAAAGGAAGCTGCATCATAAATACCTAGGCCTGCATAGTGTGAAAAACGAGGTTCACATAATTTTTATAGAATTTAAAAGTTTAATAAAAAACCAATTAGGAGAAAAAAATAAAGTAAAGTATACAGATACGGCCGGGTGTCTCTGCATTCAGCTAAGAGAGCACACCTTACTAACAAAGGATTGTCCCTTAAAAACAGAACTCTACTACATATCCATAAATTCTCATACATATTCATACATTCTTCTTAGGATCTTTGGTGTTCTTCTGTTTAGTTTTCTCTTGCCCCCTTCCCAATAGATCAATCTTCTTGGCGCCATTGAGATTTACATTCTCTGATACCAGGAATGCAATAAATTCCTCCCCCCAGAGTTCTGGCCACTGCTCTCTTCATCTGGATAAGATAGTTTACAAATGCAGGAGTCTCTAGCTATTTTTTTTTCCTCAGTCTTTGGGTTATACAAACAAAGGCAGTTTTTATTTTAATACTATGCCATAACCTAACATATATGTATTATACTACTATTTCTAAATTTCATCAATAACAGGAATAAAGAAAACTATATTAATACAACAAAATTTCTCATTCTTATACACATAGCATTCAGTTTAATATTTGCGAAAAGCCAACAATATAAAATGTATCTATAACAATAGGGACACCACCATCCCCACAAGGCAGCAGCTGCAGAATCAGCCTTAGGATTAGAACCTACCAATTCTAGCTCTACACAACAAACCACAGAATGGTGGGGGGGTTCCCCACATGGTAGGAGTTTCAGAATTGGCTTCAGGACTGAAACCTGCCAATTCTGGCTTTTTACAACAAAACACACAAAAAGCAGAGGGGTGTGGTCCCCTCCAAACAGGAGCCTTTCAGCTCTGCACAAAACCCCATGTAGACAAATGAATTAAATCCCCAAATTCATTTACTACAATTTCCACAATTCCCTCAGAGAAAGATGTGTTCAAACTTCTGAACCTACAGAAGAAACCACAATTTTCACAACTCCTTTGAACAATCAAAAATACTTTTGACAATTTTCCCCTCTCAGGGATAAAAATAAAGGTGGATCGAGAGGCCCCTGTGTTTACTAGGACACACACCTCCTCTCGATCTGGACTGTTGCCTTTTAAGCAAGGCAGACACCCTGGTTCAAGAGCAGCACGGCAGCCACACTCAGGCCACTTGGTCCATTCCGCACACAAGGCATCAATGTGATGGATGGCAAAATGGCGTTTATTGCTGGAGAATTTGACATTTTGTAACCTAGGTTCACTGTGTTACTCCCATCTGCTTTCATCACAGCTAGGTGCTATTGGCTAATTGCAGGAGTCATTACCATACTAAAGAGGAGGGGGGGTTACTATCTTTCCGTTACATTTCCGTTACATCCCGATATCTTCCGAGCCGCCAGGCCCTGCTTCTACACTAGACCCACCTTGAAAGTTAACAAAGGCTCCAGGTTGGCGGGTCCCTGGTACAATGAGAGCCTTTGGCACCCTTAACAATCCATTTCCATTATCCTCTGGACTTCCTCCTCTTGAGAGTCCAGCTGTTTTTGCAGACATTGCCATTTCCAGTGTCCCTCTTTCCTGCAGATAGCATACTGATTCTTTCCCAACCGCTGTCCGGGTTGGGTCTCCCCTGCTGGGGAGAGGGAGAATGCCTCTGCCACTTCCCTGTGGCCAACCCCATCCCCTCTGTCCCCGGGGACCCCTTGGGCCTTGCAGTTTTTCCCTCTTGGGCCATAAAAATTCTGCCATCACCTTCGCCTTTCCTCCTTGTGCTCACTTTATTTACCACACACCATATACCAGAGCCAGTCCCTGTCCTGACACATTGTCCAAACAGCTCCTCCACGCTCTCGACGGGCATGGCTGGCAGCACCACAGGTGGACAGGGTGTCCCGCAGCCTCATGGGGCCAGCGACCACTGCTGCCCCTGCCCAGAACTGGCGGGGTCAGGAACTGCCCAGCACTGAGTCCCAGCAGCCCCACAGGACCCCAGCCTGTGCTCCTGGTCCTGCACCTCCATGCCTGGTCTTTGCCTCAACCATATCTCTCCACGCTTCCCTTTAACCAATTCTGTTCCAACACAACATGATTCGTCTATGCCCTGTTGTCAAGACTCCTTCTTGACTCCCGTTATTGCCCCCCTGGGCATGGAGTGTCAAGACCCCTTCTCGATTTTCCCTTATTGCCCCCTTTGGGCATCTATATCCTTAATTACCTCTGGGAAAATGAGTAAACCAACTCCACATTCCTCCAAGGGATTCTTTGGAGATATTTTGGGATTGTCATCCCTTTTGCCGGGGCCCCTTCCCGGCTTTACCCTTGCAACCCTCCATGGGTGCCCTTTCAGGTTTACCTGTATTGAGAGCCCGCTCAGACTCTTCAGCCGAATCTTCACAGAAGTATGGCAAACGTCGTTTATTTCTATCTTTAGCACACTTTTATAGGGTTTTACAGGGTCCGCGGGCTAAGCAAGTTACTATTGGCTAATACACACAGGTTTACATTTTTTCTCCCGTACAAAAAGATATTGTTTTTCTTCATACTCTCTGCTTCAGGAGAGTTTCAAGGACATTAGCTCAATATTGTGAGAAATGAACTTGTAAAAATTCGTAGAAATCTAAATAAATGTATATAACAATAATGATATAAAATATAAAGTACAGTATGACACACAAGCCCTTCCCAGATCTAGCCACGAATTCCCACTCAAAGGATAACGATCCTAGCCGGCGCCCATCAACAAAAAAGAATAGACAGGACACGGCCCATCAAGCTGACAGGACAAAAACTCCTCAAACTGACAAGGACAGGCTCGGTGACCATCAACGGGGAAGAATAGACAGGACACGAAACATCAAGCCAAAACGGAGAGGCTCCGACGAGATATTCATCACCGGACCTGAACACCCCGCCTTGCAGGCTACCGTTGGGGGAAGCCATCAGGTAAACAAAAGGAAAAATCCAGCCGAAATATCCATCGGCTCCAACCCGGATCCAGCCATCCCATCCGGATGGCCTGAACCACAATGAAATCAAGAGCCACTCAGAACTTCTTTACATATGAGGAGACTCGGTCCGGACGTCCATTCGACTCTATTCTCCAACGCCAGGAAATCAATTCATACGACAATCAAGGACTGTTGATGAATGGTGCCTGCCTGGAATTTGGCCTCAAGGCTAAAAATCCCTATAAAAACCCCGGACAGTTTACCCTCCTTCGTGGATTTGGGAACACCTATACCTTGGGTATAGACCCCTGTCCACCCAGCGCTGCGCTGTTTGTTTTATTGTGGTTTTCCCTCATTGTTTATTTTTTATAGAAATTGTTTTATAATAAATCGTTTTTATTTAACCCAAATCTGCCTTTGCATTTATAACAATATCGCCACTTATACCAAAGGCTGGTTTGTGCAGACAGGCTTTTACGAAATTATCATGCCCACCTTCTGTTAAAATATTCTCTACATACCTGTGCTACCCTCCATGGGTGCCTGTTGGGGGTTAGGTGTCCTTCTTTTAGTTCTGGCTTGCCCGTGGAATTTTTACCCATTAGTTGCAGGGAAAACCTAACTGCGGGTACTTGGTGGGTGCTTAAGAAAAGACAAAGAGTTTGGCTGGGCCCAGGGGGGGAAGGGGGCAGGAAAAGGGGAGGGCGGGGACAGTTTGGCGAGCTTCATCAGCTTCGGAGAAGAACAATTTGGGCGCAGAGCTGTTGCGGTGGGGAGAAGGGAATTTCGCCATCACCCAGACGGAGCTGCTGCTTCTTCTCCCCTATTTGTTGGTGGCCTCTCACCCCCTGTCCTGCCGGGACGTGTGGCAGTGCCAGGCACCGCCACGGAGCTGCTGATACACCTCAGCCACCGGCCCAGGATCTCAGCTCATCCCTGCTGTTCCAGCCAGCTGTTCCTCAGAGCCCTGCAGGAGCACCGGGACTGCCTGCCCGAGGGGGTTTGTGAAGCAAAGCCTCTCCTCCATCCTTTCCCGTCTCAGCTGAGAAGGCTGTCACGGGGTCCCTATTTCTGTTTTCTTGATAATGCTGTAGTTATTGTTGTTTGTTTGCCTTGTTATACTAGTAAAGAACTGTTATTCCTATCCCCAGATCTCTGCCTGAAAGCCCCTTGATTTCAAATTTATAATAATTCGGAGGGAGGGGGTCTACATTCTTTCATCCCAAGGGAGGCTCCTGCTCTCCCTAGCAGACACCTGTCTTCTAGAACCAAGACAGATGGTCATGATGATTTCTGCCAGGCAGTGGCCGAAGCAGTCACGGTAATGGATTTCAGGCCACACTGGGCCTGTCCCTCTGCCTGGCAGCCTCTGGGGCCACACAGGGGGGCTGAGGTGGAGGGGGCCTGGCCCATCCCGGAGCCGCTTCCGGGGCCCAGTGGACCCCGGCTCAGTGCAGGCCGGTGGTGGAGGCAAGGCTTAGTGTCAGTGAGATGATAGCAGCCATGGCCCTGTGGCCTCCTGTCTGCCACCCGGCCACCGTTGGGGTCCGGCCTGGGCCCACCAGGCCACACAGGAAAGGGGAGGCTGCAGCAGAGCATGGCCAGCCCAATCGGAGCCCAGTTACTTTTCAAGGCCAGAAGCAAGAGAGAGATTTCCTGGGCTTGCCTGTCTTTAAAATACGTATTTCACAGAGGCAAGCCCAGCTTCTAAATGGTTTAATAGGTTGTTAGTTCTCAGAGCTAGCCAGCTATTGTTTTTTTCCAGACGCAGAGGAAGCTCTTAGCAGTTTCTCAGAAACATCTTTTCCATGAGTGGCTTCTTCCCTCCTCACCAATTATCAATTAATGCATAACCAGTACACCAAGCAACTGAGATCCCTGTCATGGGATGCAGGCATTGACAAGGGGATTTGGAATAGAACAGATATTCTCAGCCTCTGGAGGCAACACCTGTCAAGTGTGAGGGAAAGATATTCTCTCAAGGATGATGCAGTAGTGTGCGCAAGCAGGTGGAATGCCATGGAGCAAGGTGTCCAGTACCTGAGAGAATTGTCTGTGCTGGAGGTAATCTATAGGGATTTGTGGCTGGACATTCCCTCTGCCACAGAAAAGCTTATCTGTTCTGTCCATCAGCTGGTGCGATAGCTCCAGACATTCTCCCCCCTCACATGAATTGATGAGATAACCCAGGCCAGCCTGTCTGGCTAATGAGTTATCTCTTGCTAGTGAGTGTCTCAGTTTTGAGAGAAATTTCGGGAGAAAACGCCCTGGAATGGGTGTTTCCTCTAAGGAAAAAGGGCTTCAATAACTCCCTTTTCTTCTGCCAGTGAGAGAAATGGATACCAGGGGGTGTTAATGAAAAAACCCCGTTTATTAACAACAAAAAAATTAATAAATGCTAGATATTGAAATTTTGGAACCTTCCCCTACATCTCACAGGGGCAGCCAATCCTGGTGCCCCCTCTAGACAGTGAAAGGGGCTGTAGCAGCAAACCTCAGAAGCATCAAGCTGGAACGGCAGGGCTGGCTTTCCAGGGACAGCAAACAAGAGGCATCAGAAACTCTGCAGCTGTAGCTCGACCTCCCAGCAGGCAGGGGAGAAACAACTACAGTGTAGCCAAAAACCCTGGAGCAGCAGTAGAAGCGCGGCAGGGGCAGGGCAGCAGCAGCGCAGCCCCCCGGTGGGAAACGAGGGCAGTCCCGGGTCCTGGTGGGGCACGCACTGGCTCTGGGCTTCCCGACAGCAGAGCAACAAAAGAAGCCAAGCTGGAAAGCTCAGTCACAGTGACAAAAAAACCAACTGTTATAAATGCAAAGGCAGATTTGGGTTAAATAAAAACAATTTATTATAAAACAATTTTTATAAAAAATAAACAATGAGGGAAAACCACAATAAAACAAACAGCGCAGCGCTGGGTGGACAGGGATCTATACCCAAAGGTATAGGTGTTCCCAAATCCACGAAGGAGGGTAAACTGTCCGGGGTTTTTATAGGGATTTTTAGCCTTGAGGCCAAATTCCAGGCAGGCACCATTCATCAACAGTCCTTGATTGTCGTATGAATTGATTTCCTGGCATTGGAGAATAGAGTCGAATGGACGTCCGGACCGAGTCTCCTCATATGTAAAGAAATTCTGAGTGGCTCTTGTGGTTCAGGCCATCCGGATGGGATGGCTGGATCCGGGTTGGAGCCGATGGATATTTCGGCTGGATTTTTCCTTTTGTTTACTTGATGGCTTTCCCCAACGGTAGCCCGCAAGGCGAGGTGTTCGGGTCCGGTGATGAATATCTCGTCGGTGCTTCTCCGTTTTGGCTTGATGTTTCGTGTCCTGCCTATTCTTCCCCGTTGATGGTCACCGAGCCTGTCCTTGTCAGTTTGAGGAGTTTTTTTTTTTCCTGTCAGCTTGATGGGCCGCGTCCTGTCTATTCTTTTGTTGATGGGCGCCGGCTAGGATCGTTATCCTTTGAGTGGGAATTCGTGGCTAGATCTGGGAAGGGCTTGTGTGTCATACTGTACTTTATATTTTATAGTATTGTTATATACATTTATTTAGATTTTTACGAATTTTTACAAGTTCATTTCTCACAGTCCCCCGCCTAATAATTCATTACATTAAAAATTCGTGTTATTTCATCCAATTCTGCAGGGGAGGACTATAATTTTTTTACTCACATTCATCTTCTTCCCAGTCTGTTAACGAATTCTCACTATATGCTTGTGCCAGGTTATATTTATTTTCAAACTTCTTTAAGGCTTTAATCACATTTTCGTTTTCTTTTTCCTCCTCTAATTTCATTAGTTTAGAGAGAGGAGTAGGTCTCCCTTGCGCTTTCTCAGGATCAATTGGAAGTGTGGCAATCTGCATTCCTTGCACAACAGAGTGAATTAGTCTGATGAAGCAAGGAATTAAGCAGGGAAGGAAAATGATTCCGGCAACTGAACAAGTGATGAAAAATACTAGCTTCTTCCACCAAGCCCCTTGCCCGAATATCTGGTCCCACCAGGAGGCTTGTAGGATTGAATTCCATTTTTGGACTGGCACATGAGCTACCTTTTTAATTTCAGCAGCCAATCCTTTTATTGTTTCTCCGTAATCGTCTATTTCCATACAACACTCGGATTCGTTGTATCTGCCACACACTCCTCCCTCCTCGGCTAGCAAATAATCGAGAGCTAGTCTGTTTTGGTACACAAAAGCTCTCATTTGTGAATGTTGTTTGGCTAGGAGTTCTAGGGCTTCTGAAGTGTGGTTAGAAACTATCTCTACCACCGCTTGTAATCTGATAAGTCTGTTGAGGAGATAAATGGGGGTTCTGTACCCCCAGCTGCCATCGTTTGCCCAAGTAGCGGGCCCGTAATATTGAATGATCCTTTCGGCAGGCCATTCTTCCTCTTTCCACTTTTGGTTGCCTCCCGCTATTGGTAGTTCCCGTTTTAATTCCCTCCTTTGTCTGTTTAATGTCTCAAAGAGAGGGGCTCCCAATGATTTACTCTCTGTTTTAGGTAGAGTAAAGAAAAAGGGCCGAATTATTCCAAGTGTGCAGGATCCTTTCCATTTTCTGGGTAGCTCGCTATAAGCTTTTTTCCCACATATCCAATATATACCATCAGGAGCTTCCCAACCCTTGTTCAACTTTGCCGGATCATCCCAATATTCCTTTAATCCTATTAGCTCATGGAAGGGATTGGCCCCAGAGTTTTTGTACCAGCAAAGTCCAATTATTTCCATCCATTCACAGTTATTCCCCCTGGAGCGACTCCAATAGCCCGTGGGTGGTTCAGGTTGCCAGGTTTTAGTCTTGCTTTCCGAATTCACCGTGAGTGTGCTTACACACGGGGTATAGCCTACTAAATCAGTGTATTCTTTCCCCTCTCTGCTAATGCAGACAGTACCGATTATTCTTTGGTCTATAACCCATCCTTCTGGTCTTTGTTTTGTTTTTGATATTTTAGAGCCTTCCCATTTTAGGAGTTGCTCTGGGGTAAGTCCCTCTCCCTTCCAAGGCCATCTTTCAGCTGATTTTAACCCGCCACAGATCCAACAGTTAGATAGACCTAATTCTGTGGCTATTTCTTGCATTAGATCTATAAAAAGATTCTGGTTGGGGTTTGGCAACCCCCAATTGCTGTATTGTTTCTCTAATTGCTCATAATGTTCACTAAGAGAGTTAAGCCTTTCCTGTTCTAGCCTCTTTTTCCGAGCCTCCGCTTCTCGCCTCCTTAACTCTAGGGTTAATTGTTTTATTTTGTTTTCAGGGTCCACCCCTTCCTCATCCCGGGAGAAGCAGAATACTGGGTCGAATTGCAAACATACCCGGTCATCATTATTTTTTAACAAATCAAGGATTATCGGTTCATTATTAAAAAAAGCTTTTTCTTCATGTTTTAAGTTTCTTCCTTCCCAATATACCTTCCCTCCCATGGTACACATTTTCAAATTCGCTTTATTGTAACATAAAGGGTTAACCGTATAATATGCCAAAAAGGTGGATTGTCTTTTCCCCCCTATCCAGACCGTTTTGTTACATTGACTGCAAATTGGAATTGGGGAAATCACTCCCACTTCTCTCCTATACCTGAAATGGGAAGTTTCAGTCTTTCTTTTTATAGGAGTTTTAGACTGCCCGTCCTTAAGACTTGCCGCTGGGTGATAACACCAGACCTCCCCTTTTAGTTCACATAGATTATACTGAGTGCCATTGGAAATACAAAACCCCCTTTGTTGTTCTGGAGGACAATCGATTATTCGTCCGGCATCTGTGTTGGTCTGGCACCGTTTACACTTCTCTAGGGGAGGATCCCCCAGAGGCACCTCGGGGCTCATTCCCTTGGTCAAGCACATGGCTAGATTCAGGAACATCAGGATTCCCCACCGGTGTATCCCTCTGCCTTGCCCTTCGCCCGTATAAAAATATACGGCGGGGATTACCATCTTCCCGGCAGCAGGGATATTCTTCAGGGGCCCTTGTAGTTCTTATGGCGTATCTCCTTTTAAAGGTAGCCCACCGAGACGACTTAATCGTGTCTGTCCTGCACGGTACTTTTACTGTCTTTCGGCACTCAATTTCCAAAGCCTCTGCCTTGGAGTCTAATTTCCCTCTTATCCCTTTTTGAAAAAGTAGGAACCACTCAGGAGAGTCGAGTTCCAACAATCCCGCCCTGGTGGCAAGTATTAAGAGACGGCTAGTCAAATCCTGTTCTTTTTCTAGACACTTTGTGCACAATCCTTTAGGTTTGTACCCTCCCAAACAGTGGGTTACCCAAATCTGATCACAATAGGCGCACTTGAAATGGATAAACGGAAAACAATTACATTCAGGGTGTATACAACTTATCTGATCGTTACTGTTCATTTGTGGTTACGCTGTATTCTGATCTTTAGTTCTCCCGGAGGGGTGGTGACTTTCCACTTGGAGGTGTCGTATTCCTTCACTTTCTTTACCCGAGATGAGTGGGTCCAACCTTTTTCTGCGGTCCGGACAGCTGTGTCGGTGGTCAGGAGAACCAGGAAAGGTCCTTCCCAATGGGGGCTGAGGGGAAGCTCCTTCCACGCTTTGACGAGGACTTTATCCCCAGGCTGTATCTGGTGTATTGCAAATCCCAGTGAGGTGCTTTGGGGAATCAGTCCTTTTTTCGTAGTTCCTGTAAATTTTTGTTGATAGCAATGAGATATGGTTGTATTTGTACATCCTCCACTTGGGGGTGTCCCACCGGCATTCTATGTTTGTATGGCATTCCGTATAACATTTCAAAAGGGGACAGACCCGTTTCAGAATGAGGCATTGTTCTTATATTTAGTAAAGCAAGAGGGAGGCACTTAATCCATGACATTTTTGTCTCTATCATGAGTTTAGACAGTTGGGATTTAAGTGTCTGATTCATTCTTTCCACCTGTCCTGAACTCTGAGGATGCCAGGGAGTGTGGTATTGCCATCTGATACCCAGAGCTTCTGAAGTTTGTTTTATAATTTTTGAAGTGAAATGAGTTCCTTGATCCGAATCAATACAGTCCACTATCCCATACCTAGGGATGATTTCTTCCAATAAAATTTTTGATACTGTTTGGGCCGTAGCCCTTGCCCTAGGGAAGGCTTCTACCCAGTGCGTAAGTTTATCAACTATTACTAATAAGAATTTATATCTCCCGATTTTTGGCAATTCGGTGAAGTCCACCTGGATTCTCTCAAATGGTCGGTATGAGAGAGGCCGCCCTCCCCAAACGGTTTGTTTGGAGTTGGATTTATTTACTTTTTGGCAAACCACACACCCCTGTACCTCTTGTTTGGCAATTTCAAAAATCCCCTTGCATCCAAAAAATTTCAGGAACTGATCTGCTAGCGCCCGAGTTCCCCAATGGGTCTGTTTGTGTAGCCTTTGTAACACTCTCCTTGCCACTCCCCTCGGGATCAGTTCCCTCCCATCAGGTAACCACCATTTTCCCTGTTTCATGACTCCTCCTATTTTTTTGAATTCTTCAATCTCTTTCTCTGAAGGGAGCATGGGGATTTCAGGGGATTCCTCCGGAGTCACCTCGGGAATACTTACGGTAAGCAGGGCTGCTCGTTTTGCCTCTTTATCGGCTAAGTTGTTACCTCGGGTTTGAAACTGCAACCCCGTCTGGTGTCCTTTTACATGGACAATTGATATTTCTCTTGGCCCCCGGACCGCCTCTAGAATCTGTCTGATTATTTCCCCATGAATTAGATCTTTTCCTTTGGTATTTATTAGACCCCTCTCTTCCCAAATTTTTCCAAAAGTATGTACCACACCGAAAGCATACCGTGAGTCTGTGTATATGGTCCCTCTCCTTCCTTTCAACCTCCGGAGGGCTCTTAGGAGAGCATAGAGCTCGCAAGCTTGTGCAGACCAACTTGCTTTCAAAGGTCCAGATTCCACAACTTCCCCAGATGCACCATTTATTATCGCATATCCTGATTTTCTTTTTCCCTCAATAATTCTCGAGGATCCATCTACAAACCACCTTTCTCCCCCTTCTAACTCCTGATCTTCTAAGTCCGGTCTTATTCTGGTCTGCAGCTCCACGATTTCTGAACAGTTATGAACTAATTTCTCTAAAGGTTCACCGAATAAAAACTGAGCAGGATTTTGTGCCGAGGTAGTTTTTAATTCTAAACCGGGTGAACTGATTAAGATGGCTTAATATTTCAGGAGCCTGGAATCAGTCAGCCACTTTTCTGCTTTTTGCTGCAATATGTTTCTCACATCATGGGGAGTGTAGACTACCAGAGGAGCCCCAAAAGTTATTTTCTTTGCTTCTCCTACTAACAGAGCTACTGCTACAATTGCTTGTAAACACGTAGGCCAACCTCGACTGACCGGATCTAAGATCTTTGAAAGAAACCCTATAGGCTTCTTTTTGTCTGCCCATTCCTGAGTCAGGACTCCCTGCGCTGTTTGTCCACTCACATCCACAAACAACTGGAATTCTTTATTTGTATCTGGTAGGGTTAGTACCGGGGCAGTCATAAGGACAATTTTTAATTTCTGAAAATTGGAATCGTCCTGTTCAGTCCACTTTAGTCTATCAGTGTTTAATCTTTCATATAAAAACTTCACCTTTTCACTGTAACCCTCAATCCACTGCCTGCAGTATCCCAGGAGCCCCAGGATTTGTCTAATTTGCCTTTTTGTTTTTGGTGCAGGCAATGCGAGGATGCCTGCTACCCTCTCCGGGTCTAATTTTTTCTTCCCTTGGGATATCCAATGTCCGAGATATTTTATTTCAGGCTCTGTGAATTGCAGCTTGGATTTTGATACTTTCAAACCTTTCTTTCCTAGGAAGTTTAACAAGGCAATCGTGCTTTTTCTAACGCTTTCTTCAGTTGGTCCAGCTATTAGCAAATCATCTACATATTGCAAAAGCTTTGTATCGCCCTCTAAAGTAAATTGGGTTAATATTTGTTCTAAAGCTTGTCCAAACAGGTTCGGGGACTCCACAAACCCCTGGGGGAGGACCGTCCACCTTAACTGTTGTTTGCGGTTTGTTTCTGGGTCCTCCCACTGAAATGCAAAATAATCTCTGCTCCTCTCATCCAGAGGGCAAGTCCAGAAGGCATCTTTTAAATCAATCACACTATACCACACATCTTCTGGTGAGAGTCTATTTAGTAAAGTATAGGGGTTGGCCACCACCGGGAATCTAGTCCGGGTCCTAGCGTTTACCGCTCGTAGGTCCTGGACCAATCGGAAGCTACCATCCGTTTTCCTTACAGCCAGTATGGGGGTGTTGTGTTGGGACATGCAAGGCTCCAAAGTTCCTCCTTTTATGAGGTCATCAATTATTTGTTTTAACCCCCTTCTCCCTTCCATCGGGATGGGATATTGTTTGATTCTTATAGGGTCCTCGGAGTTCTCGATTTTTATTTTGATAGGTTTGATATCTAGCTTACCTACCTCTCCTTTTGAATGCCATACTTTAGGGTTAATTCTCTCTTCATCTTTAGGAGTCAACCTAAATATTTTTACCACCAATTCAGAGTTTTTAATCAAGATATTTATTCTTAAAGCAACAATCATGTCCCTACCCAGTAAATTGTAATCTGCTTCCTCTACTAATAGCAAATTCCCTAAGCAAATTTTATTTTCAGATTCTATTTCCACATCTTTTATTATAGGTACTTCAAAGGGGTCTCCCTTTGCACCGATTACAAAAACTTTTTCTCTGCTTGCCACACATCCGTATGGTAATTTTTGCAGAGTACTTCTTTCTGCCCCAGTATCTACAAGAAAACTTACCACTTGTCGTTGGGGTCCCACTTTTAACTTTATCAAGGGCTCCTTGGATGTTCTGGTCCCCAAATTAAAGAGCCCCTGACACCCCTAGTCTTCCTGAAAAATTTTCTCATCTTTTAATTTTTGTTTACATTTTCGCTGAATGTGTCCTACCTTTTTACAGTAGTAGCATTCAGGGGGTTCTTTCCATGGGGCCGGGGCTGCCCGGTGAGAATCTCGACCTTTCCCGGGTATTGATTTAAACTTACCCTGCATCTGTTCTTGTTTCTGGACTTCTTTTACCGCTGTTACTAAAATTCTAGCTTGCGATTTCTGCTTCTCATCTTCTCTTCTCATGTACACTTTTTGAGCTTCCCTTAGGAGCTCTTGAAGACTTTTATCTTGCCACCCCTCAATCTTTTCTAATTTCCTCCTAATATCTTCCCAAGATTTAGCAACAAATTGTGTTTTTAACAGAACCTCCCCCATAGGAGAGTTCGGGTCAGTCCCAGAATAAATCTGTAAACTTCGCCGTAACCTCTCGATCCACTCAGTGGGTGGTTCCTCCTTTCCTTGACACTCTTTGAAAACTTTGCTAATGTTCTGGCCCCTAGGGACCGCTTCTCTTATACCTTGTATAATCATGCTCCTTAAATCCATCATGTTCCTTCTGCCTTCCTCCGTCTGTGCATTCCAGCTCGGGCTTGCGCTAGGCCATTTCTGGTTACCTGGCGTCCCCTGTGGGTTGCGTCTGTCCCAGTCTCTGATCCCGGCTTGTTTAATCATTTCCCTTTCCTCCGGATTAAACAGTGATCTCAGGATTGCCATAAGATCGTCAAAGGTATAAATGCTACTCCCTAAAAATTCATCTAACCTCTCAGCCACTCCGAGAGGGTCATCTAACAACCGCCCCATCTCTTTTTTAAATGCTCTTACATCTCCAGAGTTAAGGGGGACATTCACAAAACCGATCACTCCCGGGGCCGTCGGTACTTCCCTAAGAGGGAGCAACCGGTGCCCCTCTTCACTCTCTCCCCATTCATTATCTATCATTCTTGCTTTTAAACGGGTTCTACTTGCGGGAGGGGAATTGGTGATTGTGTATTGCCTCCCTGTTATTAATTGTGGAATTTCTGCCGCCACCCGGTTGAAGGGAGGAGCCCCCTCCGTTGTATGGGAGGGTCCCGGTTGTGGCGGCTGGATCGGCAGGGGCGGATAGGGTGTTCCCCAGCCTTGCGCAGAAAAAACCTCCAAGGAGGTTGCTGTGGTTACGGTGTTTACAGGCGGGGAAAGGGGAAGGGCTGCCGGCATTGCTGCTGGCCCCGACTCTCCCGCTTGAGACACACGTATCTCAGTGGGTTGGTCTCGGGGGCCCAAGGGTGCTGAAGGCACCACCTGATCGGCAGAGGAAGGTCCCGCTGGTCCTCGATACGGGGGTGGTAAGTGATCGAGGGGTTCCCAGGACTCAGTTTTCGACTCACGTTTTTCTTTTTGCTTTATTGGAAATAGCCCTACTCTGGCATTTACCCAGAGCTTAGCGTATTCCTTCTCCTCAGGATCTGAGGGGACTTTGTCCTCCACATAGGAGAACAACTTGTTACACGTCCATTTTTCAAATGTGCCTAACACTGGCCAAGTGAGGTGACTTCTCAACTCCTGTCCTCCCCAAACCTCCATACAGTAATGTATTAATTTCTCCTTTGATTTCCCCTTCCTTTGGGGACAATCTTCCCAGTGTTTTAGCATCCACCCCAAGGGACTTTCCAGTGGGATGTCTGGTGATTCCTCCCCCTGATCGGAGGAATCTTTTCCTGTGCTTCTTCCTTGAAGCTTACTCTTTTTCTGCCCCATACTTCGCAAATATATTCTTACCTTTCTTCGACTTCTCCGTGAGTCGATATCAGTTTCTGCGTTGTGTACTTAGGAATCAAAATTTGCCGATACTCACCTTTCAGCGAGCTGAGCTGAGGTCTCTTGTAATCGGAACTTTTGATTCTTCCCTGGACCTCTCCCTGGGTCCGTTACTAAGAGGGTTTACCAGCCTCGAGCTCGACAAGACGTCCCTTCCCCTCTTAGTACCTTGCGATCAGTTCCCGAGACACCCTTTGGTCTCAGGTTTTACGAGTGTGTGTCGAGGGAAAAAAAAAAAACTTTCACTCTGTATCGCTTCCTTCGCGGCCGGCCAATTCCCTCGCGGGAGGATGGAAACGCGACCTTGAAGTCCGCACTCGCTTCGTGATCAGATCACGTCTCACACACTCGCCCGATCGCCCGCTCAACCAGCAGTACTTACAGCTATTTTCCTGCGTGGGTGTCCCTTGTGCGCACTAGACGTTTTACGAGCAAAGTAAGCCGCGGCTCCCGAAGGCTCCGTGCCTTCCGAGCTCTCCGATCCGGATTTATCCTTTTTATTGTGGTTTTTACCTCCGCCTAAATTTGGTTCGGATATCGGAACGAACTACGGGGGTTCTTCACTCACCAGGCCGCCAAATTCAGCGGGGGTACCCGTCCCGGGCAGCGAGATTCCCCGCAGTTTCTCCGATCCGAGTCACGGCACCAATCTGTTATAAATGCAAAGGCAGATTTGGGTTAAATAAAAACAATTTATTATAAAACAATTTTTATAAAAAATAAACAATGAGGGAAAACCACAATAAAACAAACAGCGCAGCGCTGGGTGGACAGGGATCTATACCCAAAGGTATAGGTGTTCCCAAATCCACGAAGGAGGGTAAACTGTCCGGGGTTTTTATAGGGATTTTTAGCCTTGAGGCCAAATTCCAGGCAGGCACCATTCATCAACAGTCCTTGATTGTCGTATGAATTGATTTCCTGGCGTTGGAGAATAGAGTCGAATGGACGTCCGGACCGAGTCTCCTCATATGTAAAGAAATTCTGAGTGGCTCTTGTGGTTCAGGCCATCCGGATGGGATGGCTGGATCCGGGTTGGAGCCGATGGATATTTCGGCTGGATTTTTCCTTTTGTTTACTTGATGGCTTTCCCCAACGGTAGCCCGCAAGGCGAGGTGTTCGGGTCCGGTGATGAATATCTCGTCGGTGCTTCTCCGTTTTGGCTTGATGTTTCGTGTCCTGCCTATTCTTCCCCGTTGATGGTCACCGAGCCTGTCCTTGTCAGTTTGAGGAGTTTTTTTTTTCCTGTCAGCTTGATGGGCCGCGTCCTGTCTATTCTTTTGTTGATGGGCGCCGGCTAGGATCGTTATCCTTTGAGTGGGAATTCGTGGCTAGATCTGGGAAGGGCTTGTGTGTCATACTGTACTTTATATTTTATAGTATTGTTATATACATTTATTTAGATTTTTACGAATTTTTACAAGTTCATTTCTCACACAACCAACCAAAAAAAAAAAAAAAAAAAAAGAAATAATAATAAAAAAAAGGAGCAGGCAAAACCCACGGAAACAGCAGGATCCCTTGTGAGAAATACTGGCCACGTGTGTCCAGTCGAGCAGCCCGCGCCGAAAAGAGGAAGGGCTGCCTCTCGCCCTGCCCTCAACTCCCTCCGGAAACCCTGGCTTGGTTCCCAAACATCGCGACAGCCCCAGAGCCAGGGAGGATAGGGGGTGTGGGCGGTGGGGCAGGGACAGCAGCCACTCGGGGCACAAACAAAACAAATCAAAAACCCAAAAAATTGTATGGGATAAACCATCCCCAAGACAGTGAGTTATCTCTCTCCCTGGTGCCAGGTGGTGGAACTTCCAGTTGTCAATAAACATTTTGCCTTGAAAACAAGATGTAGGGAGATAAATAGCTGGAATTTCTGATTGACAAACACTTCACTTTACAAACTATAAAAACTAGACAGTTTCTCGGAAGCTGTGAAAAATGACGTTCACTCTTCTGGTAAACTTTAAAAGGTTTAATAAAAAAGACAATAGGGGACAAAGACAGTAAAGCAAAGGGTTAAAACGGCCGGGTGCACACCGGGTGTTTTGGAAACACCCTTTATATACCATTTCTATTGCATCAACTTGATGCATATTCATAGACCTTGATGCATATTCGAGCTTTTCTATTAACTAGTATATATTTTCCAGGAACTTTTTAGCATGGCCACTCATTGGGTCCACCTTTTTAGAGCATGCGTGTTTCTTGGCTTGTGGTTTTAATCCTCTTCTTATCACCTTTTAATTTGGGCCTTGGCTCCTTCTTTCCACAGACGGTGAGTGTTGATAATCAGCAGGGTCCCCATCACCTGTTCATTGAACGTTATCCTAACTAAGCAGACAGTTCAAACATACATGTATCAACTATAACAGCAAAGTCATTTTAACATTACACATATAACATTCATCTTAATACTTGCAAAAAGCCAATATTATAATATGAATTTATAACAGAAGCAGAAGTCTTCTTCACACACCTTGGAAACGTGTAGCGCTTCTCCCACAGAGTTTGGATGAAAATTCCACAGATACTTTTCTGGAAATTGAGGGAAAGAATTCTATGTGTACTCTATCATCAATTTGGTGGTAAGTTACACTGAATCCTAATTTATACAATTTCTTTGCTAGCTGTAACGTAGGTACCTTTTTCGTGCACTGTATTTTATCTACTAGTAGTTCTTTTTGTTTTATTCCTGTGTAGTAAGTAGTCTGTTTAAAGTCTTATGTCTGTTAATCTTGTGTCTATTCAATAAATAATTCATTTTGTAATAGACTTAATCGGCCATTATTAAGAACTTGTGAATGAGAGACATTTGGGATTCAGGCCACCCTAAACAGAGCTATTGCTAGAAATCTGAGTCAAAGTCAGGACTTGCCTAAGCTCCCCTCTCTCATTCGTAACACCTACCCAGAAGGGACCCCTTCCCTAGTTCCCAGAAAATGACCCTGAGGTAGTATAGCATAAGCTCCTGGTCCTACCTGTGCCACTCACACACAACTGGGTTTTCCCACTTCATTAAGCAGTTTCAAATAAACAGTGATGTGTTGGGGATTTTTAAGGGGAAATTGTCCTTCTTAAACCATGGGGGTTTGCTTTCCCGGGAGGAGAGCAGCTCTGAACCCTGAGGGGTTTCCAGGTGCTCTCTGCATACCTCTGGGCTCAGCTGGAGCCATTTTAGGTCAATGATGCCCCAATGCATAAGTTCTTTTAGTAAGTGGGACATCAACACAATAGGCCACTGTGTCACCTACGGGGATGGGGATGGAGACAAGGTCCTGCCATCCTCTGCTTTGGGCCCAACTTCATGTGTTTCCCACATGTCATGGCCAGGGGTGCAGAGGGATGCGTGGCAGGTTGTGCTCCATGCACATGTTTTGCTGGAGGGGAGTGGGGCTGTGGCTGGGGGAGCAGCATGATGCTGGCTGCAGGCACGTGCCCATGTTTTGCGCATGTGAGCGTATGTGGCTACATACCTGTTTGCATGTATGTATGTGTGTGTGGATGTAGGTGTGCCTCTAGCTGCTCATGTGCATGGGACTGTATGTAGTGTCTGCATGTATCTGTGCCTCTGTGTGCATTCTGACATTCGTGCATGTGCCAGAATATGTGTGTGCATGTGTTTGTGCATGTGTGCCCAGTGCCCATGTATGTGCACATGTGCTGGTATTGGCATATGCATCTGTATTCATGTGCACCTGTGTCTATGTGGGCACATGCATGTGTCCACTTATGCATGTGTGCATACTCACGCACACGTGACCCTGTGTTTGCAGACGCGCACATCTGTGTACCCGCGTTCGCTCCACCCTCCGCCCTCCTGCTGTTCCCCATTGGCCAGTGCGTTGGCTGCAGGGATGTGTCAGGGCGGCAGGAGGCAGTGGCGGCTGGTGTCTTTGTGTACTGGTGGCGCAGGCTCGTGGTCCCTACCCATCGCCCACAAGCCACGGCATGATGCTTATGTACATCGCATACCTCGTGCTGCCCGTCTTCGGCTCTGTGAGCAACAGAGGTACCTCATTGTGCGTGGGGGCGTCAAGTTTGTGTCCCGGGGCCACTCCACATGGGGAGGGCAATGTGTGAGAGTGGAGACTGTTGCCGTGGCCGCACGCGTATGGCTGTCCGTCGCCCTACCCTGCTCTGCCCGCTGGGCTCGTTCCATACCACGTGACCACCGGCAGGCGAAATGTCAAGGATCAGTCCCTCCCTCCCCTCGTCCCCTCAGTCCTCTCAGCAACGCCCGTTATGGGGGTCTACCCTTTCCGTCCCCCGGGGCTGCCCCTGCTCCTGCCACTTGCCCCGCTCCCACCTGCGCCTCCAGTCTCTGCTCCTGTAGATTCATTTTCCTTTTATTTTTTCAATTTTATTTTAATTTTTAATTTAACCCACCCACTCCTCCCTCCTCTATCACCATGTCAGGTAGCCAGGCACCAGGCCATCCCAGCATAGCTGTAGATGTTAACAGCCATTTTTTAACCTCCATCATGTGTAGCTGAGTACATTGCACTGTAAATTCCTGTTAAGTGGATTCATTCTACTGGGGTCATCAGGTGCACAGTCCCTTTGGGCCAGGCACCCACAAATTGTGGCCAAAAAACCCTTAAGAAAAAAGATTAAATTGAGGAGGGGAAATCCAGCAAGAAAAAGCAATTTGCCTTAATTCCAAAAATCAGATTGGAAGATTTGGAGAGTGAAATGTGTGGTTAAACAGGGACTAAAATACCTCCCAAAAGCTGCTGGTTGGCCAGTGTTATAAATGCAAAGGCAAATTTGGGTTAAATAAAAGAACAATTTATTATAAAACAATTTTTATAAAAAAATAAACAATGAGGAAAAAACCACAATAAAACAAACAGCGCAGCGCTGGGTGGACAGGGGTCTATACCCAAAGGTATAGGTGTTCCCAAATCCACGAAGGAGGGTAGACTGTCCGGGGTTTTTATAGGGATTTTTAGCCTTGAGGCCAAATTCCAGGCAGGCACCATTCACCAAGGGTCCTTGATTGTTGTATGAATTGATTTCCTGGCGTTGGAGAATAGAGTCAAATGGACGTCTGGACAGAGTCTCCTCATATGTAAAGAAGTTCTGGGTGTTTCTTGATTTCATTGTGGTTCAGGCCATCTGGATGGGATGGTTGGATCCGGGTTGGAGCTGATGGATATCTCGGCTGGACTTTTTCCTTTTGTCTACCTGATGGCTTCCCCCAACGGTGGCCTGCAAGGCGGGGTGTTCAGGTCCGGTGATGAGTATCTCATCGGAGCCTCTCCTTGTTAGCTTGATGATTCATGTCCTGTCTATTCTTTTCCGTTGATGGGCACCGAGCCTGTCCCTGTCAGCTTGATGATCCTTGTCTTGTCTATTCTTTTTCGTTGATGGGCGCCGGCTAGGATCGTTATCCTTTGAGTGGGAATTCGCGACTAGATCTGGGAAGGGCTTGTGGGCCATACTGTACTTTATATTTTATATCATTATTGTTATATACATTTATTTAGATTTCTACGAATTTTTACAAGTTCATTTCTCACACCAGTCACTTGCAAAGTCGTGCAGCAGCTCTGTTCCTTCTGTGGTGACACTATGGATGCTAGCTTTGGAGCAGGCTGCAGGCCCCATGGCCTCTCAGTCCTGCCTGAGAAGCTAGCCTGAGAATTCATAGGAGGATTTCAAAACAATCCTCAGAAACAGAAAACAACTGCCAGGTGCTATTTGTCTGTCCTCTTGTTTTCCTTGCAGGAGAAAGTCAGGGGGTGGTGAACCCCACTGACCAATGATGGTGATGTGGTGATTTACTGACCAATAAGAGTTTCCTTTCTGTACTTTCCACGAACTAATCTATATAACAAGCCTAGAGCAATAAACTAGAAGATTTCTCCTGTTCTGACTCCCCTGAGAGTCCGTGTCGTTCTTTCCCGCCGTTCCCAATTAGAACGACAGTGACACCACTGCTAAAGGCTGTCCCTCATTGGTGTTCCCCACCCAGCTGCTCTCCCCATCAGCTCCATGCTCCATCCCACCTAGCCCCAGCAGCCACAAGTGTCCCATCACCACACCCTTGATGTGGCCAACACCCTCCTCTAAAACTGGATTGTGAGAAGACACAACCAGCAAAATAGTTTTCCATTAAACAGGGGTAACATTTTTTCTGCTGTGCTAAATCGCTTCCTGTTCTGATTTTGTGGGTAATTTTCTTTATTGAATACCCTTTGGTTGTGTATCTTCACCTTTTTTTTGTACTAAATCTAAAGTATGGTCTATTTTTTTATATGGTCTATTTTCTTATATTACCTAGTTTCTGATGTAAATCTCTCTGTAGAGACATACTCACCATGGAACAAAGGAGCAGCGGTAGGGAATTCCACAACTCACTTGCAAACAAACAACAATAACTACAGCGTTAGCAACAAAACAGAACCAGGGACTCCGTGGCAGCTTGCTCAGCTGAGACGGGAAGGGATGGAGGAGAGGCTTTGCTTCACAAACCCCCTCGGGCGGGCAGTCCCAGTGCTCCTGCAGGGCTCTGAGGAACACTCAACTGGAACAGCAGGGATGAGCTGAGATCCTGGACCTGTGGATGAGGTGTATCAGCAGCTCCACGGCGGTGGCTGGCACTGCCACATGTCCTGGCAGGACAGGGGGTGTGAGGCGCAGCAACGGAGAGGGAAAAAGGAGAAGCAGCAGCTCCGTCTGGGTGATGGCAAAGTTTCCTTCTCCCCACCGCAACAGCTCTACGCACCAAAGTTTTCTTTTCCAAAGCTGAAGGAGCCCGCTAAACTGTCCCCGCCCTCCTCTTTTCCTGTCCCCTTCCCCCCTTGAGCCCAGCCAAACTCTTTGTCTTTTCTTAAGAACCCACCAAGTACTCTCCGTTAGGTTTTCCCCCATCCGCCCCCCCCTACCCCGCCGCAACTAATGGGTAAAAATTCCACAGGCAAGCCAGAATTAAAAAAAAAAAAACAACCTAACCCCCAACAATAGAGAAGTCACCTTGCAGCCTTAGTACTCAAAACAAGACCAGAAGTAGAACTGCCAAGACACAGTTATGTCTGAAAACTACAGAGACAGTTTGCCAACAGAAGTTTTATGTTATCATCATAATGTTGTGTTTCTACTAATTTTCTTCAGTTATTCCCTGTTGCAGGATCTGAAAGAACATTTAGTAATGTTAAGGATCAACATTTTCACTTGATGGACTTTTGCCTGCTTAAACAGCACACCTGGAGTCTCAGCTATTTGGACCTCAAAACAATAGTTATTTTTTCATTTCCCTGGAGGACATTGGACATTATTTTTGTTCCATTTGCAAAGCTGTGAAACTTGGGTTTTATATCAATGTAAATGGTGTAAAACCAGAAATATTGTAAAGCTCTTTTGGCAAAAGCATGGTACTAGTCCTTGCCTTCCTATTCTTGTAGAAGAATATAAAAAGGACTTTGCAAAAGAATCAGAAGATGTCTAAATTTTTTTAAAAATTGCATGTACACAGAATAACTTTGTATCTTTTCGTTGGTTAGTCCATGAACAAGATTGGGGGAAAAAAAACAAAGAAAAAAAGAATATGCTAAAAAATTTGTTTGAAAATTAAAAAATTTGAGAGAAGAACCTTTTGCCAAAAGATGACCTTAGAAAAATATGGAGTTCAATCAAATGTTAAGTTTGAATTTATTTCTTTGTTTGCCTTTAGTTGTGTGGCTTTGCCAGTTAGTCAGCCTAGTACCAGTGTCTGAGTGACTTTAGCTAATGTTTCAGGTTTAGGTACCATATGCTTATCCATTACCACTCCAGAAAATCCATTTTCAACTTGTTTAGTCAGTGTACCAGTAGAAATTTGGCCTCAGTGTATGCAACAGATGATTAACAAGTCCATTAATTGAGTTTTTTTTAGTGCAGAGTGAGAGGGCAGATATGGGAAATGGAAAAATAGAAAATTCCACAGATGCTGAAGGGTTCAATTTGTAGCCTTAGAAAGAGCTTGGGTTAATGTAATGATAGAGGTACACAAACATTAACTAGAAAAATTATAAACTTATGTTTTTATAGTTATAAGTAAGACTATGTCTTGAGTAAGTAAGAAATTATATTAGGTAAAATAGTGAGAAGTTTAAGCTGTAATAATGTGATTTATAGAGTAAGCTAGAGATCTAGAAGCTATAATAGAGATGTGTGTATGAGTACGTGACCTGTCAGCTTAGTGGCTAAGAGACAGACACAGTGCAGCAAAATTAAGCAAAGGTGATAGGTTAATAAGTAGAAACAAGTTTCGTGTCAACTGTCTATTGGACCAAAATGTTATATATTGCTGTGTGAAAAAGAAACCCGTGACTACCTTGAGCTATGGCTGACTTGTTGCTTTGTGGGTACGGAGGAGCCCGCCGAGCCCGAGATCCTGGCTCTCCCCTGGAGACAAGATACTTCTCTGTAAGAGAGAGAAAATGCATCGCTCCCAGGGATCTTTGAGTTAGTTATGTTAAACTGTTGTGCCCCATTGGTGTTCCCTCCTGCTGTCCCACCCCGATACATGTATCTCGGGCTCCCCCGCCCCTCTCCTCCCCTATAAATATCCTGGGTTTTCCCCTGTTTGGGAGATTAGCTGTTCCTGGCTCCCTTCGCCAAAGCTCTGCCTAAATAAAGGTTTGTGCTTAGCAGAATGCTGGACCAGCTTTCTCGTCCCTTCTTCCCGTGTTGCCTGCCCGCCGCCACTGAGCCGAGCTGGAATCGCTCAACTGCCCGAAGCTGCTCACACGCGCTTCGGCCCAGCCCTTTTCAGGGCTGCTTCTCTAGAGAAGTCGCGGTGCTCCGGGCTTTCTCTCACCGCGGCAACTGGCGTTTCAACGTGGGGCATTCGAAGAAGCCCTGAAGAAGCGTCCGCCTGCAGTTTTAGCTGCGAGGTGTGCCGCCACTTGAGCCACCGCCCCTCGAGGAAGCTTGCTTGCGTTTTAGCAAGAGGCAATCCAAGAGGCTGTGACCGGGACCCTCGCTGACCATCTGGGGCAAGGAGAAAAGCCCCTGAGGACCAGCCGCCTAGGTGACCACCCACCCAGCAGCTTTATGTTAGCCCGCCTGCATCTGCTGAAGAGAAATTGTAAGTCGATCCCGTGAAGGGTTTTTTCGGGCTTTTTTCTTTTTCTTTGCTGTTTTACTGCTGGGCAGGGAGTGAAAAAGGATGGGGAAACAGTTCTCCGCATGGAGGCTGACCCCACCTGAGAGGGACTTGTACATCCAAGTTGTAAGCACCCTAAAAGCGGGAAATTTTAAGTTTTCTAAAGGGGATTTAAAAAGATTTATTCATTGGGTTTTAAAACATTTTAAGATTAATTCGGGTTCTGCTAAATCGGGAATTTTTTGGGATAATGTGGGAAGAAAGTTATATACCGTTCAAGCAAAGGGAGACTTTTCTGTTGCAAAATTTTTTCCTGTGTTTCAAAATATTATTTTCTCATTGGAAAAAGAGGGAAAAGAAGAGGGAGTTTTGGGTCGCCAGTTGAACCCCCCACCCCAGTAAACCTCTCCAAGTGTCCCTAAACCCTCTTCCATATCTGAGAACCAGTTGGCGGGTGGACGTTGCCCCTGGGCACAGGGCTGCTGCCGTCTCCCTGACACCCCCCCACCGTCTCTCTACCCGTACCAGGGCGACAATGGCCATGCCGCTCTGGGTCTTTCCTCTAACCTCTCTCCTATGCCCTCACACCCGATTGTGTCCCCCCCAGTTCCTAGTGTTAGCACAGATGGCGCCGGCAGTGTGGCCAGCCCTGCCATTTTGTCCCACTCCCACCCCGGTTTTCCCGCCCTCGATGCCCAAAATGGCCACTTTCCTGCCTCTACCCCTTCTCTTCCTGCCGCGTCCTGTTCCTCCTCCCCCGCCACTGCATCGATGAGTGTAACTGCTTCGGGCCCCGCCCCATCCATCGGGAAACCCCTCCCCATCGCGGGCCCCCATCCCGCCCCTACGTGCCGGGGCCCCACCCCCGGCGGAGCGCCCACTCCAGGTTCCCAGTGCCCCGAAGGTCGGGGCGGCTCCGGCCGGAGCGGGGCCCTCTCGGCTTCCCCACCCGGCCACAAAAGGGCCAGCTCTAGGCACCCGAGCCGGCCCCGCGCTGTCACCAAGCGCCCCCCACCTCCACTAGGAGATGAGAGCAGTGAATCTTCTTATTCAGATTCTGAGTATGAAGACCACTGGGCTGAGGTGCAGAGGGAAGCCACACGAGCGGGGAACTCAGCTCTGTCCCGGAAAATACTTGCCTTTCCTGTAATAACGAGGAGAGACAGGGCAGGGGCACAAGTTGCCGCATGGGAATCCCTCCACTATAGGGAACTGCAGGAACTTTGTAAAGCTGCTGAGGAACATGGCAGGGGTTCACATTTTTTTAAACACTTGCTGGAAGCCTCCTTCTCTGCCCACGTCATGGTCCCACAAGACATCAAAAATATTATGAACTGCCTTCTCTCCCCAGGAGAGTACATGTTATGGGAGAGGCAGTGGAAAAAACATTTAAAGCAATTGGCAGATGTTTATGCTAAAGATGCTAACAGACCTAATTTTACTTTAGAGCAATTAGAAGGAGAAGGAGATTTCCAAAAGCCCCGAGATCAGGCCCGGGATCTGCCTGAAGCAGCCTTACAGGATATAGCTAATGCTGCTAAGATATCTCTTTTTACCACCCCTGATGATAAAGTGCCAACTCAGTGCTTCACCAATATTAAGCAAGGGGCAACTGAGTCTTTTATTAAGTATATTGATAAGTTAAAAGTGGCCATTGAAAAGTAGATAGAGAGCCCTCAGGCGCAAAAGGAATTATTAGTAAAAATAACAATGGCCAATGCTAATCCGGAGTGCAAAGCAGTTTTGCGAGCCCTCCCACTGGACCCCGAACCAGCCATAGATCAGATGGTTGAAGCCTGCACGAAACACTCCTCTGCCTCAAGTGAGAATACGGTGGCACTTGCAGGGGCTAAAGGAGTGGCAGAAGGGATATCTGGAGTTTGTGCTGCAGACCCCAATACAAGTTGTTGTTTTAATTGTGGTGAGCCTGGACATTTTTTCAAAGACTGTCCAGAGAGACATTCTATACAACCTCCAGCCCACCAACGGTTACCCAGACAAAACTGGCGTTCGGGAAACTTCAAGCAGAGCGCAGAACGGCCCCGCGCTTCGACATCAAATCACATGCCGCACCACTCCACCCCTCCTGCCAAACCCACCATCCTGCCTTCATGGGGACCACAATATCAAACCCAGCAAGTGGAGCGCTTCAGGTGGGAACCCGGTGTCAACTGGTAACTAGACTCTCTTTACATATGGAGGGTGACTGTATTTACAAAATCCCCACAGGGAAACATGGACCACCAGGCGGTCCCTCCAACATCTTAATACTTGGGGATCCTACCAACTCTCCAGGGCAAATTCATACCGTTCCTGAGGTTCAGACGATATACCCTGGAGATGAAATTTCCACCTCCCGGACCTGCATTGACCCTCCTTATTATTTAAAGGAACAGACTCCCGTGGCACAGGCCTTTTTACTTCCTAGTGACTGCCCAGATCAGGTTCCCCTCAACCCCAGCGCTATGTGGACTCAGGTTTTGGGCTCCAGAAAACTCATCGTGGACTGCAGCCTATTTTGTTATGGGGAAAGAATTCAGTGCCCAGGAATGCTAGACACTGGAGCAGATGTTACCATCATCGCCGGCTCCGAGTGGCCAGACAATTGGGAATTACAACCTGTGACAAGCATGATTTTAGGAATTGGAGGGATGACAGCTTCCATGAGGACCAAACAGAATATTGTCATGGAAGGACCTGAGGGAAAAATGGCAACCATCAGGCCATTTGTGGTTAAAGCACCAATCACCCTCTGGGGATGGGATCTCCTGTCCCAATGGGGGGCTTCTCTGCGGATTCCCAGCAGGGATTTTTAGTCGGGGTCACTGAGAAGCGAGCGACACCTACCATCCCCCAACTCACCTGGAAACAGCACCATCCAGTGTGGATTGATCAGTGGCCCCTATCTGAAACCAAACTGCGCTCACTGGAAGCCCTCGTGGAAGAGCAGCTTGCCAAGGGCCACATCACTGAGTCCAGTAGCTATTGGAACTCCCCTGTCTTTGTTCTACGCAAACCAGGCAAGGACAGGTGGAGACTCTTTCATGACTTCCAGAAGATCAACGATGTCATTGAAGACATGGGATCCCTTCAGCCTGGCATGCCCTCCCCTTTTATGCTCCCCCAAGATTGGAAGCTGGCCATCATTGACATCAAGGACCGTTTTTTCCACATACCCCTCCATCCTCGGGATGCCCCCAGATTTGCATTCTCGGTTCCCTCTCCAAACAGACAAGCACCGTTAAAAAGATACCATTGGCTAGTCCTTGCCAAGGGATGAAAAATTTTCCTACCATCTGCCAATGGTACGTGGCCCACATTCTGTCACCTGTGAGGACCCTGTTCCCAGAAGCCATCATCCTCCACTACATGGATGACATCCTAGTTTGTGCTGCTGACGATGACTATCTGCACAGGACCTTACAAAAACCTATCCAGACAATTGAGGATGCTGGATTTGAAATACGCGAAGACAAGATCCAGCACACCTGCCCTTGGACCTACCTAGGACTGTGGATCCATGAGCGAACCATCGTGCCCCAGCAGCTGACCATCAGAGACGACCCCAAGACCCTGTGGGACCTACACCAGCTCTGCAGGTCCATCAACTGGATACACCCTCTGCTTGAGGTAACAACAGAAGTCCTTGCGCCCCTCTTCAACCTGCTCCGCGGCAGCGAGGCCCTCGATTCACCACACTCCCTCACGCCGGAGGCCCGGGAATCCATCACCAAGGTCCAGGAGGCCCTGTCTTTGCGGCAAGCCCACCGCTATGAGCCCAGCCTGCCCTTCCAACTGGTTATCCTGGGTAAGGCCCCGCGCTTACACGTGCTCATTTTTCAGTGGGACATGGCACTGAAGGATCCACTCCTTATCATTGAGTGGATCTTTACACATAACCAGCCCACTAAGACTATTACCACTCCGCAGGAAATCATGGCTGAACTCATTAAAAGAGCTAGAGTCCGTCTCCACACTCTTGCAGCCTGTGAGTTCACATGCATCTTCCTCCCATTGGCAACTGGAGATTTGAAGCCCTTGCTCCAAACCGATGAGAGCCTTCAGTGAGCTCTCGATAGCTATTCAGGCCAAATTTCTATACACCCCCTGGCCACAGACTTTTCAAAACTACATTTAATTTTCTCCCCAAATCATTACAGAGCAAAATACCGCTCAAGGCTCTGACGGTTTTCACAGATAGCTCGGGGAAATTCCACAAGTCAGTCATGACTTGGAAGGACCCCAGGACACAGAAATGGGAGTCTGATGTCCAAGTGGTCGAGAGATCACCACAGATTCCTGAATTAGCAGGCGTCGTCAGATCTTTTGAGAAATTCCAAGAGCCTTTCAATCTGGTGACTGATTCGGCTTATGTGGCTGGAATAGCTATGAGAGCAGAACATACATTTCTAAAAGAGGTCTCTAACCCAATTTATACAAATTGCTTTCTGAATTAGTATATCTTATCTCCCACAGAAAGCAACCTTACTATGTCATGCATGTGAGGGCACATACTGACCTCCCAGGTGCCGTTGCCGAAGGAAACAGGAGGGCAGACGCCTTAGCCATGCCTGCTGGAGCAGCCAGTGTCCCTGGTATTTTCGCATAAGCGAAACTGTCCCACTAGTTCTTCCACCAAAATGTGCCTGCACTGATGAGAATGTTCAGACTACCCAGAGACCAGGCTAGAGCAATAGTTGCCACCTGTCCTAATTGTCAATCTTTCCAAATACCGGTCATTAACTCCGGGGTTAACCCCTGAGGACTTAACAGCTGCCAGATATGGCAAACTGATGTCACTCACGCCCCGTCCTTCAGGAGAGATAAATATGTACATGTCTCTGTAGACACCTTCTCTGGTGCAGTGTTTGCTTCAGCCATGCAGGAGAAAATGCCAAGCCCACCATCCGACATTTTCTCCTTGCTTTTGCTACCCTGGGAGTCCCAGAACAGATTAAAACAGACAATGGACCCGCTTACATCTCTCACAGATTATGAGACTTTTTCAATCAGTGGGGAGTGAAACACACCACGGGCATTCCTCGTTCTCCTACAGGGCAGTCAATAGTAGAGAGGACCCACCAAAACCTGAAAAGAGTCCTTGATCACCAGCAGGGAGGAACAGAGATCATTCCCCCCATTGAGAGGCTCTGTAAGGCTCTATGTCATGAACTTTCTAAATTGCTCTTCTACAGAGCCTGACCCCCCTGTAATACGGCACTTCTCTAACTCAACTCATGCCAAACTCACGGAGAAGCCGCCAGTGCTGATCAAGGATCCTGAATCACAATGGACATCAGGACCTTTCCCATTGATTACCTGGGGGAGAGGGTATGCGTGTGTGTCCACACCATCAAGACCTAAGTGGCTCCCAGGGAAAAATGTAAAACCTTATTTACGCCCTACAAACCCTGCACCAGACTCAGAAATTTCAGAGTCTCTTGAGACCCACACAGGTCCAGAAAAACAGCAGTCCACTGCAGCCTGGAAACGGAGACATCGTCAGAGTCCACCAAACCAACATGCCACCAGACCAACAACCAGACAGAGGTCAAACCGTCCTGCTACCAGGGCCGCAACGAGACGATAGCCAACGTCACGCCCTACACCGTGACAGTACACAAGTCTTCTTAACTCCATCCCCCTCCCCCTTCTTGCCTTTGTTGCCTAGCCCAAATTGCCAGCTTACACCAAAATGCACCTCTGTGCTGCTGCTGGTGTTGGGTCATGTGTCCCCAATACACAGAATAACCCTGCTTATAATTGTTGTTTTTTTTTTAAAGAGGGGGGAGACGGGAGAGGAAAGGGAGAAATAAAATAGCCCCCCCCCTCCAAAAATCAGAGCTAATCTTTTATGTCCTGTTATAGAAAATGGAGAGCAAAACCATCCTTGGGTTCCTGATGTTCCTAACAGTCTGGATGCTCCTGAAAACATCAGCTGTGTAAGCCTGGCTAGTAGCACAGCCCCAGGAGAACGTGTGGATCACCCTCGCAAAGACGCTCAAACAAGAACGCATGTGTTGTCCATGGGCAGCGCCACCAACCCTCTGTCATCCTGCTTGCTAGGGATTCCTTTAAAGCCCCACGAATATCCTTTCACAGGGAAAGAACCCAACCCGGTAGACATTTGGGATGAGTGGACAAAGATCTTGCCCCATGCACCAGAGGAACCCCAGGAATTGGAGCTTTTGGGGTCCTCCAGAGCTACCTATTGCATAAATTTTAATTATCACCCAGTAGCCAATGCATTACCTGCCTCAAAATACCACAGGGTGATTAAATCAAGGAAAAATGTGACTCCCGAGAGTAAAATTTACAATCAGTCCAAATGGTGCAATTACACCAACAGCACACGATCCACCTCCTCTCACTATCCCAGAGTGCTGCCCCGGGGAGTGTTCTTGATCTGTGGGGATAGAGTGTGGGCAGGAATTCCTTTCCCGACTCCGGGGAGGTCATTGCACGCTTGGACAGCTTACCATCCTCACTCCAAATTCAACTCTAATACATGATTGGCTGAAAAAGAATGAATTGGCCCGCCAAAAGAAAGATCTCACCCAATTAGATGAAAATTGCGATAGCCAAATTAAAGGTCGGTCCTACACAAAGAGGGTGGTGATGTTGGCATTTTTGCCGTGGGCGGCTGCTGCTAAAGCCCTTGGTGAGCCTTCTCACCTGGAGTGTTGGCTTGGTAAGCAGGCCAACCAGACCTCCTCTGTCCTGAGTGATCTCCTGACAGATGAAGAGACTGTTAGGCATGCCACGCTACAAAACCGAGCTGCCATAGACTTCCTACTCCTGGCCCATGGACACGACTGCAAGGAGTTGTACGGTTTGTGCTGTTTAACCTCTCCAGCCCTAGTGAAGGCATCCACGCCTGCATCCAGAGACTCCAACATGCAGTCCAAGAACTCCAGATTGAAAAAGAGCCCCAGTGGCTTGAAGACCTTTTTGTGAGCTGGGGACTCGAGAGATGGGTTGCCTCCCTCCTCAAAAACATTTTTTGGGTTTTCCTAATTGTTATTATCTTCCTAAGTATGTTTTCATGTTTTAAGACGCTATTAGCTAACTCTTTAGGAGATGCCTTTTTAATAAGTAAAGAAGGGGGAGTTGTGGGGGTGGACGAACCTGCCGAGCCCGAGATCCTGGCTCTCCCCTGGAGACAAGATACTTCTCTGTAAGAGAGAGACAATGTATTGCTCCCAGGGATCTTTGAGTTAGTTATGTTAAACTGTTGTGCCCCATTGGTGTTCCCCCCTGCTGTCCCACCCCGATACATGTATCTCGGGCTCCCCCCACCCCTCTCCTCCCCTATAAATATCCCGGGTTTTCCCCTGTTCGGGAGATTAGCTGTTCCTGGCTCCCTTCGCCAAAGCTCTGTCTGAATAAAGGTTTGTGCTTGGCGGAACGCTGGACCAGCTTTCTCGTCCCTTCTTCCCGTGTCGCCTGCCCGCCGCCGCTGAGCCGAGCTGGAATCACTCGTCTGCCCGAAGCTGCTCACACACGCTTTGGCCCAGCCCTTTTCAGGGCTGCTTCTCTAGAGAAGTCGCGGTGCTCCGGGCTTTCTCTCGCCACGGCATTGCTTCACTCCAAATCTCACGCCTTCAGCCTGATATCTTATCTGGCTTTCTTGAGCAATAAATCATCTTAAATAGCATGGTGGTCCCATCCCCCGTTTTTCATTTTGATAGGGGAGAATGGTCCTTTCTGGAGCCTCTGGCCGAAAGGACCTGGGGAGACTCAAGGATGACCATTCAGGTTCTGGAGTTTGGGATACAAAGGATCTGAGGCCAGCTATACCCCAACTAAGAAAGAGATTCTGGCTGCTTCTGAAGGGGTTTGAGCTGCCTTAGAAGTGATTGTTACTGAAGAACAGCTGCTTCTGGCACCCTGACTACCAGTGCTGGGCTGGACATTCAAAGGAAAGGTTCCTTCTACACATCATGCCACTGATGCCATGTGGAGCAAGTGGATTGCTTTGATCACACAGCGAGCCTAGATAGAAAATCCTAATTGCCCTGGGATTTGAGAAATCATAAAAAACTGACCCGAAGGTGAGAGTTTTGTTCTATCTTTCAAAAAAGAAAAGGAGCAGGTGACACCTGCTGAGGAGGCCCCACCATATAACCACCTACCAAAGAATCAAAAACCATATGCCTTTTTCACTGATGGTTCATGCAAAATTGTAGGGACAAACCAAAAATGGAAAGCTACTTTATGGAGCCCCACATGTTGAATTGCAGAAGCTCCTGAGGGACAAGGTGGATCAAGTCAGGTTGCACAGCTTAAGGCCATGCAACTAGCTTTGGATATAGTTGAACAAGAGAAGTGGCCAAGACGCTGTCTCTACACTGACCCATTGATGGTAGCTCTGTGGGGATGGCTGGATTGTTGAAGAAAGGCCAACTGTCAGTGCAGAGGGAAACCCATCTGGGCCTCTGAGATATGGGAAGACATCACTACCCAGGTAGGGAAGCTGACCATTGTCATGGTTTGACACTGGCCTGTTGACGCTTCAATGGGGATTCAATGGGTTTTCAAGGTCTCAGGGAGACATGAGCAGTTGTTGGTTGCTAGAAAGATATTTATTGTATAAAAGCATCAGTCTCAAAGGTAAAGAGTTTAGAGAGTTAAAGTCCTTGCTAAAAGCTTTTGGTATAAAGTCCTGAATTCTGAGCAGTAGCTCTCTGGTATGAAGTCCTGATGTTCTGGACAGCAGCTTCTCAGCATGGAGTTCTGTTGTCCCAGGCCACAGAAGCATTTGCTGTAGTTCTTCTTGATGATGATGATGATGATGATGATGATGATGGTGCTGCTGTTCTTTGGGTGTGGGTGTGCATGATCCCCAATACAGGGGGTTAAATTTGTAAATCATCCAATCATCTAAAAACACAGTTCTAAGATAAGCTTCCTCACCAATCCAAGCTTAATTCTAACATGCGAAAGCAGTGCCAGTCCTTACCTAAATCCTACGTGTAATGTATTATCTGTTTAGGTGAATAATCCTATCTGTTATATCTAGAAATATAAGTGATGTTCTTACTATGTTTTCATTGTGTCTGGGGATAAGTTGAATCTGTGAAGCGTATCACTGAACTTTAAACTGGGTAATAAGGCTTTTCACTAGCTAACACAAACTCATAAGGCACTTAAGCTATATTTTTACCTACTTAAAACTAAAACACTTTATATCCATGGCTTAATATATTTTTATTATTTTCTCTTTCTGAGGGACTCAGAGAGGCTTTTATTTTGGATTCCAACACTGGCCAAATGCCATGCACACATGAAAGTCACTCACTCACCCTCCCCTGCCACAGCTGGGCAAAGAAAAAAAAAATTAACTCAGGTTTCATGAGTTCAGATAAGGACTGGGAGAAAACACTCCAAGGGCAAAACAGGCTCAACTTACAAGTACAAAGTGAGTTTTATTACTAACAAAGTCAGAGAAGGATAATGGGAAGTAAAATAAACCTTTAAAAACACCTTTTCTTCCCCCAGCCTCTCCCTTCTTCCCACCAACAGTGCAGGGAGACAGGGCGTGGAGGTTTGCTGAGTTTGTCACCCGAGACCTTCTTTAGCTGCACAGGGAGAGGAGTCCTTCACCTTCGAGACCGTGGGATCCCTCCCATGGGAGACAGCTCTCTGTGAACTTCTCCAGCATGGGTCCACTCTCACAAGCAGCAGTCCTCCCAAAAAATCTGCAGCATGAGTCCCTCCCACAAGCAAACAGTCCTCCCAAAGCTGCTGCATTGTGGGTCACTCTTCCATGGGGTGCAGTTCTCCAAGGACAAGCTGCTCCAGCATGGAAGCAGACATACCCTCTTTCCACGGGTTTCCCACTGGATCATAGCTTCTTCCAGGCATCCACTCACTCTGGTGTTAGCACTTCGATTGAGAAACCACCTGACTATTCACTGAGTTATCACAGAAGTATGGCGAACGCCGTTTATTTCTATCTTTAGCACACTTTTACAGGGTCCGACAGGGTCCGCGGTCTTAACAAGCTACTACTGGATAATATGTATTGTTTACATTCTTTCCCCAGAATACAAGGCTATTGTTTTTCTTTATTCTCACTGCTCTATGAGAGTTTCAAGGACACTACCTTTAATATTGTTATTTATACCAAAGGCTGGCTTGTGCAGACAGGCTTTTAATAAAATATCATGCTTTTACTCTGTTAAAATGTTTCACTACATACCTCCCCCACAGACTGCGAGTGGATCTCTGCATCCCCTGTGGATCTCCATGAGCTGCAGGGGGATAACCTGCTTCACCATGGCCTGTAGAGGAATCTCAGCTCCAGTGCCTGGATCACTTCCTCCCCCTCCTTCTTCACTGACCTTTGTGTCTCCATGTTGTTTTCCCTCACATGTTCTCGCCTCCTCCTCTTCTCTAGCTGGAATTAACAGTGACCCACTTTGTTATGATTTTCTTCTTAAATATGTTATCACAGAGGCATTTCCATTATCTCTAATTGGCTCAGGCTTGGCCAGTGGCATGTCCATCTTCAGAGCCATCAGGGATTGGTTCTGCTGGACATGGTGGAAGCTTCTAGCAGCTTCTCACAGAAAACACCTCTGTGGCCCCCCCACTACCAAAAACCAGGCCATGCAAAACAAACACACCACAAAGGTCTGTTATGTAGATGCACATGTACCCACAAGTAGGGCCAATGAAGAACATCAGAACAACCAGCAGGTGGATCGACCTGCCAAGGTTAACGTATCTCAGGTGGATCTGGATTGGCAGCACAAGGGAGAATTATTTCTAGCTCATTGGGCCCATGATGCCTCTGACCATCAGGGAATAGATGCAACATATCGATGGGCTTGTGACTGAGAGGTGGACTTAACCAGGGACAGTATGTCACAGGTTATCCATGACTGCGAGACACATGCTGCAATCAAGCAGGTCAAGCGGGTGAAGCCTCTATGGTATGGTGGATGGTGGTCAAAACATAGGTATGGGGAAGCATAGCAAATTTATTACATCACCCTTCCCCAAACCCACCAAGGCAAGCACTATGTGCTGACCATGATAGAAGAAATCACTGGATGGCTGGAGACGCACCCAGTGATTCATGCCACTGCCTGGAACACCATCCTGGGCCTTGAAAAGCAAGTCCTGTGGAGACATGGTACCACTGAGAGAATTGAGTCTGACAATGGGACTCATCAAAAATAGCCTTATAGACACATGGGCCAGAGAACATGGTATTGAGTGGGTACATCATATTCTCTTTCATGCGCCAACTGCCAGAAAGGTTGAACAGTGCAATGTGGTGGGCCAGGCTGTGTCCGTTGGTCTGACCTGGGATGCCACAATCTTCCCAGAGAGAGAGGTCCCACAAGAGACAGCTTTCGGGAGGTCTCTGGCAATCCCTGGCCACTGGGTAACCTCAGCAAGGGGCAGCCTGTGGCTGCAAGTGATTTCAGCTCAGTGATTTCAGCTCTGCTTGAGAAGCTATCCCAGGCCAACTCAGAGAGACAAGAGCATTGTGTGGTTATTCCACGCCTTTATTGTCCAGCAGCTCTGTGATAAGCTTATCACAGCTCCCTCAGGGCACATTCCTCCATGGGAAAGCCTTGGCAGACTGACCTGCCTCCACAACTCCCTATTCAGTATTTAGTAAAAAGGCTTCCTTAACAGATCTTTTAAAGCAACATACAAGGCATGAGAACATAAGGAACACAATAAGAATCACAACAAAAATCCACAAAATTCCCTTAACTAAGGATGAAACCCATCCTGTTAATTCCCATTGTCTGAAAAGTTCATTGACCCAGTCTGGGTTTTCCACTTTTATGTCCTTTACTCGTTCCTTCAGTTTCTGGATGTTTGCATGGATGGATTTTGAACATGAAGAGAGGTTGAAGCACCACATCCCCTCAAAGTCCTGGCAGCCATGTCCATGAGCAAGCAGTAGGAAGTCTATCATCACTCGATTTTTTAGGAATGTGTGTCTGGTAGTCTCCTCATCCCTTAAAAGATTGCTCAGGGCAGCAGATGCCACACTGGCCTGCTTGCTAAGCCACCACCCCAGGTGATTTAGCTTACCAAGGGGTTTAGCTGCGACTACCCAAGGGAGAAACAGGGATGGGGCTTCTGATAGGGAATATAAGCAAAATTTGTTAGCTTTATGATGGAAGGGGGAGTTTGTGTTTTTCTCCTTTGTCCCTTTCCATCCCCCCTTTTTCTATTTACTAAAAACTGAGGATGGAGGGGGTAGGTATAAGGTTTGGGGAGGTTCTGGCAAGGGCTGAGGGAGGGGGACATGAGGGTTTTATAGGGAAAGAGGGATAACAACATATAAACTAGGGAGCAATTTGTGACCAGATTGCATCTGGCCTATGGCTTGACTGATGCAGCAGCATCTTGTTCAGTTCTCTGTTTTGTCTGCTGTCGGGTGATGGGACAGTAGTTTCGCTGTTTTCTGGTTGTTCGGTGATGCCTTCATCTCCATGCAGACCTGGTCTGGTTTTGAGGAGGTCCTGTATTGGACTCAGGAGAATTCTTGTTAGTGTTTGTGGGAGGAGTGTCAGCAGGGCTGTGAGAGGCGGTCCAAAGATTCTCTCATCTGTGTCACAACCGTGTCACAGACAGAGACCCTGAATATCACAAGGGACTTGGTTTGAGGGTTTGGGCCTAGATGAGGTGGATGTTTGCTAAGTGATTGTTTGCAGGTGGTTGCACGATACACTGCACTCATTCATGCTGGTGAGCAAAAGCTTGTGCGTTGTACCCTGCACAATGGGTTTCCAAGAGACATTGCCCTTGTTCTTGCTGGTGAGCAAAGACTTGCAAGACGTGGTTTGCTCTGTACCCTACACCTGCCCCCTGCGGAATGGAATTGATCACAATGATCATCAATCTCCTCTGGTTTTGGCCCTATGCCCCTCACTTTGTAAAAGACTGTAAAATTATACCCCAAACTTACCTTCCTTTGAGATCTCCCCAACGGACAGAAGACTGCGTCGATGGACGGCTGAGCGGACTTCGACGTTGGTAGCTATAATCCCCTTACTCTCTTTTCCTATGCTTTGCTTTCTCTTCTTTTCCTTCTATTGCATATTAGTGCTGATGAGCACTCAATAAAGTGTATTTTGCTGTTTAAGTCCCTGGTTTGCTGATAATCTTTTGTACTCTAAGACCAACTAAAAGAACCACATCACGAATCCCACCTTGCGGATTGTGACAAGGGCCTAGATGTTGGGGTTCAAGCAAGGCTGGTACCCTGGCTAGAGCCAGCACGGCAGCTATTCCCAGCTGCTCCGTCCATATCCCACTGCATCAATGTGATGGATGGCGAAAATGGCGATTTATTGCAGGGAAACTTAACATTTTATAGCTTGGGTTCACTGTGTTACTCCCATCTACATACATCACACCTGGGTGCTATTGGCTAATTACAAAAGGACTTACTATCCTAAAAAGAGGGGTGGGTTACTAGCTTTCCGTTCCATCCCGAATTCTTCCGCAGCGCCAGGCCCTAACTACAACACCTAGATATGGTTGTTGGGGGTTAGGTGTCCTTTTAGTTCTGGCTTGCCCGTGGAATTTTTGCCCATTAGTTGCAGGGAAAACCTAACTGCGGGTACTTGGTGGGTGCTTAAGAAAAGACAAAGAGTTCGGCTGGGCTCAAGGGGGGAAGGGGGCAGGAAAAGAGGAGGGCGGGGACAGTTTGGCGGGCTCCTTCAGCTTTGGAAAAGAAAACTTTGGTGCGTAGAGCTGTTGCGGTGGGGAGAAGGAAATTTTGCCATCACCCAGATGGAGCTGCTGCTTCTCCTTTTTCCCTCTCCGTTGCTGCGCCTCACACCCCCTGTCCTGCCAGGACATGTGGCAGTGCCAGCCACCGCCGTGGAGCTGCTGATACACCTCATCCACAGGTCCAGGATCTCAGCTCATCCTTGTTGTTCCAGCTAAGTGTTCCTCAGAGCCCAGCAGGAGCACCGGGACTGCCCGCCCGAGGGGGTTTGTGAAGCAAAGCCTCTCCTCCATCCTTTCCCGTCTCAGCTGAGAAGGCTGTCATGGGGTCCCTGGTTCTGTTTTGTTGCTAACGCTGTAGTTATTGTTGTTTGTTTGCGTGTTGTTGCAATCCTCCTCTCGGGGGACCCCTCTGTCCCACCACCCATGGTGAGAGCCCAGCTCATCTCGGGACACAGGCAGTGGAGGGGGTTTTGGAGTGGATACAACACGGACTCAAAGTATCTAGACACAGGAGGCTCAAACTTGCTGGAAATAATCCCGGGTTTATTGTCTGTTGTCCATCCGGGGCAAGAGAGAGCCCAAAATGCCCTGGGTCTTATCTCTTATACTAGGGGACAGGGGTGATCAGGGGATACAGGGAGGTCACAGCCAATAGGAAGGGGGAAGGGAAAGAAGGTTTTCAGGTAGGAACTAACATTACACAAACCAGAGGTGAGTTTTACCCTTGGGAGATACCAAGATTTTTTAGATGCACTACAACACCTCACCCTTTTCTGTTATACAAAAATGAGAAAGAAAAACTAGCTCATTTTGTCTTTTACCATGAGCTTGCCCACCATTCACAATTGGTGGGCCGACTAGGTTCATTTCTGTCAGCTAGTTCAATGTGGTTAGCTTCTGAGGTAGTAAAAATTACACTAATAAGGGTCTTTAAAATCAAACAACAGACAATTCCAAATGCTAACAAAATTAAAAACAAAATAACAAAACCCACCAAGATTGTTTTGATTATTGAAGTCCACCATCCTGTGAGTCCCCAGCCTTTGAACAGCTCACTAAACCAGTCCTCTGATTCTTGTTTCACTTGTCCAATCAAGTTTTTCATCTCTCGGAGGGCTCCATGGACGTTGGGAGCTTTCGAGGTCAAGTTCAAACAGCAAAGTCCTTCAAACTCCTGGCATTCGTGTCCATGCAGAAGCAAAAGAAAATCTATAGCCGCCCTGTTCTGGAGGGTAGCTTGTCTGGTGATTTCTTCGTCTTCGAGGAGGGAGCTGAGGGCAGTGGATGTTAAGTTGTCCTGTTTCACTACCCAGCATTCTAACTGTCCTAATTCACCTAATGCCTGGGCAGCTGCAACCCATGGAAGAAATATGGATACAGCAATTCTTTTTTTCATTTTGCCCAATGAAAAATGTCAGAATCACAATTTGGATCTAAAATGTCAGTGTTCCTTTTGTAAATTTTGTGGGTTGAATTTTCTTTTCGAATCCATTTTTTAATTTGGGTTTGGTTAGGTGCCAACAGGGACAGCCTCCCAAAGGCACACGGTCCTCCTCGAAGGCGAGATGGGATCCCTGCCCACGCTCTATCTCCACAAATCAGAAATATGCTTTTAGGGAGGGTTCTTGGATATGAACGTGGAGGATCATCTGCTGTGACGTGACTCCGCACACTACACCATTTCCTTGCCTTAAATTCATTTCGATATTGCACAACGTGGTGATATAATTTATGGTCTGTCAGTGTGTTATACATAAGGTGAATACAAAAGGGTGCAGGAGCAGAACCTAATAGCTCTAATTCTTGGGGTTCTTTTTCTGCTCTGGGCAATTTTGGTAGTGTCTTGGTTCTAGAAGACAGGTGTCTGCTAGGGAGAGCAGGAGCCTCCCTTGGGATGAAAGAATGTAGACCCCCCTCCCTCCGAATTATTATAATTTTGAAATCAAGGGGCTTTCAGGCAGAGATCTGGGGATAGGAATAACAGTTCTTTTCTACTATAACCAGGCAAACAAACAAACAATAACTACAGCAATAACAAGAACACAGAACCAGGGACCCCGGGACAGCCTTCTCAGCTGAGATGGGATGGAGGAGAGGCTTTGTTTCACAAACCCCCTCGGGCGGGCAGTCCCAGTGCTCCTGCAGGGCTCCGAGGAACAGTCGGCTGGAAACAGCAGGGATGAGCTGAGATCCTGGGCCGGTGGCTGAGGTGTATCAGCAGCTCTGCGGCGGTGGCTGCCACACGTCCCAGCAGGACAGGGGGTGAGGGGCCACCAACAAAGAGGGGTGAAGGAGAAGAAACACAGCTCCGTCTGGTTGATGGCGAAATTCCCTTCTCTCCACCGCAGCAGCTCAGAGACCCAGCACACGAATGTCCTTCCCTGAAGCCGAAGAAAGCCAGCTAAAAAACTGTCCCCACCTTCCTTTTCTGCCCCCTCCCCCCCTCCCCGGGCCCGGCTACTCTTTGTCCGTTGTGAGCACCCCTAAGTACCGGTAGTTAGGTTGTCCCAGCACATAATGGGTAAAAATTCCCCGGGCAGGCCAGAAGGAAAAAACAAAAAAAAAAAGACACCTAACCCTCAACAGGTACCCACTCTTCCACAGGGTTTTTAACTGTTACCATTCTCCGCTTATGGTTTTCAAGTGGCTGGGTGCTATGTGTTTTGGGATCTGTATTAAACTTGGGATCACTAAAGCTGGCTGAAAATTCTTCAGCCTGCAGTGGGATTCCTACCAGACAGGTATGTTATAAATGCAAAGGCAGATTTGGGTTAAATAAAAAAACAATTTATTATAAAACAATTTCTATAAAAAAATAAACAATGAGGAAAAACCACAATAAAACAAACAGCGCAGCGCTGGGTGGACAGGGGTCTATACCCAAATGTATAGGTGTTCCCAAATCCACGAAGGAGGGTAGACTGTCCGGGGTTTTTATAGGGATTTTTAGCCTTGAGGCCAAATTCTAGGCAGGCACCATTCACCAACGGTCTTTGATTGTTGTATGAATTGATTTCCTGGCGTTGGAGAATAGAGTCAAATGGACGTCCGGACAGAGTCTCCTCATATGTAAAGAAGTTCTGGGTGTTTCTTGATTTCATTGTGGTTCAGGCCATCTGGATGGGATGGTTGGATCCGGGTTGGAGCTGATGGATATCTCGGCTGGACTTTTTCCTTTTGTCTACCTGATGGCTTCCCCCAACGGTGGCCTGCAAGGCGGGGTGTTCAGGTCCGGTGATGAGTATCTCGTCGGAGCCTTTCCCTGTTAGCTTGATGATTCATGTCCTGTCTATTCTTTTCCGTTGATGGGCGCCGAGCCTGTCCCTGTCAGCCTGATGATTCTTATCCTGTCTATTCTTTTTCGTTGATGGGCGCCGAGCCTGTCCCTGTCAGCCTGATGATCCTTGTCCTGTCTATTCTTTTTCGTTGATGGGCGCCGGCTAGGATCGTTATCCTTTGAGTGGGAATTCGCGACTAGATCTGGGAAGGGCTTGTGGGCCATACTGTACTTCATATTTTATATCATTATTGTTATATACATTTATTTAGATTTCTACGAATTTTTACAAGTTCATTTCTCACAGGTAGACATAGGGTCTTTTGCTGCTGCAGTGGACAGGCAGATGCTCTCTTGTTGGAGTGTTTGTGCCAAGGTCACCCAGATGTTCTGTTGTGGCTGAGGGACGATCCAGGCCACTGTCAGGCTGCTCAGTGCGAGCAGGATGACAGCAGGGTTAAGGCTCATCATGGATTTGAGTGAAAGGTAGGTTATTTCCACAAAAAAAGGAAACAGACATTTTTTAAAACATATTTACAGCCAAAGTATGCAGGTCAGAGGCTAGAAAGGTTTCTTCTTGCTCTCTCTGGTGGCGTCTTCTCTTGGAAGCAACAGCCACTTGCTTCTCTTCTCTTCTTGCTGGGGTTGGATTCTTTGGAAAAAAAGGTTTTACCCATTTCTGAGGAATCCATAGGGGGCCTGTGGGGGTGGATACATGCGTAACCACGCCCCCAGGTGACAAGTTCATAGGGGCCCTTGGTTTGCCAAGTTTCAGAGTCCCTGATTAAAACCGCTGGACGCTGTGACAATTTAAACTGATCACCACTGTTAAAATGCTGAGTCACAGGAGGATTCATGTTTTCAAATGAGCAGTTTAGGAAATTAATAGTAAACAGAGCTTTACAGAGTTTCTGTTGTGGAGACATCCACACTGCCTCGCTACCTTGCCTGGCTAGGACTTGTTTGAACGTCTGGTGTGTACACTCAATTACAGCTTGACCTGTGGGGGAGTGGGGGATGCCAGTTTTATGTTCCAGTCCCCACTGCTGGACAAATCCCAGGAACTCCTTGGATTGATATGCTGGGCCATTATCAGTTTTAATTTCTTTAGGGATTCCCAATAGAGAAAAGGCCTGTACTAAGTGTTGTTTGGCATGTACAGATTTTTCTCCTGCATGAGCAGAGGCATACACTGCTCCTGAGTATGTATCAATGCTCACATGTACATACTTAAGGTGACCAAAACTGGGGATATGTGTAATGTCTGTTTGCCACACTTCACAGCTTTCAATTCCTCAGGGATTAACCCCGATGCCTAATGATGGCACTGCCTGGAGCTGACAATTGGGACAGGTAGCCACGATGGCTTTAGCCTGATCCCGTGTCAGCTGGAACTGATGAATCAGTCCTGGCACATTTTGATGGTATTGCTGGTGACTTATCTTTACCTGTTGGAACACATCTGGGAGACATACCTTTTCAGCTGAGGCAGCAAGGGAATCAGCCTTCCGGTTTCCCTCAGTGATTTCACCTGGCAACAGGGTATGCAACCTTATATGCATCACATAAAAAGGTTGTTATCGATTTGAAACCAAATAAATCAGTTTTGAAAGCAATCTAAAGAGATGTTCGTTCTCAATGTCCTTGAGAACTGCCTGCTCCACTCTGGACACCACTCCTGCTACGTAGGCTGAGTCAGTAACCAAATTAATAGGTTCTGAAAACTTCTAAAAGGCTCTCACGGCCACAGCCAGTTCAGCTATCTGGGGTGACCCTTCTACAAACTCAACATCAGCTTCCCAAAGCTGAGTCTGTGGATTTCTCCAAGTCATCACCGACTTGTGAGAGGTTCCAGATGCATCAGTGAACACTGTGAGAGCTTTGAGTGGCCTTCGGCTCCTTTTCTCACGAGGAATGAGGTGGAATTCCTCATGAAACAATTTGTGTGCTGGCACATGAACTGAAATTTGCCCACTATAGCTGTCCAGAGCAAAGTGGAGGTTAGCATTGCTCTGCAGCAGGTGCTCAAACATCTCTTTGGTCATTCTCTCAGGGGAGTTTTTGCCTTCTCCAGAGAGCCTGACTGGGAGGTGAATACACATAAAGTCACAATCTGCCAGTTCCCACAGCCTTACCCTGGCCTTTTGAATCAGCTGAGCCATCAGCTCTTGTGGCTTGGTGATAGTTTTGGGTCGTTGATGGGAGAGGAAGACCCATTCTATTATTAAGAGTGCATCTCTCTGGCCCTTGGCCCACTGGAATATTAGCCCATGTAGATGTGGCAATTTCCCCAGGACAATAAATTTGAAAGGCAGCTCAGGTTTGAAGTGATGTGCCTGTCTTTCTGTCAAGGCCTTTTGTGCCTTTTCAATCACAGTTTTTGCTTCTGGAGTCAGCTCCCTGGGAGACAGCAGCTCTCTCTCCCCTTTCAATAAATTGAGCAGGGGGCTCAGGTCTTCATTAGTGAGACCTAGCCAGGGTCTGACCCAGTTTCGTGACCCACATAGGGAATGGAGATCTGCTAGAGTTTTAGGATTACCAATAATTTCCAATTTTTGTGGAACAACAGTCCGTGCAGTAATTTCCAGGCCCAGGTATTTCCAAGGTGGCATCCTTTGAACTTTGTCTTCCTGCAATTGGAATCCAGCAGAGGTTAAAACTTTAACCACTAGGCCAAGGGTGTCTTGCAGCATGTTGTTACTGGGACAGCACACTAAGACGTCATCCATATAATGCAAAATAATGGCATCTCTTTTTTCAGCACGCAATGAGGACAGCAAAGACCCCACATACCACTGGCAGATGAAGGGGCTTGCTTTCATCCCCTGAGGTAATACTGTCCAGTGGTACCGTTTCATTGGGGCTTCTTGGTTAATTGTGGGAATGGAAAAGGCAAACCTTGGCGCATCAGCTGGGTGCAGGGGAATTTGAAAAAAACAGTCTTTAATATCCAGTACTGCTAGTAGCCAATTTTGTGGTAATATAGTCGGGGATGGCATGCCTGGTTGAAGAGACCCCATGTCCTCTATTTTTTTGTTGATTTCTCTCAAATCCTGAAGGAGGCACCATTTATCCTTCCCTGGCTTTTTTATCACAAACACCGGGAAATTCTAAGGGCTGGTTGTTTCTACTATGTGTCCTTTGGCTAATTCTTCTTCCACCAGTTTTTCTACTGCCTTGAGTTTTTGTCTGCTGAGAGGCCACTGGTTCACCCAAATTGGATTATTATCTACCCAAGATAGCTTTTGGACCAGACGCTCTACAGTGGCCTCCATCAAAAATCCTGAGATGTCTCAGGAATTGTTAATTTCACTCCCCACTGGGACATGGTGTCTCTTCCCCACAGCAGGCACTTGTAATCAGTGACAAAAGGTTGGACACTAGCTAACCTACCTTATGGACCTTCAATCTGGATGATATCTTTAGCGATTTTTGCCAGTTTCATCCCTCCAACACCCTGTATTTTTCCTGCCACGGGTTGCAGTTCCCAATGTGAGGGCCACACCTTTTCAGGTATGATAGTCACATCTGCCCCAGTATCAATTAACCCTTCTACATGGAGATGTTCTGATTTATGTGTTAAATTACATCCCATAATGGGCTTGTCTTCACCCACTACTTCTGCCCAGTAGACTCCTGGTGCTTTGTCATCTACTGGGACTTCTGTTGGAACAGGGATCACCTGGGCTATTATCTGCCCTTGGACTACATAGAAGGGTGGTTGAGGACACCTAGCCAAGAGAGTGAGGTGTGCTAGGTCTCCCTTAATTGCCATGGGAGCCACCTCAATCTCTATTGGTGTGTGTGCTGTGTCTCCAATAACAAAATACCTACTATCCAGTCCAGCCAGGTCTTGTGAATTATCCTGCAAGTCAACTCCAACGACAATCCAACGATCAGATCTGAAACAAAAAGCTTTAGCAGTTACAAGTCTGAATCGCTTTTGCAGTTGCCAGACCTTATTAGGCAAACGTTTTTCACAAATATATTTCTGCAGCCTCTCACCCCGCTCCCTTTCCTTCCCTTTTCCCATTAAAATAGTCTTTTTTCTGTTTCAGGTCTGTCATTTTTATTTCTCTGCGCTTGACAGAAAAGCGCTGAGACTTTAGTTTTTTTGTTGATTTGCTATAGCTTCTTTCTGGTGTTTCCCTTGTTGCTGAGTTTGAGGACAGTTCCTTGCAAAATGTCCTGGCCTCTTGCACTGGAAACAGATGATGTGCTGCAGCTGTTCTGGTGACATCTGTGGCTTGTTCATTCCTGGTGTCACTGCTGCCACTGTCCTTGGGTTGCCTGGTTTCTTGTCATGTACACTGTACAAGTCTGCTTTCTGGGCACACGCTTCAATCATATCTGCTATGGAGGGTGGAGGGTTAATAGGTAGACTCAGAATTACTCTACGACAAGCCTCGTTGGCATTTCTTTGGGCCATTTCTTTAAGCAGTTTCGTCTGGGCCACTGGTTCTTTTACTTGTCTCTGTATCTGTAGCCTAAGACAATCTACAAAGTGTAAGAAACTCTCAGATGGGAGCTGGTTAATATTAACATAACTGACTTGAATATCAACTGTTGGTAATTGGTTAAAAATGTTTTCAGCCATATCACAAACTTTATCTGCAACAAACTTTGTTAATACTCTCACTTGATCAGCAGGATTAATCCAATTTCCCTCCCCACATAAATGTTCTAAAGTGATTTCATTGTTCTCTGTATCATGTGCATTTTGATTACTTTGCTTGAGTTCAGCTAGGAGTTTTGTTAATGATTTCTTCCATAAGCTTTCCCAAAGGTCATATTCAGAGGGAGTTAGCAGACACCGAAAAAAGTCTTTAATATCTGCAGGAATTAAATCCTGTGATTTCAATGTAGTTCTTATTATTCCCCTCAAGACCTCGCTATCACGACAAAAATCATTCTTAATTTTACAAATATCTTTGATTACTTGGTAATTGAAAGGCTGATGTTGTAATCACATTGCTCCTCTGCTGCTATTGTATACTACAGGAGCCACTGTTAGCATAACTTCATCTTCCCCAGGGCTGGTATTCCCTGGGTTTCTCTGCCCACCCCCCCTCCTATGCTGGGCTCTGGGGGCCCTATTCCCTCCCCTGACCTGGGGAGAGGCCCATACCCTCCCCTACAGGAGCTGGGTGGGGGGCCAACCCCCCCCACCCACGCTGAGCCCCAGGGGGCCCGTTCCTTCCCCACACCTGTGGAGAGACCCAGCTCCTCCCTTGCAGGAGCCGGGCGGGGGCCCGCACCATCCCCCCATGCCGGGCCCCGGGGGTCCGCACCATCCCCCCATGCCGGGCCCTGGGGGTCCACCCTCCCCACGCCAGTTATCGGGGGTCTGCACCCCCCCACGCCAGGCCCCGGGGGTCTGCACCCTCCCACACTAGGCCCCGGGGGTCTGCACCCCCCCACGCCAGGCCCCGGGGGTCTGCACCCTCCCACACTAGGCCCCGGGGGTCTGCACCCCCCCACGCCAGGCTCCGGGGGCTCCATTCCCTCACCGAGCCTGTGGAGAGGCCCAGCCCCACCCCCGCAGGAGCCAGGAGAGGGACTGCACCCTGCCACGCCAGGCTCAGTAGGCTTGCACCCCCCCCGCCCCGGGGGGCGGGGCCGGGACACGCCTCCCCCTGCCCCTCTGCAGGAGCAAGGGGTGTAACTCTCTCCCTCCCCGCCCCTCCTCCCTGTGGGACAGGGGGTGGAGGGATAGGGAATAGGGTTACAGCCTCGGGGGACAGGGTCATAGGGTGGGGCCAAGCAGGGCTGGGGGGTGGAGCAGGGTAGAGGAATGTCAGGGTGAACAAAGGGATTTTGATAAGGGTTAGGGGCGGGAACCGGTGGGTGGAAGGGATTATGGGTGGGAGAAAGGGGGTACAATGGAGGATTCACCATGTGGCCAGGAAACACGTGGCCAGCGCCATTTTGGCTCTCAGCCATGTGAGGATAGGAAGATACATTTTCTTTAACACTGGAAGGGTATAGGGAGGGAGCCTTGATGGCTTGTGAAGCAGGACTGGGTGGCTGAGAGAGACACACGGGACTAGAACTTGTACTGTTTGTCCCGGGTAATTCTTCCAGTGGAGGAGCAGAGGTTTCAGGAGAAAAGTTAGGGGAGTTAGGTGGAGACTGCAGTGCCCGTTTGTCTTTCAGTTTTATTTCTCTGTTAACCAGCTCTTTTCGAATTAAAAGAAAAACCGGGAGGAATTTCAGAGCCGATTTGTCTCCTCCTTCTATTTTTAAGGTTAATAAATTTCCAATTTAATCCCAGGCAGTTACTGAGTCTAATTGCAACGATTCGATCTGTTCACTTTGCTGAGTCAAATATGATACAAACTGTTTTAACTTATTTTTTGAAATTTTTGCATTTGTGGTTTTTAAAAAATCCTGTATTTTTTGTGTATGACTCCTTTCTTGTGTGGAGGGCTGGGATCCCATTCTGGAGGTCACAGCAGCTCTGCACACAATCTGTCTATTTTCCCTACCACAGAAAACAAACTGGCACCGCAAGGGTTACAATTAAACTCACACTGGTACAGGCAGCAGGGAGAATTCCCTCTCCCCCCACCCCCGTCTCTGCCCACGGCTGGGGGGAACCCCACACACCCAGGACGGCTGCTGCTGGGAAGGGGTTACATGGAACACAGTCCCCCGGGGTCTGTTTCACTCTCCACCCCTCCCAGCCCGGTGTCAGAGTTAAATCTTACCTTGTTCTGTCGTTTCTGGCGGTGGAAAGATACCCGTTGCCCTGGAGTCGGTCCCCTGGTGCCGCAGGATTTTCGACTCCTTTTCGGAAACTTTTTTTGCTGTATTTTAAACGGCGTCCAAAGTCTCCAAAGAACGGCTCACCCTGGCTTTGATAAGCCTTTGAACGTGGGCTTGTTCAGCCCCAACGGCTGGGTGCCACTCTGTTGCAATCCTCCTCTCGGGGGACCCCTCTGTCCCACCCCCCGTGGTGAGAGCCCTGCTCATCTCGGGACACAGGCGGTGGAGGGGGTTTTGGAGTGGATACAACACGGACTCAAAGTATCTAGACACAGGAGGCTCAAACTTGCTGGAAATAATCCCGGGTTTATTGTCTGTTGTCCATCCGGGGCAAGAGAGAGCCCAAAATGCCCTGGGTCTTATCTCTTATACTAGGGGACAGGGGTGATCAGGGGATACAGGGAGGTCACAGCCAATAGGAAGGGGGAAGGGAAAGAAGGTTTTCAGGTAGGAACTAACATTACACAAACCAGAGGTGAGTTTTACCCTTGGGAGATACCAAGATTTTTTAGATGCACTACAACACCTTGTTATAAATATTAGCAAAGAACTGTTATTCCTATCCTCAGATCTCTGCCTGAGAGCCCCTTGATTTCAGGATTATCATAATTTGGAGGGAGGGGGTCTACATTTTTCATTCTGTTAGGGAGGCTCCTGCCCTCCCTAGCAGACACCTGTCTCCCAAAACCAAGACAATGGTTTTATGCTTTTCCCTTGGAACCATTATGGGCCAGATGGTAGTGAAACACAGGCATAGCCCCTTCCCCTGGTAATCAGTGGGAAAGGCCCAGAAACCTGATGTGTTTCTGGATCCTTTACTAGCACTGGTGGTTTCTCAGTGAGCTTAGCTTGGGTCGAATTTGAGAAGTGACAGAGTTCTGGTGGGTCAGGCTCTGATGATGTACAATTTAGGAAGTTAATGATGTAAAGGGCCTTACAGAGTCTTTCAAGAGGAGACATAATTTCTGTTTCTCTCTGCTGCTGATTGAGTGTCACACTGTATTGGGAATGGCGATAGTGATGACACACACTCTCAAGTTTAGCTGCAAAGAGAGCTAGTTTTATTCTTCCATATCCTCTTTTATAGACAGGTCCAAAAAGGTCCAAAAAGGTAAAACTTTCATTGGTCATCAAACCAACACATCACCATCACTGAACAGTTAGGAACAACACCCCTCGACCATTTCTTGCAAGTAAACAACAAGGAGACAAACAACATCTGCAAAGGTTGCTTTCCTTCTCCAAGGACTGTTTGAGTTCCTCCTCACAATTTCTCAGGCCATACTTTCTTAGGCCAGGGTGAGAAAGTTATGTGACTTAGTTTCACACAGACACTGTTTCCTGCCTGATCTTTCACATTCAACATCCACAGTTCCTCTTTTTTGTTTTAAGGTGGAAAGGCAGTGTCTGTTATCTCCTGCAGGGCCCTTGCAGGAAAGAGAACCAACACAGCACAATAGGTATTTTAGTAATTTGTCGGTTACCAAACAGAACCTCAATCGGACACTGATTTAGAATGATCAGGGAGATTCTCTGACCCATGCTATGGAATCCTTAATGCACTACCATCAAGTCTTGTTGTTCATTCTTGCAGGGAACCAATTGCTAATTCTAATACAGTTACTAATTCTAATACAACAAACAAAACATTGTTAGTCTGCTCAAAGTCTAACTTGTCAACGGGGCAAAACACTCACTCTCTACTTATAGAAGGACCATCTGATTGATGATCGGCATCCTGATCATCATCCGAAGGTCTCCTGTTGGCTATTTTCTGCCCTTGGTGTCGCAGGTCAGGGCTAATGCACCTTGCAGGTATCCACCGTATCCCAGTATCTGTGGAAACATGCATACCCACAACCCCAAGTGATGAGCTCACATGGACCACTTGTTAGTGGATAGATCTCGTACCCAGACTTTCGCTCGAGGCAGGTGTGTCTCACCTGAAGACTGCAATGAAAGGAAGTGATTCAAAATGACAGGATTATCTGAATTTTTTGGCACTGTGAGGTGATTGATTGTATATAGAGCCTTTTCCAACAGACTATGCGGGGTTTCTCAAGTCATTCCCCCTTTTTGTTTTACCAGAACACGCTTTAAGGTATCATGAGCTCATTCAACAATGGCTTGACCTGTTGGAGAATGTAGAATACCAAATTTGTGTGATACTCCCCATAATTGTAACAACTGTTGCATCTTTTGTGAGCCATAGGCAGGACCATTATCAGTTTTCACAAAAGAAGGTATACCTAAGACTGCAAAAGCGATCTTCCAATGGGCAAGAACATCATGGCCTTTTTCTCCAGTGTGAGCAGATGTCCACATAGCAGAGGAGGTGTCAATAGACATGTGCACATACTTAAATCGGCCAAATTCAGCAATGTGAGTGACATCTGTTTGCCAAAGCTGCAAGGCTTTTAGGCCTCTGGGGTTTACCCCCACTGGTAAAGGTGCAGCGAGTGCATGACAGCATAAGAACTGACAATGTCACAAGCCTCAGTTTGTTGGAGTCTGAGACACAGATTGTGTGCACTTGTTTCTGATACTTAGTTCTAAGACCCAGAAAAAGACAATTTCATACAATATGAAATTTATGAGCATGTTTTCATGGTGATACATGAAAACAACTGTTAAAGTCAGATAGAAAAGCTAAAAGTGTGAGTGTGTAGATTAGAAAGTTTTTTTAAGTCACTGGGTAAAAAAGTTAGAGTTTAAAACAGTTTAAAAAGCAGAAGACAAGGTGGAGGATTTAGAATGTTGTTTCCTTTCCTTCTTCTTTCTTCTTCATGTTCTTCTTCTAGAGGTTTTTGGGTAATAGTAGGTGATTGGACAGAAAATGCCTCAGTGCAGCACAGATGATGGGTCATTGGGTCATTAAGAAAAATAATATACATGTCTATTGTTAATTAGATAAGAATGAGTATAAAGATAAAAGAACTGCGTAGTTCGGGGCCATTTTGTGCTTTCAAAGCCAAAGTGAGACACAAAGTGAGCCACAAGGCCATTCTGTACCATCAGAAGAAAATGAGCCATATTGCAGTGAATTGAAGTTGTGCAGATAGTCTGGAGAGACCTGCCAAGTTTTGTGATAGCATCCTAATAAACACGAGAAACACAATCCTAACAGGCTTTGGAGTTTTTGTCCTGACCCAGAGGACTGTGATAAGCGGGACTCCCCATGAAGGAGTATCCCAAAGGAGCTCAGCTCAGAGGAGACTGAGAAATCCAGGAGTGGAAAAAAGTGCAGAAGTGCAACAGAATCAGAAACCAAAAAAAGAAACAAAAAAGAATTTTTAAAAAGCTACATCAGTTGGAGTTAATTGAAATTGCTTTTGCAGAGTATGTACACTTTGATTATAAAAATCATGCGACGCTTTGGCCTGTGCAATTTTGTCATGCTGAGGTGCTACCCACGCAGGGTTAGCTAACCTATCAGCCCTGGCATTACCTTCTGTTATGAAACCTGGTAAGTTAGTGTGACTCTGAATGTACAGGATGTAATATGGATGAACTCGGGCCTGGATTGCATACCACAAAGATTTCAACATCCAAAATAAATTTTTGTTATCAACTTTTTTCAGAAGTGAACAATCCAAATGTTTGGCTAAGTCTGTTACATAAGCAGAATCAGTGACCAAATTCAGTGGTACCTGAGAGAACTGCTGGAATGCCATGGCAGCAGCCCTCAGTTAAACTAACTGGGCTGAACCTGACTCGTGGCTTTCCAGCATGTGCCACTCAGATTCATCCTTCCACATAACAATGGCCTTCCTCCTTCTTCCTGAACCTTCAGTGAAGACAGTGGGTCCTTGCACTGGCACTCGACTACTTTTTGGCCAAAAAGACAATTCGGCTAACTTTGCCAATTTCAGTAATTTGTGTCTGGGCAGATGATAAGCAATCTGCCCTGAAAAATTTTGCAGAGTACTCTGTAGGGAAACGCTGTTAGTAAAACTCCATTTGAATTCTTCCTGTTGTACTGGGAGAATAATTTTTGCACGGTCAGTTGCCATTAATTGCAAACAACATTGACAGCATTTGGTTATCAATTGAAGGATCAATTCAAACAAAGTGGGTGCTGTCTTTTTCAGTTGATGGGACAGAAAGACCCATTCCAAAATGTGCAAAAGATCGGACCATTTTTTGCTTCATTGGCCAATGATACCTGTAGCATGACAATCTGGATAGGTAATAAAAACAGTGATATAAATGGAAAGATCTACTTGGTAAACCTGATGAGCAGAAACAGCTTGTTGTACTTCCTCCAGCATTCACCGTGCATTGGGAATCAATTCTCAAGGTGAATTCCTATCAAGGTCTCCCTTTAAAATATTGAACAGCCAGGACAATTGTGCTATGGTTAGCCCCAAATAAGGACATAACCACATGAGGACACCCATCAGTTTCTGGGCATCATTCAGAGTCTTAATAGAATCTGTTAATTGCACCTCCTGATGTTGAATAGTTCGATACAAAATTTTGACTCCTAAATATTTCCAAGGAGGATGCTGTTGAACCTTCTCCAAAGCCACCTGCAGACCATAAAAATGCAGGGCAGTGAACTGTATCCTCAGCAGTTCGTCCTGGATGGACACTGCCACCAGGATGTCATCCATGTAATGATAGCAGTATGCTTCTATTGAGACACCGCCAGCTATTCACCAGTCTTCACAGAAGTAATTGTGAATGCCATTTATTTCTATCTTTAGCACACCTTTTATAGGGTTCTACAGGGTCTGCAGGCAGAGTAAGCTACTATTGGCTAACACACACAGGTTTACATTTTTTCTCCTACACACAAGGATATTGTTTTGCTTTACTCTCTCTTCTGCAGGCAAGTTTCAAGGATTTTAGCCCTTAATATCACAACTTATTTCAAAGGCTGGTTAGTGCAGACAGGCCTTTACTAATTTATAAAATATAGCAACAATTCCCCCTTTCTCTTTTTGCACAAACCAGGCTTTGGATAAGATAACATACAACTTAGACCGTCATCCCCATTAACATTCTAAGTAAAGTCCATGCCCCTTCTAGCACAAGAGACCTCAACCATCCAGTGATGCCCCAGCTGGCGAACCAACTTCCAATGGGGTCACTATCTTCCTTCAGGGCATGTAACCCATCCTGTAGCTGTTGGAGTTGCTTATGGATGGAAGCTGAATGATCAGTAAGATTCAAGCAGCACATTCCTTCAAATTCCTCACAACCATGTCCTTGTTCTAAGAGCAAAAAGTCAATTGCAGCTTGATTTTGTAATACTGCATGACGTACACTACTCACATCGGCTGAAAGCTCACTTAACATTGTGGATATTAAGTTCAATCCTCCCTTAGTCTAACAAGCAAGACTTTTTAGAGTTGCTAGGCCTTAATTCATTCAGGCTTCGCTTTGACTGTTTGATGTTCTTCATTTTGCTAGCTACATTCAACAATTGATGTAAGCTTGGGTGGAACAAAGTTAAGTTTCCCAAGATAACAGGGTCTTCTGTGGACTAGCAGGAATCTAATTCCATTCTCTATCTCCACAGATTAGGAATACGGAACTAGGTAATCACTTTGGTAATTGTCCTGTGAGATTGCACCACTAATAAAGGCTTTACTTTCAGTGGTAGTAATGAGATCAGCTATAGGGTTGACTGCAGCTCAGTGCTACATTACTTTGTTAGAATGGCTTTTGTTGGGTTCAAACATTATCCATCCACCTGAGGTATTGGTGGAACTTAACAAATCTAATTCTTCTGAGGGTTGTAACATTGAGAACTTTGGTAATTTTTGCTTGCCAACAGGCTTCAAGTTGTCTTAATGTGAAGCCAACAGTGCGACTGCACTCTTGCAGCATTGCCAATCGATTCAGTCGAGTCTCGTTACTAATTAAACCTTTAAATGCTTGAGGATCCCTGTTGTAGTTAGGGCCTGGCTCTGCGGAAGAATTCGGGATGTAACGGAAAAGTAGTAAAAACCCCTCTCTCTAGGATAGTAAGTCCTCTTGTAATTAGCCAATAGCACCCAGGTGTGACGTATGTAGATGGGAGTAACACAGTGAACCCAGGCTAACGCTAAGTTTCCCTGCAATAAATCGCCATATTTGCCATCCATCACATTGATGCTGTGGAGTATGGACCGCGCGGCTGGGATAGCTGCCTGTGCTGGAGTGGGTCAGGGTGCTTATCTTGCTTTAAACCCAACATCTGGTGCCGAAACCCGGGACAAAAGTGGGAAGAAACGTGAGAAGAAATTAAAAAAGCAAGAATACCCTGAGTAAGCGGACAGCGGCCAAGAAAGCTGGACTATTCTTGGCGTGGAATCCTGGGCCCAGAAGGATGATGGAATCATCAAAAGGTTAGATTATAATTAAGTTGTAAACCTAATTTGCTTGTTATTGCAAGACTTTAGGTTGTTGAAGTCGTAAATGAGTTTGTAAAGTTTATCCACCCTAAGGTGTGGGACAGATGTGCTAAAATCTTTGCTGAACAAATTTGGGAAACGACAAGGAACTGTTTGCTGGCTACCCTGAAAGTTAGGGTCAGAGCTTACAGCCCCCAGACGGGAGGAGCTCAACTGAGCCGGAGGGGGGCCGGGGGTCCCCTCAGTCCCTAAATTCTTATCTGCTCTCAGAGAAACAGCGAAGAGCAGAAGATATTTGGAAAAAGTTAACAGAAATAGCCAGAGGTGTGGCAGAAAAGATAAGAAGAAAGCATCCCCCAAAGACATAACGATGGCGCAGAGGAAGAAGTTGTAGCGCGGGAAAAATATGTCTCTAACAAAGAACTAAAGCTGGCCTTGGAAGGTGGGCACAGTCGGGGGGATGGGAGAGAAAAGGAATGTGAAGAAGTGAAGTGAAAGAGATAAGACGTGGCGAATGGGAACAGAGGCACAGAGATTGGAATGTAGAGAAGAAGGGGTAGCAAAAGGTGGAGTGGAGGGTGGAACGAAAGGCGTGGAGAGCCAGGAGGGAAGGAACGGCCGGCCCACAGGGGTGGTCGGCGGGGCCGGGGCCCAAGAAAAGGCACGGAAAACAGGAAGTAACCAGCCAGTTTTAACTCCGGCCGAGACATGAGCGGTTCACTCCTCCCCCCCCCCCCCCCCCCCCCCCCCCCACCCTGAGAAGAGGCGCCGGGATAATAACCAGTCTGTTACAAAGTCATGATTTATTGAGTTTTTAAAAGGTGTTTATGTACCCTTTTGGAGTTAATTTTGTGTTTTAAGTAATTATGAGTTTATGCAGTTGGAGTTTTCAGAGTTTTTCTCAGATTTAAAAAGTAACCCGGCGCGGACGAGTTTAAAAAACACACACGGCAGAACGCTGTTGCCATGGCAACCACCGGTGAAACAAGTAGCAACAACTTCAGTGAAACCGCAGAAACCAAAGCAACAAAGCAAAAGAAAAACAACAAAAAGCTGGACATTTTAGAGAGAGATAAAAAAGAGAGAGTTTTAATTAGACAATTTAAAAATTAGAACCTTTGTAAATTGTATTGCTTATAAATTAGCAAATTATTGTAATTAAAATTGAGATTTAAAAATAAGTTTCTATTGAATGAAGTGCCTTTAAAAATAGATTAAAAAGTTTAAATGTTGTATTTCTGTATCTCAAGAAACTTAAAAGATTTTTGTTTTGTTTTAGTAATCTCAAAATTATGTTAACCATGTATTGCCCATTTGCTGAGTTTTTGACAATTTTAATAAAAAAAATTTTAATGTGAATTTTTTTGTTATATAAAACACACATAAATGCATATATATCAATTTGGATTTTGGATTTTAGTTTAAAAATTGGACTTGATGTTCCTGAGAAGTGCTGCAAAAGCTAAATGACAACTTACCCAATCCTGTGTTGTTGTGGCTTTTTTTTTAGAGAAGCTGCATTTTGGAATCTTTGCTAATTTGAGCACATACTAGACAAATTCTTGTTGTGAATGAGTGTTTTTGGTAACATTTGTAGTTATTGTGAGCTATTTTCAAAGCTAGATAACATGGAATTGTGATGTATTTGTTACATTTTTATAATTTTTATAGTAAATCCATGTTATCGTTGGCTTGAATATTTTTTAAGTTAAGTTGTATAATTTAGATAGCCTTTTAAAAGTTAGGTTTTGTTATTTCTTTTTGTTATAAATAATTATTATTAAGTTTAAATGTTGTTTAATTTGAATTGTTTTATGTTTTATTGGAAACACTTGTTTAAATTGCAAAATATAGTTGTTTTTCTAGAGATATGAGGACAGTCACAACTGAAGCAGCTGTGGCGAAGCGCTGATGAACACCTGCTTGTGGATAGAAGTGAATGCAGTCTGTGACACCCTGGACTTTATTAAGAGTTCTATTGAGTTGTTGCAATTCCTGCAATTCTTGTTTGCTATAACTTTCTTATTTTTCAGTGTTTCCAAAATTTTAATAAGATATACCATTGCTAAGGATTAGCTGCCATAAAAAAGGCTTCAAATTAAACCAACTACTAAATGATTTAATTAGTCTGGTACCTAAAGTTTTTAATTATTTGCTTTGTACAAATGCATTTTAACAGTTTGCTGTGCTGTAAGCATCTCATAGCTGTTGCTATTGAAAACCTTGTTTTAAAAATAAGTTAAGAGGCATCTTTCCAGTTTAAAGTCTAAGACCCTGGCCAAGTCTTAACTTTACCTGGACAGAATGTTTATCAATAGATCCAGATGTTCTTGTACCAAATCAGTATTTAAGTCGCTTTTTAACTCAACAATTTGACCCTATTAATATGACAGCTGGATCAATTTTAAAGTAGGCTTAGAGAATCATTTCCGGACTGATTGTCCAATCCTTCACTGATAATTTTTAGTTTTGTTTGTTTATTAACTATGAGATGCTGGTGCAGTGTTTTAATAATTAACAGTACTTTTATATTAATTGATTTTCAACTGCTATAGGTTCTTACTAATTGTATATAAGGTTTTGTGTTAATGTTGAACAGAAATACATCTCATTTTTATTTTTTTTTTAAGAAAAGGGGAGAAACTGATACCCTAAAAGCATTTGATTAGTGTAATTCATTAACTTCAAGGAGAGGAGTGCCTGTGTTTTGTTGGCAAGTTCAGAAAGGTCACCTGTCCATCTAACCAGACTGTCTGCCTCTGAACACAAGAGATGCAGTGAACGGAGAGGTCATCACACAGCTTTGGTACTCCAGACATGGATCAAAAGTGGAGCTGTCAGGACACAGTTGTGTCTGAACACTACACAGACAGTTGCCAACAGAAATTTTATGATGTTATTATGATGTGGTGTTTCTATCAATTTTTCAGTTATCCTTTGTTTAAGATTTAGAAAGGATGTGAAAAACAACTTGAACATCAAAGCCCTCAATCACCGATCAACTGCCAGCTGACATCACGGGAGCAGCGAACATTCCAGGACTGAATTGTGTTAGAGAAATTCTGTAGAAGATTTGGGAGGTGTAGAGACTTCATCTAACTATATACAAAGCAAATTGTAATTGTGTGTTTATCTTTTTAGCAAATTGTTTTCACGCTTAGATTACATATATACCAGAACACGTATGTTAAAAGTAGTTAGATAATAGTTTAAGGTAAAGTGTTTAGCCTGTGTAGTAATTATTATGTTAGTATAAAGTATAAGTATTTTTCTTTTAAGAAATATTATAAGCATTTTTGAAGGTTCATTTAACGTTAAAGTTTTAGCTGTGAGTTTGTAAGTATGGTGTCATTTACATGGTAAACTGCTTATAGTAATTGTGCTGTTTATAGTTATAACACCTGAAGCAGTGAGCCCCAACCTTGTGGTACAAGCTGAAAACCCATGATTTAATAGTCTAGCCCTTGTATTTATACCCAAGCTTTAACTTCTCTGTTGACTTTTGTGTATTAGCTGTTATCATCCCCAGAGTCCTATACCACCTAGATGAAGAGTTGAGCCTGCGAGTGGAGAGACTCACCCGACTTCAGAAAAGAGAAGTGGTGACAGGTGTAACCATAGCGATGCTGCTTAACTTGAGAGCAACTGGTGCTGCCACAGGTGTCTTTGCCATTGTGACCCAACAACAGAGACTGTTAGCTACAGATGACTGTAGATGAAGATCTACAGAGAATTGAGAAATCCATATCCTTTCTAGAAAAATCAGTCTCCTCACTCTCTGAAGCTGTTTTGCAGAACAGGCGAGGTCTCGACCTTCTATTCATGCAGCAAAGAGGCCTCTGCATCACCCTGAACGAAGAATGCTGCTTCTACGCTGACCACACCGGAGTAGTGAGAGACACCATGGCAGACCTACGAGACAGGCTGTCTCAACGAAAAGCAGAAAGAGAAGCTCAGCAAAACTGGTTCCAATCCTGGTTCGATCAATCTCCATGGCTAACCACCCTAGTGTCTACCCTGATTGGACCAGTTGTGATGATTTTACTTGTGCTGATCTTTAGACCATGTGTTTTAAATAAGCTTGTGTCCTTTGTTAAGAGCCGACTAGAAAAAGTTACGCAATTTTATATTATCCATTTTCAAGACTAATACACCTTGTATTTTAGCAAATTAGTTATTCATAAAGAGGGGGGAATATGTTGTAGTTAGGGCCTGGCGCTGCAGAAGAATTCGGGATGTAACGGAAAAGTAGTAAAAACCCCTCTCTCTAGGATAGTAAGTCCTCTTGTAATTAGCCAATAGCACCCAGGTGTGACGTATGTAGATGGGAGTAACACAGTGAACCCAGGCTAACGCTAAGTTTCCCTGCAATAAATCGCCATATTTGCCATCCATCACATTGATGCTGTGGAGTATGGACCGCACAGCTGGGATAGCTGCCTGTGCTGGAGCGGGTCAGGGTGCTTATCTTGCTTTAAACCCAACAGATCCCATTCAGGGACTCGTATGAGACAGGTGCGAAAGGATCTCCAGGGGTGGCTAGGCTCAAACACATTGACCTTTGCCCAGTTCAATGTGCCAGAGTGACCCATATGTTCTGTCGCTTTTGGATGTTAGTTAGCAGAGAGTTGGTCAGGACTATACACAGCACAATTACCATAAGCAGTTTGTTCCATGTAAATGACACCATACTTACAAACTCACAGCTAAAACTTTAACGTTAAATGAACTTTCAAAGATGCTTACACTACCTCTTGAAGGAGGAATACTTATACTTTATACTAACATAACAATTACTACACAGGCTAAACTCTTTATCTTAAACTATTATCTAACTACCTTTAACACACATGCTCTGGTATATATGTAGTTGTCGTGGTTTTAAACCAGTAACTAAAAAATTACTTATTTTTTTGCTGTGAGATATGGATTAGAATAAGAGCAAAACAGGCTTAAAACTTAAAAGGAATAAAGACAGTTTATTAACAAACTACAAGAATAAGAACACCAGAATAAACTTTCAGAAAACCCTTTTATCTTTCACTACTTGACCATTTTATACACATGATAACATAGAGACAAAAACTTTAGAACCTTGGTGGCCAAAAACAGTCTTAATTCTTGCTAGAGTCTTTTCATCAGTCTTTTTAGAGAAACAGAAGTCTCTTTCTGCCAATCTATGGAGTTTTTAGAGTTCACTCCTCCCATTTCACATTACTCCGAGGTGTGCATGGGTCAATGAGTTTAGGGATGCTATTTTAAGGATAAGTTATTCAAAGGCAGAAGTCCTCTTCATCTGTCTCTGTGAGCCTTCCTGAAAAAACAGCTTTTCCCTTGCCCCCCCAAGGCTTCAAAATCTTCACTTTACTCATTTCCAGCAACCCACTGGTATCACAACCACTCTCTCTTTTTCTCAAAGTCCTCACTTTGAACACTCTATTCCTCCCATACTCTAGTCATGAATTAAAGGAGTCTTTTAAACTACTATTGTCTGTCTCCATAGTTTTAACAGAAGGATATTACAGCTGTAAGCATCTTCCTATTCTCTCTTTTATTTAAACTTAAATCTTTTCTTCACTGGTTTTTAGTGGTTCTATGATGTTTTTTGCATGTTGATTGTCTCTCTTTCTTTGTCTTTCTGAGAAAAAAGAGTAATCGGTTTGCTTATCCAGGTAGTAAAAGAATTAAAAGCTTTAGGAAAGCTGCAAGCATTCATGGTGTCAGGTTTCAGTCTAGCAGCAGAAACTGAAAACTAAACCAGGCTGCTTTCCTTTCCTCCCCCCGCCTTCCCTCTCATCCTCTGTGGCCTTCTTTGGCCGAGGGGGGGGGGGGGGGGGGGGGGGGGGGGGGAGTGAAAGAGGCTACCATGGAGCCCTGTTACCTCCTCAGAAGCTGGAAACTAAAGAGGGCAAGAGAACTCTGTCTGTACTTCTTAAGGGGGTGTTTACAAGTCGAATTCACTTTTTAATGGACAGATCTGCTGTCAATTCTTGGAAATGACTGATAATTGGTCAGGAGGAAAAACTCCCATCAGCCACCAGCAGCTTCAACTTCCCCTCTTTCTAAGCTGTCTTAAAGCTACCCCATGACAGTAGTCTAAGCGTGAAAGCAATTTGCTGAAAGGGTAAACACACAACTACAATTTGCTTTATATACAGTTAAATGGAGTCTCTACACTTCTTAGATCTTCTACAGAATTTCTCTAACACCATTCAGTCCTAGAACGTTCACTGCTCCCGTGATGTCAGCTGGCAGTTGATCGGTGACCGAGGGCTTTGATGTTCAAGTTGTTCTTCAGATCCTTCTAAATCTTAAAACAAAGGATACCTGAAAAATTGGTAGAGACACAACATCATAATAACAACATAAAAGTTCTGTTGGTAAACTGTCTGTATAGTGTTCAGACACAACTGTGTCCTGACAAGTCCACTTCTGATCCATGTCTGAAATACCACAGCTGTGTGATGACATCTCGGTTCACTGGATCTCGTGTGTTCAGAGGCACACAGTCTGGTCAGATGGACAGGTGACCTTTTTGAACCTGCCAACAAAACACAGACACTTCTCCCCTTGAAGTTAATGAATTACACTAATCAAATGCTTTTAGGGCATCCATCTCCCCCGTTTTCTTAAAAAAAAATAAAAATGAGATGTACTTCTGTTATAAACAGCAACACAAAACCATATACACAATGAATAAGAACTTATACCAGTTAAAAATCAATTAAATCATAAACATTATTAATAACATATGTAATATAAAACTACTATTAATTACTAAAACACTGCACCAGCATCCCATAGTTAGCAAACAAACAGAAACAAAAAAATCAGTGAAGGATTGGATAATCACCTCCAGAAATGATTCTCCAAGCCCACTTCAAAATTGATCCAGCTGTCATATTAATAGGGTCAAATTGTTTGAGTCAAAAACTGACTCAAATACTCTTTTGGTACAGAAAACATCTGGATCTGTTGATAAACATTCTGTCCAGGTAAAGTCAAGGGCTTGGCCAGGGCCTGGCTTTAAACTGGAAAGATGCCTCTTAACTCATTTCTAGAACAAGGTTCTCAATAGTAGCAGCTATGAGATGCTTACAGCACAGCAAACTGTACAAATGCATTTGTACAAATCAAATAATCAGGAGCCTTAGGTACCAGAACCAATTAACCCATGCAGCAGTTGGTTTAATCTGAAGCCTCCCCCATGGCAGCTGATCTTCAACAATGATACATCTTCTTAAAATTCTGGAAACACTGAAAAATAAGAAAGCTATAACAAACAAAACTGCAGAGATTGCAACAACCAATAGAACTCCCCGTGAAGTCAAGGGTATAACAGACTGCATTCACTTCTATCCACAAGCAGGTGTTCACCAGTGTTCCATCACTGCTGTTTCAGTTGTGGCTGTCTTCATCTCTCTAGGAAAATAACTATACTTTGCAGTTTAGACAAGTGTCTCCAATAAAACATAAAACAATTTAAATAAGACAATATTTAAACCTAACAATAATTATTTATGACAAGAGGAAATAACAAACTTAACCTTAAAAGAATATCTAAGTTAGAAAACTTAAAAACATTCAAGCCTAAACATTATAAAACTTGACTATCCTAAATTCTATTAACACTTAATCTATATTAAATAAAAACATAACTTAATCTTATTCTGTTACTACAAAAAAGCAACTAAAAGTTTGATATATACCTTTTAAACACAGTATAACAATAACATGGATTCACTATAGAGATTATAAAAATGTAACAAATACATCACAATTCTATGTCATCTAGCTTTAAGAATAACCCACAATAACTGCAAATGTTACTAAAATACTTATTCATAACAGGAATTTGCCTAGTATATGTTTAAATTGGTTAGGATTTTAAAGTGTGGTTTTTCTAGAGAAAACCCACAACAACACAGGATTTGGCAAGTTTCCATTCAGCTTTTGTAGCACTTTTCAGAAGCTTTAAGTCCAATTTTTAAACTAAAATCCAAAATCCAAATTGGTATATATGCAGTTATATGTGTTTTATATAACAAAAGGACTCCCATTGAAATTACCTTATTAAAATTGTGGAAAAAACAAGCAAATGGGTAATACATGCTTTAACTTAACTTTGTCTTGTAAAGTTCTCTTAACTAATTATTTTTTAAACCACAAATCTATTCTGTAGATAACATCAATTGGAAGGTTTTCTTAGAAGCTGTAAATCACATCATGTTTTAACCTTAGATTTTAAAGCTAATTATTTAATTATTGCAAAGCAACTTCTGTTAAACACTTTTTCTCTTTTTTTTTTCTTTTTTTTTTCTTTTCTCTTTTTTTTTTTAATCATACAAAGAATCACAATAACTTCTCTAGTAAAATCATAAAAACTGCAATTGCATAAACTCATAATTACTTAAAACACAAAATTAACTCTAAAAGGATATATAAAAACATTTTGAAAACCCAATAAATCATGACTTTTTAACAAACTGGGCATTATCCGGGTGCTTTTTCTTAGAGAGGGAGCGGGGGGGGGGTTTGACTGCCCGCCCTGCTGCTGCTCTCTGCTGCTCTTATCTTTCTTCACATTCTCCATATACTCTCGCAGAGAGGAAAAACGGAGAGAAAGAAAAAAAAAACCTCACAAAGTTAACTCTAACAAATGCAGTTTTTTCTCTCAATCTCTCTTGTTGTTCGCCGATAGAGGAAAAGAGGGCACAATTTTACAGAAGCAGGCGATGCTACACGGAAAGTCTCTCACGGCCAGGTGCTAACAGCGGCGATCATTGCAGCTTATCAGAGTGGCCTTGGAACTTTTCTTGCGCTGCTTCTACCCCCAGGGTGCCTTTGTTCTCTGTGCCCACCTCTGTGCTCCCCCATGTCCCCCTGGTTCGGGTGGAAACCAATCTAAATTTGGCTTCTCTTCTTCCAGGGTGGTAAAGATGGAACTTAAATAAGATTGTAATGTTAAAAGCAACTCCAAAAATGAAGCAAATATTTCTGGATGTATCACATCCTGCCATAACTGAACAGAATCTGTTCGTTGTTTCAGCGTTCGCTGTGGAACATTTATTTCTCATTATTTTCTTCTCTTTGACTCTCCCTCCCTCTCTACATGGGCAGCATAGATAGGAGAGCTTGCCCAGCAGTGGGAGGTGAAGGCATCTGCCGCTGTGACGCAGGTAGAATTATGGGGCTCACACCTTCAGCATATCTCGCTTTTCTGTTTGTTTTTTTTTTTTTTAAGGTATTAATTACAATCTGCCAAGTTCAACCGAGAGACACAGTGTCCTTGCTCTTTTCTGTAATTGCCGTTTCCCATATCAGAGCCGATATATCAGTCCGTTCTTGCACCGCAAAAAGCAGTGTGGGCACTGCAAATACCCGTGACAATTAGCCCATATAATGAGCATATCCAGGTCCTTCTCCTGGGCTGCTCCACCTCGTTTAACGAGGATGCAGAGAAGCAGTTTATCTGCCGCCGCAAATTCCACATCCATGCTAACGGCCCGCGGCAAGGGGGAAAGTTGCGACCCTTCTACTATGCCCTCGCCTCTCAGTCCCCCCCAGCAGCCTGAATTTCCACGTCCTAACCGCTCCGCGTCTCACCGCGCCCAGGCTGCCTATTTGGTACCGATCCAAGGCAGCACCTATCTGCCCTCAGATCCGCTCCACCAACCTCGGTCCAAGGCTCCGTCCCACCGTGGCGTGGATCCACTGAAGCCCCCCCTGCCTGCAGGGTGTCCCGTTCGGAGCGCCAAATATTGAGAAACCGCCCAGCTATTCACCAGTCTTCACAGAAGTAATTGTGAACGCTGTTTATTTCTATTATTAACACACCTTTTAGAGGGTTCTACAGGGTTTGCGGGCAGAGCAAGCTACTATTGGCTAACACACACAGTTTACATTTTTTCTCCTACACACAAGAACATTGTTTTGCTTTACTCTCTCTTCTGCAGGCAAGTTTCAAGGATTTTAGCCCTTAATATCACGACTTATTTCAAAGGCTGGTTTGTGCATACAGGCCTTTACTAATATATAAAATATATCAACAAGTATCTGTGCAGCACAGCTGGACAAAGATTTCTTGTCCAGGGTGCACTGTTTGTACTTCCGGCAAAATAAAAATTTCCTCTGGACCATGTAAAGTGTCCCCTATAATTAGAATGTCCCAAGGACCATTTTGGGGCTCATGCTTTCCCATGGGATCATGGTAAAAATACTTGCCTTTTAAGTCAATGCAGTTACTAGGTGGTGCAGGATTCGCATCTGTATTGCTCTCTGTGTTGGATCTTCTTCATGTGGCTTGGGATCTCCTGGGACGGTGCGCTGTGATGTCCTCCATTGGCAGGCAGGGCGGAGCGGTATGGGTTTTGATTTTTTGTCTGTGCACCTAGCCTCACCGTGCTGCGCTGGGAGTTTCCTGAGAGCTGCTGGTACAGTTGCGGTCGCTGGGTCCTTTGGTGGCTGGTGCGGGGGTCTTGGGTGGGTGACCTTTTCCGGCAGTCCTTTATAAAGTGTCCAAATTCCCCATAGTTGAAACAGCGAGCATTATCTTTGGAGGTTACTACTGCAAATGCACCAGAGACCCCTTCTGTGATGCCTTTAGCAACTGCTTGGGAAACTGTTTTCGGTGGATCAATAGTGTGTACAGCTTTCCATCATCTATTCTATCATGGGTTCTATGTCCAGGGGTAAAGCTCTTAGGATGGTCCTTACACTGTTCATTAGCATTCGCCCTAGCAAGTTTACTAAAAAGTTCCTTTCATCCCTCTGTACTCTTTGTTTTTCTAGGGCACCTTTTAATCTGTCTACAAATTTAAACGAAATTCTCATCTACCCCTTGTTTGATATTAGAGAAATGTGTGGGGACAGTCATCAGGGGTAAGGAGTGCCGCGATGACGGAGGGGCCGGAGTGCCGCGACTTCTCTGGAGAAGCAGCCCTGAAAAGGGCTGGGCTGAAGCGCGTGAGCGACTTTGGACAGGCAAGTGATTCCAGCTCGGCTCAGCGGCGGCGGGCAGGCAACATGGGAAGAAGGGACGAGAAAGCTGGTATAGCGTTCCGCCAAGCACAAACCTTTATTCAGGCAGAGCTTTGGCAAAGGGAGCCAGCAACAGCTATTCTCTCGAACAGGGGAAAACCCGGGATATCTATAGGGGAGGAGAGGGGTGGGGGGAGCCCGAGATACATGTATCAGGGTGGGACAGCAGGGGGAACACCAATGGGGCACAACAGTTTAACATAACTAACTCAAAGATCCCTGGGAGCGATACATTGTCTCTCTCTTACAGAGAAGTATCTTGTCTCCAGGGGAGGGCCAGGATCTCGGGCTTGGCAGGTTCGTCCGCCCCCACAACTCCCCCTTCTTTACTTATTAAAAAGGCATCTCCTAGAGAGTTAGCTAATAGCATCTTAAAACATGAAAACATACTTAGGAAGATAATAACAATTAGGAAAACCCAAAAAATGATTTTGAGGAGGGAGGCAACCCATCTCTCGAGTCCCCAGCTCACAAAAAGGTCTTCAAGCCACTGGGGCTTCTTTTCAGTCTGGAGTTCTTGGACTGCATGTTGGAGTTTCTGGATGCAGGCATGGATGCCTTCACTAGGGCTGGAGAGGTTAAAGCAGCAGAAACAGTCTAATTGCTTGCAGCCATGTCCATGGGCCAGGAGTAGGAAGTCTATGGCAGCTCGGTTTTGTAGCGTGGGATGCCTAACAGTCCTCTTCATCTGTCAGGAGATCACTCAGGACAGAGGAGGTCTGGTTGGCCTGCTTACCAAGCCAACACTTCAGGTGAGAAGGCTCACCAAGGGCTTCAGCAGCAGCCGCCCACGGCAAAAATGCCAACATCACCACCCTCTTTGTGTAGGACCGACCTTTAATTTGGTTATCGCAATTTTCATCTAATTGGGTGAGATCTTTCTTTTGGCGGGCCAATTCATTCTTTTTCAGCCAATCATGTATTAGAGTTGAATTTGGGAGTGAGGATGGTAAGCTGTCCAAGCGTGCAATGACCTCCCCGGAGTTGGGAAGGGATTTCTGCCCACACTCTATCCCCACAGATCAAGAACACTCCCCGGGGCAGCACTCTGGGATAGTGAGAGGAGGTGGATCGTGTGCTGTTGGTGTAATTGCAACCATTTGGACTGATTGTAAATTTTACTGTTGAGAGTCACATTTTTCCTAGATTTAATTGCCCTGTGGTATTTTGAGGCAGGCCATGCATTGCCTACTAGGTGATAATTAAAATTTATGCAATAGGTAGCTCTGGAGGACCCCAAAAGCTCCAATTCCTGGGTTCCTCTGGTGCATGGGGTAAGATCTTTGTCCACTCATCCCAAATGTCTACTGGGTTGGGTTCTTTCCCTGTGAAAGGATATTCGTGGGGCTTTAAAGGAATCCTTCCCAGGCAGGATGACAGAGGAATGGTGGCGCTGCCCATGGACAAGCACATGTGTTCTTGTTTGAGCGTCTTTGCGAGGATGATCCACACGGTCTTCTGGGGCTGTGCTACTAGCCAGGCCTCCACAGCTGATGTTTTCAGGAGCATCTAGATAATCAGGAACATCAGGAACCCAAGGATGGTTTTTGCTCTCCATTTTCTATAACAGGACATAAAAGATTAGCTCTGATTTTTGGAGGGGGCTTTTTCCTTTTTCCCCCCCCTCCCCGGTCCCCCCCCTTTTAAAAAAAAAAAACAATTAAAAGCAGGGTTATTCTGTGTATTGGGGACACATGACCCGACACCAGCAGCAGCACAGAGGTGCATTTTGGTGTAAGCTGGCAATTTGGGCTAGGGAATGAGGGTGAGAAGGGGAAGGAAGAGAGGGAAAAGGGAGGGGGATGGAGTTAAGAAGACTTGTGTAATGTCACGGTGTAGGGCGTGACGTTGGCTATCGTCTCGTTGCGGCCCTGGTAGCAGGACGGTTTGACCTCTGTCTGGTTGTTGGTCTGGTGGCATGTTGGTTTGGTGGACTCCGACGATGTCTCCGTTTCCAGGCTGCAGTGGACTGCTGTTTTTCTGGACCTGTGTGGGTCTCAGGAGACTCTGAAATTTCTGAATCTGGTGCAGGGTTTTGTAGGGCCTAAATAAGGTTTCACATTTTTCCCTGGGAGCCACTTAGATCTTGATGGTGTGGACACACACGCATACCCTCTCCCCCAGGTAATCAATGGGAAAGGTCTTGATGTCCGTTGTGATTTAGGATCCTTGATCAGCCCTGACGGCTTCTCCGTGAGTTTGGCATGAGTTGAATTAGAGAAGTGCCATATTACAGAGGGGTCAGGCTCTGTAGATGAGCAATTTAGAAAGTTCATGACATATCGAGCCTTACAGAGCCTCACAGAGCCTCTCAATGGGAGGAATGATTTCTGTTCCTCCCTGCTGGTGATCATGGACTCTTTTCAGGTTTTGGTGGGTCCTCTCCACTACTGATTGCCCTGTAGGAGAATGAGGAATGCCCGTGGTGTGTTTCACTCCCCACTGATTGAAAAAGTCTCAATCTGTGAGAGGTGTAAGCGGGTCCATTGTCTGTTTTAATCTGTTTCTGGGACTCCCAGGGTAGCAAAAGCAAGGAGAAAATGTCGGATGGTGGGCTTGGCATTTTCTCCTGCATGGGCTGAGGCAAACACTGCACCAGAGAAGGTGTCTACGGAGTCATGTTTGTATTTGACTCTCTCGAAGGACGGGACGTGAGTGACATCAGTTTTGCCATATCTGGCAGCTGTTAAGTCCTCGGGGGTTAACCCCAGAGTTAATGACCGGTATTTGGAAAGATTGACAATTAGGACAGGTGGCAACTATTGCTCTAGCCTGGTCTCTGGGTAGTCTGAACATTCTCATCAGTGCAGGCACGTTCTGGTGGAAGAAACTGGTGGGACAATTTCACTTGTGCGAAAATGCCAGGGACACTGGCTGCTCCAGCAGGCATGGCTAAGGCGTCTGCCCTCCTGTTTCCTTCGGCAACGGCACCTGGGAGGTCAGTATGTGCCCTCACATGCATGACATAGTAAGGTTGCTTTCTGTGGGAGATAAGATATACTAATTCAGAAAGCAATTTGTATAAATTTGGGTTAGAGACCTCTTTTAGGAATGCATGTTCTGCTCTCATAGCTATTCCAGCCACATAAGCCGAATCAGTCACCAGATTGAAAGGCTCTTGGAATTTCTCAAAAGATCTGACGACGCCTGCTAATTCAGGAATCTGTGGTGATCTCTCGACCACTTGGACATCAGACTCCCATTTCTGTGTCCTGGGGTCCTTCCAAGTCATGACTGACTTGTGGGATTTCCCCGAGCTATCTGTGAAAACCGTCAGGGCCTTGAGCGGTATTTTTGCTCTGTAATGATTTGGGGAGAAAATTAAATGTAGTTTTGAAAAGTCTGTGGCCAGGTGGGTGTGTAGAAATTTGGCCTGAATAGCTATCGAGAGCTCACTGAAGGCTCTCATCGGTTTTGGAGCAAGGGCTTCAAATCTCCAGTTGCCAATGGGAGGAAGATGCATGCGAACTCACAGGCTGCAAGAGTGTGGAGACGGACTCTAGCTCTTTTAATGAGTTCAGCCATGATTTCCTGCGAAGTGGTAATAGTCTTAGTGGGCTGGTTATGTGTAAAGATCCACTCAATGATAAGGAGTGGATCCTTCAATGCCATGTCCCACTGAAAAATGAGCGCGTGTAAGCGCGGGGCCTTACCCAGGATGACCAGTTGGAAGGGCAGGCTGGACTCATAGCGGTGGGCTTGCCGCAAAGACAGGGCCGCCTGGACCTTGGTGATGGATCCCCGGGCCTCCGGCGTGAGGGAGTGTGGTGAATCGAGGGCCTCGCTGCCGTGGAGCAGGTTGAAGAGGGGCGCAAGGACTTCTGTTGTTACCTCAAGCAGAGGGTGTATCCAGTTGATGGACCTGCAGAGCTGGTGTAGGTCCCACAGGGTCTTGGGGTCGTCTCTGATGGTCAGCTGCTGGGGCACGATGGTTCGCTCATGGATCCACAGTCCTAGGTAGGTCCAAGGGCAGGTGTGCTGGATCTTGTCTTCGCGTATTTCAAATCCAGCATCCTCAATTGTCTGGATAGTTTTTTGTAAGGTCCTGTGCAGATAGTCCATCATCAGCAGCACAAACCAGGATGTCATCCATGTAATGGAGGATGACGGCTTCTGGAACTGGGTCCTCACAGGTGACAGAATGTGGGCCACGTACCATTGGCAGATGGTAGGAGAATTTTTCATCCCTTGGGGAAGGACCAGCCAATGGTATCTTTTTAAACGCACTTTGTCTGTTTGGAGAGGGAACCGAAAATGCAAATCTGGGGGCGTCCCGAGGATGGAGGGGTATGTGGAAAAAACAGTCCTTGATGTCAATGATGGCCAGCTTCCAATCTTGGGGGAGCATAAAAGGGGAGGGCATGCCAGGCTGAAGGGATCCCATGTCTTCAATGACATCGTTGATCTTCTGGAAGTCATGAAAGAGTCTCCACCTGTCCTTGCCTGGTTTGCGTAGAACAAAGACAGGGGAGTTCCAATAGCTACTGGACTCAGTGATGTGGCCCTTGGCAAGCTGCTCTTCCACGAGGGCTTCCAGTGAGCGCAGTTTGGTTTCAGATAGGGGCCACTGATCAACTCACACTGGATGGTGCTGTTTCCAGGTGAGTTGGGGGATGGTAAGGTGTCGCTCGCTTCTCAGTGGCCCCCACTAAAAATCCCTGCTGGGAATCCACAGAGAAGCCCCCTATTGGGACAGGAGATCCCGTCCCCAGAGGGTGATTGGTGCTCTCACCCACAAATGGCCTGATGGTTTACCATTTTTCCCCTCAGGTCCTTCGATGACAATATTCCATTTGCTCCTCATGGAAGCTGTCATTCCTCCAATTCCTGAAATCATGCCTGCCACAGGCTGTAATTCCCAATTGTCTGGCCACTCGGAGCCGGCGATGATGGTAACATCTGGTCCGGTGTCTAGCATTCCTGGGTGCTGAATTCTTTCTCCATAACAAAACAGGCTGCAGTCCACGATGAGTTTGCTGGAGCCCACAACCTGAGTCCACATAGCGCTGGGGTTGAGAGGAACCTGTTCTGGGCGCTCACTAGGAAGTAAAAAGGCCTGTGCCACGGGAGTCTGTTCCTTTAAATAATAAAGAGGGTCTATGCAGGTCCTGGAGATGGATATTTCATCTCCAGGGTATACAGTCTGAACCTCAGGAATGGTATGAATTTGCCCTGGAGAGTTGTTTTGGATCCCCAAGTATTAAGATGTGGGTGGGACAGCCTGGTGGTCCACGTGTCCCTGTGGGGATTTTGTAAATACAGTCACCCTCCATATGTAAAGAGGGTCTAGTTACCAGTTGACGCCGGGTTCCCATCTGAAGCGCTCCACTTGCTGGGCTTGATAATGTGGGCCCCATGGAGGCAGGAAGGTGGGTTTTGGCAAAAGGGGTGGAGTGGCGCAGCATTTGATTTGGTGTTGAAGCGCGGGGCCGTTCCGCGGTCTGCTTCAGGTTTCTCAAACGCCAGTTTTGTCTGGGAAATCGTTGGTGAGCTGACAGTTGTATAGAATGTCTCTCCGGACAGTCCTTGAAAAAATGTCCAGGCTCGGCACAGTTAAAACAATGACTTGTATTGGAGTCTGCAGCATAAGCTCCAGATATCCCCTCTGCCACTCCTTTAGCCACTGCAAGTGCCACTGTATTCTCACTTGAGGCAGAGGAGTGCTTGGTGCAGGCTTCAGCCATCTGATCTATGGTTGGTTCGGGGTCCAGTGGGAGGGCCCGTAAAACTGCTTTGCACTCCGGATTAGCACTGGCCATTGATATTTTTACTAATAATTCTTTTTGTGCTTGAGGGCTCTCTATCTGCTTTTCAATGGCCACTGTGATAAATGTAACTTTGGATAAAAATTCGTGAAAGAATAAATAAGTATATAACTGTATTTATAACAATGTAAAAAATATATAAAATATAGTGTGGCCTAAGGATTCCTCCCCAGACCCAGTAGTAACTACCCATTCAGGCGGTAACGATCCTAGGCGACGCTTATCAGCCTGAGAGAAAGAGCAGGACACAGGCAATCAGGCTAGACAATGAGAGGAGCCCGGCCGAGATACCCATCGGCTCCGCACCGGACCTGGACACTCCACCCTGCAAGCCCCGACTGAAGATGCAATCAGGCTAAACAATGAGAGGAGCCCAGCCGAGATACCCATCGGCTCCGCACCGGACCTGGACACTCCACCCTGAGAGCCCAACCGAAGATACGATCAGGAAGTACTCAGAACCTTTCACATGCGAGCGGACTCTGCCCAGTTCTCTATTGATTCAGTTTGACGGTTCCAGGAAATCCATTCAACCAACCATCTAGACTCTTTGTTGAACAGTGACTGCTCGGAGTTTGGCCTCAAGACAAAAAATCCCTATAAAAACCCCGGACAGTCAACTCTCCTTCGTGGATTTGGGTAAATCTGTACCTCTGGGTATAGACCCCTGTCCACCCAGCGCTGCGCTGATTTATTTTATTGTGGTTTTTCTCTCGTTGTTTGTGATTGAAATTGTTTTATAATAAATCGCTTTTTATATTAACCCTATTTTGCCATGGCATTTATAACAGATTTGGTGCCGTGACTTGGATCGAAGAAACTGCGGGGAATCTCACTGCCCAGGACGGGTACCCCCGCTGATTTTGGCGGCCTGGTGAGTTGAGAACCCCCGTAGCTCGTTCCGACATCCGAACTAAATTTAGGCTGAGATAAAACCACAATAAAAAGGAAACAGATCCGGAGCAGAGAGCTCGGGAAGGCACAGAGCCTTCGGGAAGCCGCGGCTTGTTTTGCTCGTAAAACGTCTGCTGTGCACAAAGACATCCACGCAGGAAAATAGCTGTAAGTACTGCTGGTTGAGTGGGTGATCGGGCGAGTGTGTGAGACGTGATCTGATCATGGGGCGAGTGTGGACTTCAAGGCCGCGTTTCCATCCTCCCGCGAGGGAATTGGCCGGCCGCGAAGGAAGCGATCCAGAGTGAAAGCTTTTTTTCTCTCGACACACTTGTAAAAACCTGAGACCAAAGGGTGTCTCGGGGGACTGATCGCAAGGAACTAAAAGGGGAAGGATACATCCTGTCGAGCTCGGGAACTGGTAAACCCTTTTAGTTAACGGACCCAGGTATAGGTCCGGAAGAGGATCAAAGGTACCGATTACAAGAGACCTCAGCTCAGCTCGCTGAAGGGTGAGTATCGGCAAATTTTGATTCCTAGAGTAAGCACACAACGCAGAGACTGAAACCGACTCACAGAGGAGTCGAAGACAGGTAAGAAATTATATATTTGCGAAGTATGGGGCAGAAAAAGAGTAAGCTTCAAAGAAAGAGCACAGGGAAAAATCCCTCCGATCAGGGGGAGGAATCACCAGACATCCCACTGGAAAGTCCCTTGGGGTGGATGTTAAAACACTGGGAAGATTGTCCCCAGAGGAAGGGGAAATCAAAGGCAAAATTGATACATTAGTGTATGGAGGTTTGGGGAGGACAAGAGTTGAGAAGTCACCTCACTTGGCCAGTGTTTAGGCACATTTGAAAAATGGACGTGTAATAAGTTATTCTCCTATGTGGAGAACAAGGTCCCCTCGGATCCTGAGGAGAAAGAATATGCTAAGCTCTGGTTAAACGCCAGAGTTGGGCTATTCCCAATGAAACAAAAAGAAAAACGTGAGTCGAGAGTTGAATCCTGGGAACCCCTCGACCACTTACCACCCCCCCCATATCATGGACCCGGCTGGGCCTTCCTCTGCAGATCAAGTGGTGCCTTCAGCACCTTTGGGCCCCCGAGACCAACCCACTGAGATGCATGTGTCTCAAGCGGGAGACTCAGTGCCGGCAGCGATGCCGGCAGCCCTTCCCCTTTCCCCGCCTGCAAGCACCGTAGCCACAGTAGCCTCTTCGGAGGTTTCTCCTGCACAAGGCTGGGGATCACTCTATCCGTCCTTGCCGGTCCGGCCGCCACAACCGGGACCCTCCCATGTAACGGAGGGGATCCCTCCTGTCAACCGGGTGGCGGCGGAGTTCCCACAATTGATAACGGGGAAACAACCCACAATCACCAACTCCCCTCCCGCAAGTAGAACCCGTTTGAGAGCGAGAATGATGGGTGATGAGTGGGGAGAGAGTGAAGAAGGGCACCGGTTGTTCCCTCTTAAGGAAGTACCAACGGCCCCGGGAGTGATCGGTTTTGTGAATGTACCCCTTAACTCTGGAGATGTAAGGGCATTTAAGAAAGAGATGGGGCGGTTGTTGGATGATCCTTTTGGTGTGGCTGAGCGGTTAGATGAATTTTTAAGGAGTAGTATTTATACCTTTGACGATCTTATGGCAATCCTAAGATCATTGTTTAATCAGGAGGAAAGAGAGATGATTAAACAAGCTGGTATCAGAGACTGGGACAGATGCAATCCACAGGGGACGCCAGGCAACCAGAAATGGCCTAGCGTAAGCCCGAGCTGGAATGCACAGACGGAGGAAGGCAGACGGAACATGATAGATTTGAGGAGCATAATTGTCCAAGGTATAAGAGAAGCGGTCCCTAGGGGCCAGAATATTAGCAAAGTTTTTGGAGAGTGTCAAGGGAAAGAGGAATCACCCACTGAATGGGTCAAAAGATTACGGCACAGTTTACAGATTTACTCTGGAACTGACCCGAACTCTCCTGTGGGGGAGGTGCTGTTGAAAACACAATTCGTTGCTAAATCTTGGGAGGACATTAGGAGAAAATTAGAAAAGATCCTTGTGGAAATGGGGGGCGCTTCATGGCAGCGCGGGGCCGGCTCGGGTACCTAGAGTTGGCCCTTTTGTGGCCTGGTAGGGAAGCTGAGATGGCCCCGCTCCGGCCGGAGCCATCCCGGCCTCTGGGGCACTGGGACCCTGGAGCGGGTGCGCCGCCAAGGGCAGGGCCCTGGCATGATGGGGCAGGCCTGACGTGGTTACACCCATCGACGCAGTGGGGGGGGAGGTGGAACAGGACGCGGCAGGAAGAGAAAGGGTGAAGGTGGAAAAGTGGCCATATTGGGCTTCGAGGGTGGGAAAACCGGGGTGGGTGTGGGACAAAATGGCAGGGCTGGCCCCACTGCCAGAGCCATCTGTGCTAACACTAGGAACTGGGGGGGACACAACCAGGTGTGAGGGCATGGGAGAGAGGGTAGAGGAAAGACCCAGAGCAGCATGGCCATTGCCGCCCTGGTACGGGTAGAGAGACGGTGGGGGGTGTCAGGGAGACGGCAGCAGCCCTGTACCCAAGGGAAGTGTTCACCCGCTGACTGGCTCTCAGATAGGGAAGAGGGTTTAGGGACACTTGGAGAGGTTGACGGGGTTGGGGGGTTCAACTGGTGACCCAAAACTCCCTCTTTTTTTCCCCTCTTTTTCCAATGAGAAAATAATATTTTGAAACACAGGAAAAAATTTTGCAACAGAAAAGTCTCCCTTTGCTTGAACGGTATATAACTTTCTCCCCACATTATCCCAAAAAATTCCCGATTTAGCAGAATCTGCATTAGTCTTAAAATGTTTAAAAACCCAATGAATAAATCTCTTTAAATCCCCTTTAGAAAACTTAAAATTTCCCACTTTTAGGGTGCTTGCAACTTGGATGTAAAAGTCCCTCTCAGGTGGGGTCAGCCTCGATCCAGAGGACTGATTTCCCATCCTTTTTCACTCCCAGCAGTAAAACAGCAAAGAAAAAAAAAAAGCCTGAAAAAACCCTTCACGGGATCGACTTACAATTTCTCTTTGGCAGATGCAGGCGGGCGAACAAAAAGCTGCTGGGCAGGTGGTCACCTGGATGGCCGGTCCTCAGGGGCTCTTCCTTGCCCCGGATGGTCAGCGAGGGTCCCGGTGACAGCCTCTTGGATAGCCTCTTGCTGCAATGCAAGAAAGGTTCCTCGAGGGGCGACGGCTCAAACAGCGGTGGACCTCGCAGTTAAAGCTGCAGGCGGACGCTTCCTTCAGGGCGTCTTCAAATGCCCCACGTTGGGCACCAGTTGCCCACGGTGACGGAGGGGTTGGAGTGCCGCGAATTCCCTGGAGAAGCAGCCTTGAAAAGGCCTGGGTCAAAGTGCGTGTGTGCGACTTCGGGCAGTCGAGCGATTCCAGCTCGGCTCAGCGGCGGCGGGCAGGTGACACGGGAAGAAGGGACGAGAAAGCTGGTATAGCGTTCCGCCAAGCACAAACCTTTATTCAGGCAGAGCTTTGGCAAAGTGAGCCAACAACAGCTATTCTCTCGAACAGGGGAAAACCCGGGATATTTATAGGGGAGGAGAGGGGTGGGAGGAGGCCGAGATACATGTATCAGGGTGGGACGGCAGGGGGGAACACCAATGAAGCGCATCAGTTTAACATAACTAACTCAAAGATCCCTGGGAGCGATACATTTTCTCTTTCTTACAGAGAAGTTTTCTTGTCTCCAGGGGAGGGCCAGGATCTCAGGCTCAGCAGGCTCCTCGGCACTCACAAAGGAGCAGTGATGTTTTTGCTGCTATGGCTCTATTGTGTAATGCAGGTTCAGGTAAAGTGTTAACTTGGTCTGAGGGTTTTTTGAAGCCCACCTTCTCTGGCTAGTTACTCAACAGTCAAATGTGGCTGATGGGTGTCCTTAGAATATGTGTCAGATAATGTTTTTAAATGTTTTTTCCACTGCCTTTCCATTAACATGTATTCAGTAGGGGAAAGGAGGCAAGTAACTATGTTTTTAATGTCATGTGGGACTATTGTGTGCAGGGAAAAGGTGACTTGTATTAAGTTTCTAAAGAAGTGTGACCCTCGCTCACGTTCCTTTGCTACCTTACAAAGTTCTTTGATTTCCCTGTATGGAATTGGTTCCTGTGCTCTTGTACTTAAGGGTCACCCTCTCCTCCCTTTCCTAAACACAACTGGGAAGGCTGATGTCGCCCTGAAAACTCAGCTTCTGAGCTTGCTGACATGGTTTTCTAAAGACTTTCCCAGGACAGTAACTGTAAACATAGATATGTGTACATTCTTTCTGCTACATGTCTTGTGCTGAACATCTCTCATGGCCAGTGCAGTGAGAAAGTGTTATCCTGACCATCCAATCCCTGGCCGTGGTCAGAAACCTATAAATCCTGGGAGGAAAAATAAACTTTCTCTTCCTTTCTCCACACCTCGACCTGTGTCCCATGTGATCTATTCATCTTCAGCAGCAACATGCTGAGACCTTTTGAGCCAATTCTCAGTCATCTTCCTGGGTGGCTTCTTTCTGTGTGAGAGCCCACTGATCCTTGGACTCAGTGTCAGAATTTGAGGTGCTGGAACTGTCTTCCTCAGAAGAGAATGCAGGGCATGCATCTGTTGCACGGTGCCTCCTTGAGTGCACCAGGGGTGCCTGGAGACAAGGGGCAGGGGACCAGGGGCATGCAACCCAGCTGCGGGAAGGAGGCAGTGGGGTGGCAGTCCCAGCACTGTTGGCTGTGAGGCAGGTGCAGGTCTCGAGGGTGGGGGGTTCTGGGTTTTCAGCGTCAGCTGGGGCTGCAGCACCCATGGCTGGGGCTGCTGTGGCAGGAGCCAGCATGGAAAAGAGGAATGGGGAGAGAAGCATGTGTGCCATGGCAGCATGTGCCATGGAGGGGGAAGGGATAAAGCCATGGGGGAAGTGACAGGCAGCGTGGGCAGGGGTGGCTCAAGGGCTTCCTCAGTATAATGAAATGCTAAAAACCACCTTGAAAACACTTGGTGGGGGGAACCTTCAAGCATTGGGAGCTGCATTTAGCGAAGGCCACCTGGTTGATCAACACCCCAGGCTCCATCAACTGAGTTGTTCCTGCCCAGTCAGAACCCCTGCATGCTGTAGATGGAGATAAAGTCCCCTGTGGTACAAGTAAAAGGTATGTCAGGAAAGGCTATTCAGATCAGTTCGACCTCAGGCAAAGCCAAACCCATCCGTGGGATTGTTTTTTGCTCAAGGACCTGGTTATACTTGGTGGGTAGTGTAGAAAGATGGGGAACCACGTGTACCTCAAGGGGACCTAATTTTGAGTGAGAGTTGTCTGTAATATTTCATTGTGTATATATAGGTATATAGTTAAAGAAGGGCATTCATTTGGGCATGAAGTAGATGGCGTAGAATGAGTTGTGGATAATGTCCTTGGTTACAAAAGGAGAGTGATAATGTGGGATGTAACCAAACTATATATTCTACTCCCCTCTACCTCATTTTTTGATGCACTGTTAATAGTGGGTTGTTTGCAGTAGCTGCCCAGTACACACCCAACCCATCAGGCTACAAGCTGGGTATTAAATGAAAGAAAGAAAAAGATGCAGCCCTGCAAGGAAGGGTAATGTTTCCTGTTCTTCACACAAATGAGTCAGCCGTGATAACTCCCTCCGGGGAAGCACCAGCACCATCCATTCTGAGGGAGTCATCTCTGCTTAATGGGCCATCAAGAACTGAATGGCACCAGCAGAATAGGCAAATGGAGTGACCATCAAGGACTCCAAAAATATCCTGTGACTCACAAGATTACATCAGTCCATTGTGAAACTCCCCACGCTGGGGGAGGTACTGAGCATTCCCCCCTGTACCTGACTGTATATAATGGGGGACTCGGAATACCACCAGGACCACCACTGCTTGACAAACCCAGAGGAGGACCAGACCTTTCACAGGACCACCACTTTCAACAAGACTGCAACCACGGTTCAAAGGACTGCAACCACTGCTTGATAGGACTGCGACCACCACCTTGACTAACAGGGTGCCAGGTCATATTCTGACTTTCTGGGTTTAAGCCAGTTTTTCTGTATCATTGCATTTATTGTAATCTGTTGATATATTTTATATATTAGTAAAGGCCTGTATGCACAAACCAGCCTTTGAAATAAGTCGTGATATTAAGGGCTAAAATCCTTGAAACTTGCCTGCAGAAGAGAGAGTAAAGCAAAACAATATTCTTGTGTGTAGGAGAAAAAATGTAAACTGTGTGTTAGCCAATAGTAGCTTGCTCTGCCCGCAAACCCTGTAGAACCCTATAAAAGGTGTGTTAATAATAGAAATAAACAGCGTTCACAATTACTTCTGTGAAGACTGGTGAATAGCTGGGCGGTTTCTCAATACCAATTTCCAGGTTCCCCCTTCCCAGGGGTTGTATTGAACCGGCAGGCGAGAGAGGCTTGTCCTGCCCGGGAACCGGCAAGGCTAGTATTTCCCCATCCCCCAGGGGCACCGCGTGGCTCTACAGGGGGAGCAGGCTGAGGGGATCCACCCTCCCATCCCCCGGGGCGTCCCCCGGGGCCATGAGGGCAGATTGCAGCAGCACCACACCTGCCTTTGGAATGTGGTGAGGCAATCTCACCTCCCTGCTTGCTCCCGGGCCCGCCCCCTGGACCGTGGGAACTGGGAAAGGCTCCACCCCTCACACCCCCCGTCTCGGCCCAGCCCCCAGCCCCGCCCCTGGCTCCCTCCCGCCCCATTTCTAGCCCCCGCCCTGGCTCCTGCCCCATCTCTCCGCCCCTCACCCTGCCCCCTCCCCCGTCCCCGCCCCCTGCCCCCCCCCCCATCCCGAAAGAAGCGGGCGGAGGGGGGGGGGAAGGGGGGGGGGGAGGCTTGGGGGGGGGGACCTGTGGGAGGAAGGGGTTATGGGCGGGAAAGGGGGGGGAAGGAGGGCACCTGGTCGGTGCCATGCTGGCTCGGCACATGGTTCTGAAGAAGATCAGCCGGACCCCCCACACTCCTTGCAGGGAGGATTTTAAGCTATGCTTTCCGGGGTTTTCTGCAGGGAGGGAAGGATATGGGAAGGAGTTTTCATCTGCCTGCACAAGGCAGACGGGGTCAGTACACTCCGGGGATTGTCTGAGCCCTGAGAGATAAGCATCTGGAACTCTCACAGAATATGCTTCAGACGCACCCTCTGACTGGGGGGCTGAGGGAAAGGGGGGAGGGAGCCAAAGGTTTTTCTAGCCTTTTCCCGTGGCTTTGTAGAATTGCTTTCCGAATTAAAAGGAACAGTGGGATGTATTTACCAGCTGTGTTTCTCCCCCAGTTCAACTTGCATAGTGAGTGTTTGTCCAATCTTTTCCCAGTCAGACAAGGAATCAATATTCAAATCCGGAAAATGTAAAAAACCCATTTTACGAATTTCCTCAGCTTATTTTTTGAGAAAGTGATATTTCCAGCCTTTAAAATATTCTTAATATGGGAATATTTATTCCTTTGCTGTGTAGAAAAACGAGAACCCATGGCCGATATTAAGGCTTTACTACACAGACTGGTCTACACCTTTTTTATCACCGAGAAAAGCAGAACAGATCCAAACTGCGGTCAGGGTTTAAAAACCACCGCAGAGCCCGGGATGCGCCGCCAGTACACCTCCTCCACACGCCGTGTGTAGTGCCACATGGACTCACCCGGTCCCGATACCGGGTGGGGGGGGGACTCTGCTGGCACCAGCAGCACCACCATCGTGACTCGCTAAACCCCACAACAACCGCCGGATCTCCTGCGCCCCCCCCCCTCGGCCCCCCCGGTACCTGTTTCCTGAAGGACGTGGCGGTGTTCCAAAAAAAAGGTTCTTGGTCCGAGTTGACTCGTGTTCTCAGCGAGCTACCAACCTGATCCCCGTCAGTAAAACTGCAGGGTAGATGACGTTCCCTTGGCTTATTAAAACACCAGTGGGGTGTTTTCCAGCCGTCCCGAAGGGTTCTCAAGCCCCCACGATTTTGGGTGCCACCTGAAGTAATCTCCCTTTGCCCCCCGACGTAATCCTGGCTAGCTCTGTCGAGGGGGGGGGGGGTCAGAGAGGTTCTTCACGACCAAGGAAAAGGACCAAAGGGCTGCCTCTCCCTCCGGAGTAACGGAGGACGTTTATTCTGGCTGGCTTCCAGGAAGGAGAAGAGATCGGGGATCCCTTTCCCAGAGTCTTTCAAACCTCGGGAGAGGGGCGGGGAGACATATAACACCAACCAATGGGATTACATTTCAGGGACGGGGAGGGGAGAAACACGTCACAGCTGCAGGGAGGGTTTACACAGAAACTAACTCCCAGAAATATGCACTACTACACATTGGAATTTTTTGGGTAGCAAAACAAATAACTGAAAACTGCATAACTTGCCAAAAGGTAAATAGAAAAATAATGAGAAAAACACCATTAGGTGACTGTGAATTAGCCCTACGGCTATTCCAAAGTATTCAAGTGGATCTCACTGAACTTCCCCAAGTCCAAAAATGGAAGTTCCTATTGGTAGTAGTAGACCACTTAAACTCACTGGGTGGAAGCTATTCCCTCTGCCAGGGCTACAACTAATGTGGTATGTAAAAACCCTTTTGGAACAGATTATTCCCAGGTATGGAATGATTAATAAAATAGACTCAGATAGAGGAACACATTTTACATCTAACGTCTTACAGCAAATAACCCAAACCTTGGGAATAAAATGGGAATTGCATACCCCCCTCCTGGCACCCACAAAGTTCAGGCCGGGTGGAAAGAATGAATCAGACTTTAAAGAAGACCTTAACAAAATTAATAATTGAAACCCAGATGTCCTGGGTAAAATGTTTACCTCTGGCACTACTAAGGGTCCGAACACAGCCCAGGTCAGACCTGGGAGTGTCACCCTATGAAATGATGTTTGGATTGCCCTTCCTTACCACCCGACATGAAACTGCCACTTATGAAGTAGGGGAAATAAGTGTCAGAAAATATGTCACCACAATTGCTAAAACACTTGAAAACTTAAGGTTAAAAGGAGTGATCCCTCAAACCACCCCTTTGGAGTTCAAAATTCATAATATTCATCCAGGAGAATGGGTATTGGTAAAGACATGGAAGGAACAATCTTTAACTCCTCAGTGGGAAGGTCCTTTTCAGGTACTGCTGACAGCGGAGGCTGCAGTCCGGACCAGGGAGCGAGGTTGGATCGACGCCAGTAGAATCAAGGGACTTGTGAAGAGACCTGAGGAGTGGATTATAACTTCTGAACCGGGTGATACCAAATTGACTCTAAAGCGGGGGCTGGGTGGTAATGAACTGGGACAATCCACAGGATCCAAGGGATGAGCAAAGAATCACGCCTAATTGGGAAGTGAGACCAAGCCTGTATCAGTGGTTTCAAGTCCTGCCTGGACAAGTTCTGAGACACTTTTGATATCCACCTTGGGGAGGAATACTCCCACTCCAAACAGGAGGATCAGGGCTGTTTCAGTCGGGAGATCCTCATATTTTCGCTTTGGCCTGTGATCTGTATAAAGAAGGGGGAGAATCACAACTTCCATCAGAGCCACACCATATACCTTGTATAAATCATCCCAATACGGGACATCCTAGCTGGGTTAAATATGAGTGTTTAATTTGTGGGAAAAATTGGTGTTGTAGCTCACACAATCGACGTTCTTGTTGTAGGGGAGTGTCGAGCACATAATCGATCCTCTATCCAAACAGAATTGCAGGCAACTGAAATAACTCTGCTCTGTGGATGGGAATTACTGGTGCCTGTTGAGTGGGAAATACCTGAGGAACGGTGGGAAACTACTGTTAAAAGGTGTCAAAAGAGATTTGCTTGGAAATTACAAAAGAGGAAGTGACAAGGAAATAGGGGGCAAGACCAGGTTGGCCACTACAACTCGCCGCCAAGATCATAAAAACACCTGCTATGAGCTGCAACCTCATAGGCAGGATTGGTGGAGGTGAAAGCCATACTGGACCCCTATTATTCCTTCTTCTGTCACTTATCCTTTTTCCTTTTGTAACACCAGCAAAATTCATGTTACAAATGCTATTGAAAACTTTACAATGGAAAGACACCGGGGTTTCTTTCTTATTACCCACTCCAATATCAATAGTCACTGCTATAACCCATCCAAATTAGGTACCTGTATACATAAAGGGAAAAAAATATTGTATCACGGAAAACTTAGGAGTCAGTGGTACCAGATTGGGAAGCAGTTGCCCAAAAGGGGAAAAATGGATTTGCTTCACGGGGGCAGTCAAGGGAAAGACCCAAGATTTGATAAAAGAGCAAGTGATAAGTAAAAAGATAAAACCAACACAGCAACCTAAACCTGTCTTAACCTCACATCAGGACCTGTATGCAAGGCTCAAACAGCAATTAAATGGGGAAATGGATATCTCAAGACTAGGGAAAAAACTGTTTGTGGATTTAGGGGAGAGGATAAGTAAAAAACTTAACATGACCAACTGTTTGGTCTGTGGAGGAGCTTTGATGACAGAGGAATGGCCATGGAAAGGTAGTAGCATAGGCCCAGTGGAACTCCTTAAGTGGAACCAGACCAATATAAGAGGGGGGACTCGACCAGAAGGATGGATTCTAAGTTCAACAGTGATAGGGGAAGAATGTCTATGGTGGACTGGGAAGAAATTTCTTAATGAAGTAGGAAATACTCCCTGTAAAAGGTTGAAGGTTAGCAATGGACCTTCTACATGGTGGATCCCAGGGGAACTAACTCTGTATTGGACCAAAAGAAAAGTAAAAGAAAAGAATTGTGTGTATGATAATCGAACCAGACTCTCCCAATGTAATGACACCGGGAAAAATCCTTACTCTGGAATCCCAGAAATATCTACATTTTGGGAAAATATAAATCAACAGAAAAATGACTATTGGAAAGCACCAGATGGCTTATTTTGGATATGTGGAAGAAGGGCAGACCCAAAGCTCCCTTCACAATGGAAAGGGAGTTGTACTCTGGGAATCATTCAACCAGGATTCTTCCTTTTGCCAGGACCAGATGGAGATCAATTGGGAGTACCGGTTTATGAGGACCTAAAAAGAAATAAAAGGGAATTGTTTGGAGGACCTCAAAAATGGGGAGATGAGGAATGGCCCCCTGAACGCATACTAGAAACATATGGACCAGCTACTTGGGCACAAGATGGAAGTTGGGGATATCGAACCCCAATTTACATGCTAAATCACATCATAAGACTCCAAGCTGTAGTAGAAATCATAACCAATGAAACAGCTGGGGCTATGGAATTAATAGTCAGTCAGCAATGTCAAGCCAGAGCTGCAATATATCAGAATAGACTGGCTTTGGACTATCTATTGGCTGAAGAGGGGGGTGTTTGCGGGAAATTTAATACATCAGATTGTCGTTTGCAAATTGATGACAATGGAAATGCCATTCTAGATATCGCCAAGAATATCAGAAAAATAGCCCATGTGCCAGTCTAAAAAATGGGAGTCAATGATGACCACTAATTGGTCGAATAACATGTTGGGGACAGAATGGTGGAAGAAGCTAGGTTTCTTCCTCCTATGTGCTACAGCTGGGTTAATATTCTTTCCTTGTCTAATCCCCAGTTTTCATTCAACTAATCACGAAAGTAGTGCAAGGCATGCAAATACTAATGATGCCTACAGACCCAAAATTGGCTACATCTGGAATGGCACAAAAAATCATGGTATTAAGAAAACAAAATAATGTGAAAGACCCGTTGGAAGAAGCTAAATTGATTTGTGAAAAGAATGAACAAGTGCTAGAAGCTAGAAAACAAGAATTATTGCTCAAGTCAAATGATTTATAAAAAAGACAAAAGAAGGGAACTGTTGTGAATTCATATTGTAAATATTGGCTTTTCGCAAGTATTATGATAAAATGTTATATACTATATGCTTTTTGCTATATTCTTCTCTCTCTTAGCAAGATATAGGCTTAGAAAAGAATTCTGAACGTTAGGGATATGTTTCATCTGGACAAGGCAAGATAACTCCAACAGGCAAGACAATGGGAGGACCAAGCTGTTTTCAGCGGAAGGACAGTGGAAAACCAGACTGTTATCAGCAGCAGGACATGGAGACCAGGCTGTTATCAGCAGTAGGGACCAGGCCGTTGGCAGCGGGGGAAGGATATGAAGCCCAGCTGCCATCAGCAGAAGGACGAGGGGCCTGGACTGTAAATCCACACTGACTGTTTGCAGAAGAAAGGAAATCAAACACAAAAATAATGATGATCAGCAAAAATAATGATGATCAGCAAAAATAAAAACCATACAGAGCATGTTCTAAAAAGGCAGAACCAGGGAGGGGACATGCTAAATATTACTTCTTGAAAAAGTTTGAATATGCATTAAACCCTCACAGCAGGATGGGAGGAAAAGGGTGTTTCCCAAGATACCAGGTGTGCTCTTGGCAGCGCACCAAGGCACCTGGCTGTAACTCTTTGCTTTATTTTATGTCTCTTATTGTCTTTATTAAACCTTTTTTAAATTTTACAGGAGAGTGAACTTCATTTTTCACAGAACCAATTATTTTCCACAGATAGCACATTTACAAACTTTCTACAAATCAAGGTTAAACACGCTAAGGTAAGAAATAGCAGACGTACATTCCCTCAAATAAGAAACATCTTATCATGCGTGGGATGTACAAAGTAAACCTGGAAACGCGGGGTGGGGGGGGGGGGGGGGGGGGGGGGGGGTGGGGGGGGGGGGGGGGGGGGGGGGGGGGGGGGGGGGGGGGGGGGGGGGGGGGGGGGGGTTAAAGGTACACACCCAGCCCCTTTAGATGGTACACAGGAACCGGAAAATGCACGGAAGCCGGTAGGTAGTGACTACAGGCAGAAACCCGGGAGAACAAAGCCTTGAGTTCCTGCGCGCCCTGGGAACGGACTCATCCGGCCGTTACTACCCCCGAGCCTTCCCGGGCCGTTTCTTCTGGGTGCGGAGGAAAACCGTGACAATCTGCTCCAAGCCGGGAAGTATTTGGGAATTCCTTGTCGGCTCCAGGATGTGGGAAAGCGCGGAGTTAATTTGGCTGCGGGGAAACAGAGGTGGTGCTTCTTTCTTCCCCCTCCCCTGCCTCTCTCCCTCCCCCGCCTTTCTCCCCTCCGCGGCCTTTCTCATGCCGGGGGCTAGAGAAACACGGAGCGGCTGGAAAATGGCAAGCAGTGCTTTCTCTCCACTCTGTCGGGCTCCCCCCGCTGCCCTCCCCGCTGCAGGGCAGAGGGGGAGGGGGGGCCGGCACGACCCCACGTGGCGGCAAGGCTCAAACAGAGGGGTCGTCTGAGGAAGAAAAATTCCGGTAACCATGGTAAAACTCATCCTCCGGCAGGAAGCCGACAGGAGGGGCGGGTGGGGAGAGGAGCCGCGGCTTGGGGCGGGGCGGGGCGGGGGTTGTTATACCGACATTCCAGGCTAACAGCTACAAACAGAAACTAACAATCTGTAACTTAGTAACATTCTAACAACCTTTACCACAACATCCCTTGATTACACATCATCCACAACACACAGGTGAATTAAAGGATTTGGAGGTTACACAAGTGTAACTATAAACTACAGTGTGTACATCAGCATTGTAGGAAAACTGCATCATCTACCTAAAATTGCCTCACACCCCAGCCTATGACAATTTCTCTCTCTAATGGGCAAGGCTCAAACATTGTTTAAAGGTTTGATTAATTGTGTAATTGTTTCAAGGTTTCTGCTGAAGCTACTTGAATTGAAAGCTGAGTTGTTATAAACCTCTATCTGAAAATTCATGAGTCACTCCTCACAATCAGGTGTGACTAAGATTGATATAAGGTTACACTAAGATGTTGGTTCTTTGTATAAAGCATGATTTGGAATAACATTCATCATCTCATCTTCATTCTGTTTTAACACAGAAAAACTGAATATTAAACAAAAATCTGTTTTCACTGAGATAAGGTACACTTTCTTTTGAGTTAACAAAAAGAAGCGATGCAGGTAAAATCACATCACAAAGTGATCAACAAAATGATACAGCTCAAGGGTGATACCTGATTCACCTTCATATTCAAAGACTTTATCTCTTGTGCAAGATTCTGAATCTTGACACAGTTCACACCATGCTTTAACAAATGATGCTTTACAATATCAATTTTTCCACTCTTTCACATGAAACCCAAAGTTCATTGCTGTTGCATGTGGGATCAAAGCTGTTCAGCTGTCAACTGTGGTCTTGATACAGTTCACATCTGCATGCTCGCTCTTCTGCTCCTTGGGCTGTCTGCTTGTCTCTGCAGCTGATAACTCTCCACGTTCTTCGCTAGGAAGTTACTTCTGCTTTGAACCTGTGAATACAAAAACATACACTTTTCTCCAAATTATTAATTGAAATGGATTTTTAATCTGTCCTGCTTATGAACCTTTGACCAGAAACAAAGAATTCTCTCTCAACTTTGCTTGAGTACTGTTAGAAGAATACCTGATAATTAATGGAATTGATTTTGTAGAAGACTTGTTTAAAAAGGACTGTTCAGGAATTATTTGCAATAGATATATGATTTTTACACTTGTTCCAAAATCTAAAATTCATAGCGTTTCTATGCTTCTGAGGTGCAACCTCTGTTTGCTCCCCCTCTCTTATAAGCAAAGGTAAAATATCCTGTTTTCTTGTTATGACAATGAAAAAACCATCAAAGTAAAACACTTGCACATGTATACATATAGGAAATAACACTTTTACAGCAATCAAGAACTTGTTTAAGGAGATGTATAATTAAATATTATGCGATATGAAAATTGTTTAAATCATCTGTAATATGAATTACTGAATGTAGTAAATATACTTTCATCCCAGTCTCTCCCACAGCTGATAAATCAATGAAAGATTGGAAAATCATGTCCGGATAACAATTTTTCCAAGCCTACTGTAAAAATCCAGCTGCTATATTAATTCACTAATTGCCAAGTCAAATCGACCTGAATATTTTTGATGCAGAAAACTTCTGGGTTTATTGGTAAATTCTCCATCCAGTTAAAGTCAAAAGCTTTGCCAGGGCCTTAGGCTTTAAACTGGAAAGATGTCTCAAGTAATTTTCAAAACAAGATTTTTAATAATAGCAGTTATGAGATGCTTAAAGCACAGTAAACTGTTAAAAGGCATTTGTAATAAAACATAATTATCAAATGCCTTAGGTAATTGATTAATTAAACCATTTAGCAGTTAGTTTAATCTGAAGTTTCTTTTATAACACCTAACTTTCAACAATGATACATTTTCTTAGAATCCTGGAAACATTAAAAATAATAAAAAATAATAAAGCTACACTGGATTAAACAAATGCAAATCTTCTTAAACAAGGAAAAGAGTAAAAAACAAAAAAAAAAAATTCTGTATAGGAACAGCTATATAACTTGTTTACCAAGATGCATCTATAGTTAGAAAACAACAACAAAAAAATCTCAAATGACATGTGTGAAAAACGAGGTTCACATAATTTTTATAGAATTTAAAAAGTTTAATTAAAAAAAAGACAATTAGGAAAAAAAAATAAAGTATACAGATACAGCTGTGTGTCTCTGCATTCAGCCAAGAGAGCACACCTTACTGACAAAGGATTGCCCTTAAAAACAGAACCCTACTACATATACATAAATTCTCATACATATTCATACATTGTTCTTAGGATCTTTGGTGTTCTTCTGTTTAGTTTTCTCTTGCCCCCTTCCCAATAGATCAATCTTCTTGGCGCCATCGAGATTTACATTCCCTGATACCAGAAATGCAATAAATTCCTCCCCCCAGAGTTCTGGTCACTGCTGTCTTCATCTGGATAAGATAGTTTACAAAAGAAAAAAAGGGTCTCCAGCTATCTTTTTCAGTCTTTGGGTTATACAGACAAAAGTAGTTTTTGTTTTAATGCTATGTCATAGCTTAACATATATGTATTATACTACTATTTCTAACAGAAATAAAGGAAACTATCTTAATTACAACCAAAATTTCCATTCTTATAACATATAAACATTCATTTTAATATTTGCGAAAAGCCAACAATATAATATGTAACTATAACACACGTGTCTAAAAAGAAATTACACAAAGATATGTGAAAATACATAAAAAAAGCTGGCTGTAAATACAACAATGACACTTTTATAGATAATGTTCATCATAGAAATCCATAAATTTACATTATACAATGAATATGTCAGCAGTGTCTGAAAAAATCAAGATAGTATTTTTAAAACATTAATGTCTTAAATGACTAAAAATGAAATAAGGTTAAAAACTTCTAATTTTTTTAGTAAATAAACAATCACTATTCTTTTGTGTGTTACCTATAGAAAACAAAAACTGCAGAGATCACAACAAACAATAAAAACTTCCAATGAAATCAAGGGTGTCACAAAATTGCATTCAACTCTATCCACAAGCAGGTGTTTCACCAGTGTTCTATCACAGCTCTCCCAGTTATAGTCATCTTCATCTTTCCAGGAAAGCAATTATACTTTGCAGTTTAAACAAGTGTCTTCAATAAAACATGAAAGCAATTTAAATGAAACAATATTTAAACCTGTTAAAAATTAATTATGATAACAGGAAATAACAAAACTTAATGTCAAAAAAAAATACCAAAGTTATAACTTTATTTAAAAAACACTCAAACTTAAACATAGTGAAAACTTAACTTTTCTTAATTCTATTAACACATATTATATCAGATGAAAAGCACAACTCAGTCTTACTCTATTTTTACAAAAAAGGCAACTAAAAGTTTGGCATTATACTTTTTGAACACAATATAACAGTAACATTGATTCACTATAGAAGGTTATAAGGATGCAACAAATACATCACAATTCCATCTTATCTGACTTTGAGAATAAACTCACAATAAACTGCAGATGTTACTAAAAATACTTATTTGTAAAAAGAATTTGCTTGGCATATGCTTAAATTGATTAGGAATTTTAAAGTGGCAGTTTTACTAGAGAAAAAAAATACAATACAGGATTTGGCAAGTTGCCATTCAGCTTTTGTAGCACTTTTCAGAAACATTAAAGTCTAACTTTTACTTAAAATCCAAATCAGTATATATGCTGTTATACGTTGTTTTGGGTTTTTTTTAATAATAAAAGGACTCACATTAAAATTACCTTATTAAAAATGTAAAAAAACCCGAAGGAAGTGGGTAATATATGGTAACTTAACTTTGAGAATACGGAAAAATGAGTTGAACCAAATCCACAATACGCTTACTCAAATGAAAGGAAAGGTTAAAAATGAAAGAAACCTGTCATTTAATCCTTTTTCTGTAGGGTTAACTATATGATCTTTCAATTCAATTTTAAAGAAATGCATCTTGCAGAAATTGACTGTAACTAGAGTAATAATACCTGATGATTACTCCATATCATACAATGTTACATTATCAGTAGATGTATAGAGAAGAATTAACATTTTTCAAAACCTTCATGTATTGGGAATACTGAAACAGAACAAACATCTTTTAAATTTTCTTGGAATGCATAACTACAATAATTTTCCATGTTATTTGTAAAAACAAAACCAGCCAGATATATCATTAGAACGTGATTAAAACATATGCAACATCCATATATATATTTTTTTCACTATAAAATATTTATAAACTTTTTGATCTATTTTTGTAGCCACTACATTCAATAGAGACTTCTTTATAAAAACTCAGTCATGACTACTACAATTTGCAGATTTACCAACAATGCAATTTACAAAGCTGCTAATTTTTGATTTGTTCAATTAAAAACTCTCTTTTTTCTCTCCCCTCTCCGAGATGTCCAGATTTCTGTTGTCTCTCTTTTCTTTATCTTTTTTCTTTTGTTACTTGCTTTTTGCCTTTTGGTTTTTTTCGCTGAAGCTGCTGTTACTTGTTTCACTGGTGGATGCCACGGTGACAGCGTTTCTGGCCGCTGGCACTGCACTGCTGCACTGCTGTGTACTGCCAGCCCCGTCTGCCCCTCCACGCCGGGCTGGTTTTAAATCTGAGAAAAAAACTCTAAAAACTTAAATTTAGGGAGAAGCTCCTTTTCAGGAGATAAATCTTTTTTTGGGCGATTGCCGCTTGTGCCAGAAACCAGACCCCAAACGAAAATCGCAAACTTTTTTGTCCCACTCCCGGGCCGACTTCCCAAACTGTGTAGTCTCGGCTCCAGGGCCGAACTGCGCATGCCCGGCTCGACGTGGGGCCTCGCCAACCTCCCCTCCGGAGGGTCGGATCCTCCTCGTCATGGATCACGTTACAGATGAACCTACGGGGCGTGCCTTTGTAACTTTGCTCAGCCCCTTAGCTTTGGGTTGGCTGTCTATGGCAGCATCCTAATATTGCTTCTAATCTCTCCCCCCTTTGCTCGGGGTCACTCTGCGGCTCCTTGTGGCTCCTCCTCTTGGGCAGCCTCTGACCCCGCCTGCTGGGCGGGCATTTTTGGGTCGCCTGCTGAGCGAATACCCCCGTGTCCTCCTCTTGGGTGGACAGACCTTCACCCGCTTTTTCTAACATCACCTTTAGGTGGGTAGATTCATCAGGGGGCGGGGTCAGCTCCCTCCCTCCCTCTGGCTCCTCTGACCTACATGGGGAGTGCAGGGTTGTTGCCATTTGGTTCAATAAACTGTATTAGTTTAGCATTAGTTTGACATTAGTAGTAGTTATGCTAAGGCTTGGTAGGGCACATGTAACCTGCAGATGAACTATACGGCAGATATTGCAATGTAAGCAGTGTAACTAGGAATAATCTAGGAATGTACTTTTGGCAAAATTTAAACGTCAGAGAGATAATCGTACCAGGTAGTGAAAGAGAATTAAGAAATTATGATGATGAAGAAATCGTGTAGAAAACATATAAAAACCCTGTGATTTTTTCTGTGAAATGGGGCTCTGTCTTTGGACGACGCTAGTCCACAGGCTCCCGGGCCCTCAATAAAGCACCGCATAAACGACTTCGGTTGTTTGTGTTTTCTTCGGATCGGGCAACAGTTTTCTGGCGACCGCGGCAGGACTCCGGAGGTGCCTGGGGCGGGTTGCGTTCTGATCCACTCCACGCCCGGCACCGAGTGATTCTCGGGGAGTCATCGGTTCGTGCCCGACCCCCGCACCTGACGGACGACTGCAAAAGGTAAGCCCGAAGGTGCTTTATTTTTTTCTAGTTTGGGTGCCTGCTCATAAGACGGGGCGGCGACCCTCGCAGGGTTGGGCTAAGACGTCTGGTTGGTCTGGGAAGCCTAGGCGCCGGCTGTCAGACGCGGCGAAAGCTGCGCAGGTCCGGCACTTGCCCCTCGCGGCGTCGAGAAGCGGCAAGTTGGATTGGTCTGGTATTTTATCTGGTATTTATCTGGTATTTAGTCCTTTTTGTTTGTTGTATGTAGTTTGCTTAATACTGGATTGTGGTTTTGTATATTGCTGCTTATTGTATTAATATAATTGCTAGTTGAATTATTGTTTAGGTGTTTGTAAGTTGTTGCTGCTAAAAATGAAAAACTACCTCAGTATTGAAGTGATTGTTGTGTGAGTGTGTGGGTATGATTGATTTTGTTGGACTGTCAAAATTGATTGTGGTTTTTATTGTTTCATATATTGTTATATATTGGTTGCTGCTATTGGTTACCGAGGTTTTGTACGGCTGTGAGTAAAGTTCAAAATGCCATTCAAGGCACTTAAGTTTATGGTTCAGTCTAATAAAGGTATCCCAGAAAATACCCCGCTGGGATGTTTACTGAAGAGGTGGAAAAGTGAAGGGTTTTTTCCAAGGAGATGAGTAAGGATAAAATGATTGACTATTGTAATCATTGGTAGCCCGTAATATAAGCGGAGAAGGACCGTCATGGCCAGAGAATGGTACTGTGGATTTTGACACCATAAATTCATTAATGCGCTATCTGGAGGAAAATGAAAAATGGGATGAAATACAGTATTTAGACTTGTCTCATTTACTGCACCGTAAAAAGGAATGGCAGACTGAGTGTGGAATAATGGTATTAAAGATGAAAGAATTTAAAGTGCGGGGGTTGTAAAGAAAGATCTAAAATGTGTTCAGTGCTTAGCCTTAACCTCTCGACCAGAGGAGGATTTGTCTTTTATGGTGTTTACCCGGTGCGCTTCCTGCTTCACCCCCCCCCCCTCCTGCTGTCTCAACCCCTCCTGCTGTTTCGCCTCTTCCCTCTGTCTCATCACCCCATTCCTCTTTGTATCCACCGTTACCAGAAAACTCAAGCACTGAGGATGAGGATGAGGAGGAAAAGGTAGCAAATTTAAACGGCAGTACCGGGAATGTTAAGAAAGTTGTTATCTGACCTAAAACCCCTTCCCCTGTTACTCCCCAGAATCGGCGAAATACTCCGCTTGCGGCACGAACTAGACAGGGACGTAAAAATTACGGGGAATCCCAGCTTATTGCCCCTTTAAGGGAAGCTATGGGACCCCAAGGAGAGAAAGTGCTTGTGAAAGTGCCTTTCTCCCCAGGAGATCTGGTGATTTGGAAGCAGTCAGCAGGCTGTTACCGAGAGAATCCGGAGAGGGTGGCCCGGGTGGTCAAAATGATAATTAAAACCCAGAATCCAGATTGAAATGACATGCAGGTTTTGTTAGACACTTTGATGGATTTTACCGAAAAGGAGATGGTGTTACAGGCAATGAAAGAGCGTGCTCGAGAAGTAATTAGGCTGCATTGTACAGTAAAAACAGTAAATTACTTAGTTCCGAGCGATGATCCGGGGTGGGATCCAAACAGGGTCGGAGAAATGGAATCTATCAAGGTGTACCAGGAGTTGTTAGTAGAGGGAATTAGGACTGAGATGCCTAAGACGATAAATTAGTCAAAACTGTATTCTGTCAAGCAGGATAAAAATGAATCTCCCTCGGCGTTTTTAGAAAGACTTAAAGAAACTGCTAGACGCTTCACTGATTTGGAGATCGACAGTGAAACAGGAAAATTGCAGCTTGCTTTAATCTTTTAGGTCAGACACCGGAAAGATATCCGCAAAAAAGAAAAAAAAAAAAAAAAGAAAAAAAAACCAAAAAAACTGCAGAAATTAGAAGGACAAGATACTCGTGATCTGGATAAAATGCTAGAGGTGGCTTGGAAAGTTTATAATAACAGAGAAAAAGAAAACGGCCAAGAAACAGCAGGCGAACATACTAGCTATAATGCAGCAAGCCAGTGAAAGGGGGGGGAGGCAGAGGTAGGTTTTTTGGGCGCGGTCGTGGTTCTGGACGTGGCAGGGCAAGATTCCAGAATGTTAAATTTAGAAGACGGGGAATGGCCCCTCCTAGTCCCCAGCAAGGAGGGATTGCTCCCAATCAATGCGCGTTCTGTCGTCAGTTAGGACACTGGAAGAAGAATGAGTGCCCAGTGAAAGCTGGACTGGGAAGAAAGCCAGTAAATGGACCAACAAGTTACCCCGTGAATCCAGTAGGTAGCGCCCAAGCATTTGTATTGAGAAATTATCAGAATCAAAGCTGACTAGAACAGGACTTGAGGGTCAGGATTGATATTGATGGGAAAGAACAAGAGTTTATCATGGATACGGGGGCAACGCATTCAGTTTTAAACAAAAGGTTAAGACCTATCAGCGATACTACCATACAGGTAGTGGGGGCAACAAGACAATTAGAAGAAAGACCCCTTTTTTTTTTACAACCATTAAATTTGAGATTTGGAAGAAAAGAATTAGATCATCAGTTTTTGTACATGCCTAATTGCCCCAAGCCATTGCTTGGCAGAGATTTGTTGTCATCATTAAATGTCAGAATCATATTCGAGAATGAGAGAGTGAAATTAGAAGTTCCGAGAGAAGAAATTGCTAAATTGTTTGTAATAAAAGAAATTGATCCCTCTCCTATTCCTATTGAAGTAGATCAAGCTGTAGTACCTTGGGTATGGGAGACTGGGAATCCAGGAAAATCAAAAGCTGCTCAGCCGGTGGTAGTAGAATTAAAAGAAGGAGCTTAGCCAGTGAGAATAAAAACAATACCCAATCAAGTTAGAAGCTAAACAGGGTGTCGCTCCTTTGATAACTCAGTTTTTAGCACAAGGAATTTTGCAAGAATGTGAATCATCAGACTTTAACACTCCTATTTTTTCCAGTTAGAAAACCCAATGGTAAGTATCGGCTAGTGCAGGATTTGAGGGCATTAATAACATTACTAAAGACATTCACCCAGTGGTTGCCAATCCGTATACTTTATTAACATCTGTGTCAGAAACATTTAAATGGTTCTCTGTTATTGATTTGAAAGATGCTTTCTTCTGCATCCCTCTGGCATTGGAAAGCAGGAAATATTTTGCCTTTGAATGGGAGAGTCCTGATACTGGAAGAAAGAGACAGCTCACCTGGTCTCGACTGCCGCAAGGATTCAAAAAACAGCCCTACAATATTTGGAAATCAACTGGCAAAGGAATTGGAAGAATGGAAGGACTGCTGAGGTAAGAGAGTTACCTTCCTCTTATGTCATTCTCCAGTATGTGGATGATATCTTTTTTAGCGACAGCAGAAAAAGGAATGTGTCTGAAATTGACTATTGCTCTGTTGAAATATGCTGGGCCAAGCTGGCTACCGAGTGTCCAAAAGAAAAAGCACAGCTGATAAAAGAAAGTGTAATATATTTAGGATGTGAAATCACCCAAGGCCAGAGACGGTTGGGAGTCAATCGAGTGGAAGCTATTTGTGCTATTCCCCTTCCCAGGAACCATCAAGAACTAAGGTCCTTTCTAAGAATGGTAGGGTGGTGCAGGCTGTGGATTCTAAATTTTGGACTTCTAGCTAAACCATTATATGAAGCGTTGAAAGAACCGCAGTTGAGCTGGAATCGACAGAAGAAAAAGGCCTTTGAAGACTTGAAACAAGCATTAAAAGAAGCTCCGGCATTAGGCCTTCCAGATTTAAACAAGGACTTTCAGTTGTATGTGAATGAGAGACAGAAATTGGCACTGGGAGTGCTAGCTCAGAGACTTGGTTCATAGAAATGCCTGGTAGGGTATTTCTCGAAGCAACTGGATACAGTAAGTGCTGGTTGGCTGTCATGCTTGCGGGGCAGTTACGGCCACAGTGATCCTCATCCAGGAAGCCAGGAAATTGACTTTGGGAAGGAAAAAAGAGGTATTTGTGCCTCACATGGTACTGGCAGTCTTGGAACAAAAGGGGGGGTTATTGGGGTCACTGGCTTTCATCCAGCAGAATGCTGCAATACCAAGCAATTCTGAGAGAACAGGATGATGTAGATCTAAAAATGACTAATCATGTTAACCCAGCAGAATTTCTCCGCAGTGGGCAAGAAGAAGGAGAATTAGCACATGACTGCATGGAGGTGATTGAACAAGTGTATGCCAGCCGAATGGATTTGAAAGATGTTCCAATGGAAGATCCGGATTGGGAACTGTTCACCCGACAGGTCCAGCTTTGTAGAAAAACGGTACCAGGTATGCGGGATATCCAGTGGTAACAGTTCCCACTGTGGTGGAAGCAAAAGCTTTGGCTCCTGGAACATCAGCTCAGCGAGCTGAGATCATTTGACTCACTAGAGACCTAATGTTAAGTTCTAGAAAGAAAGTGAATATATGGGACTGATTCTAAATATGCTTTTAGGGTTGTGCACATCCATGGCGCCTTGTGGAAAGAACGAGGGTTATTGAACTCCCAAGGAACTACTATCAAATATAGAACTAAAATTCTAGCCTTGCTAGATGCAGTACACCAACCTAAAAAAGTTGCAATAATGCATGTGAGAAGTCACCAGAAGGAGGAAGGAAAAAATATATCGAGGAAACAAAATTAGCTGATGTCACAGCACGAGAAGCGGCCAGAGAAGTGTGGACCCAAATGGCCCTGATACCCACTAAAGTGAGTCCTGTAACTCCACATTTAATTCAGGAACCGAAGTATTCCCCGGATGATGAAAAACTAGCATCGCTGCTGAAAGCGCAAAAGAATGCAACTGGATGGTATGTAACAATCATAGGACAAATTGTAGTTCCCACCCGAATTATGAAAGCCATCTTAGAGACGGAACATAATAAATGCCATTGGAGAGCAGAGGCATTGGTAACATTTCTAAAAAGAGAAGTAATTTCTAACCAGATGTTAACATTGGCAAAATGGGTGAATGCCATGTGTTCAACTTGTTTGAAGAATAACCCAATAGTTAAGAAACAGATTCAGTTAGAGAAATTACAAGTGAAACCAGAACCAGGAGATTACTGGCAAGTAGATTTTTCAGAATTACCGAAAGCACAGAACTTTAAGTATCTTTTAGTGTATGTATGCACTTTTTCAGGATGGCCTGAGGCCTTTCCTTGTCGCACCAATCAGGCAAAGGAAGTGGTCAAAACACTGTTGAAGGAAATTATTCCAAGATTTGGGGTACCGTTAGGACTGTCATCAGATAGAGGCCCACACTTTACAGCAGGAATAGTACAAGAGGTGGCCAGGATGTTAGACATATCTTGGGACTTACACACCCCTTGGCGACCTCAATCGAGTGGTCAAGTGGAGCGGATGAATCAAACAATTAAAAGATTTAAAGACATGAATTTGCAATTACAAGCCACATCCCGAATGACTTTACAGAACAGGATGGCACTAGATATGCTATTGTTAAAAGAGCGTGGTGTGTGTCAATATCTAAAAATGAAAATTGACCATTGCTGCATCCATATTCCAAATGTGACCATTGAAGTAGAAAAAGATATTTCTCAATTGGAAACGATTGAATCCAAAACAAGAGAAATTGAAAAAGAAGCACAACATAATTGGATCGGAGCTATATCTGAGTCCTTAGGACTTCAGGTTTCTGAATAGGTTTCGTCAATAGTACAGTACATTCTGTTATTTGCAGTTTTGTTATTAATCGTTTGGTTTAGCCTATAAGTGTGTTCTAGGAGTCATCGAAAAAGAAACAAGACGCACCAGAAGAGTGATAAAAGCCTTGACAAGAACCAATGAGATACGCCTCAATGAAAGACGCCGACCTCCTCCGAAGTATGAAGATGTCGTTGGGCAGGATAATCCAGCATTTGAAAGAACCAACGATAACTAAGAGTTGAGCATTCTTGCAGAAGATTGAAGAATGCTCAAAAGGGGGGAATTGTTGCCATTTGGTTCAATAAACTGTATTAGTTAGCATTAGTTTGACATTAGTAGTAGTTATGCTAAGGCTTGGTAGGCCACATGTAACCTGCAGATGAACTATACGGCAGATATTGCAATGTAAGCAGTGTAACTAGGAGATAATCTAGGAATGTACTTTTGGCAAAATTTAAATGTCAGAGAGATAATCGTACCAGGTAGTGAAAGAGAATTAAGAAATTTATGATGATGAAGAAATCGTGTAGAAAACATATAAAAAACCCTGTGATTTTTCTGTGAAATGGGGCTCTGTCTTTGGACGCTAGTCCACAGGCTCCCGGGGGGCCCTCAATAAAGCACCGCATAAAACTACTTCGGGCTTTGTAATGATGTGTTTTCTTTGGATCGGGCAACACAACAGGGTAGGGGGCTGTTCTAAAGGCGTGGTTTCAGAAACAGCGTGGATTTTTCCCAGCATTTCCAGCATTTTCTCCACACCCCCCCCCCCCCCCCCCCGCTATTTGCTCAAAATATAAAGATTCCAAAAAGACTCCATACAACACATCATGTCTCTCCATGCAATTTTTTCTAACCTCCAACAATGTAACAAACTGCTCACTCTGCTTTCTGAAGCAAACGGCGAAAGCTTCCCGGTGTTTTAACTTTGTCCCGCATTCCTCTCTCCTCCCCCACGTTTCTCTGAAGAGACGGGGGCAGGGGTAACCCATGCCGCAGGGGAATTTTCTGGGTTTCCGCGCCTTTCAGAAAGGGCAGTTCATCCCCCCACATTCCCGGGTTCCTAACTCTTTGTGAAAAACGAGGTTCACATTAATTTTTATAGAATTTAAAAGTTTAACAAAAAAACAATTAGGAGAGAAAAATAAAGTAAAGTATACAGATACGGCCGGGTGTCTCTGCATTCAGCTAAGAGAGCACACCTTACTAACAAAGGATTGTCCCTTAAAAATAGAATCCTACTACATATCCATAAATGCTCATACATATTCATACATTCTTCTTAGGATCTTTGGTGTTCTTCTGTTTAGTTTTCTCTTGCCCCCTTCCCAATAGATCAATCTTCTTGGCGCCATTGAGATTTTACATTCCCTGATACCAGGAACGCAATAAATTCCTCCCCCAGAGCTCTGGTCACTGCTGTCTTCATCTGGCTAAGATAGTTTACAAATGCAGGAGTTCTCTAGCTATTTTTTTTTTCCTCAGTCTTTGGGTTATACAAACAAAAGCAGTTTTTATTTTAATATTATGCCATAACCTAACATATATGTATTATACTACTATTTCTAAATTTCATCAATAACAGAAATAAAGAAAACTATATTAATACAACAAAATTTCTCATTCTTATACACATAACATTCATCTTAATATTTGCGAAAAGCCAATAACATAAAATGTATCTATAACAAAACCCCCCTTTTTCTTTTTATGAATCATTTGGCTTGAGCAATATTTCTTGTCTTCTAGCCTTTATTATTTGCTCATTTTTTTTTTCCAAATTAATCTTGCTTCTTCAAGAGGATCTTCTATGTTGTTCTGTTTCTTTAACACCATAATTTTTTTTTTTGTGCCGTTCTAGATGTAGTCAAGTTTGGATCTATAGGCATTGTTATCACTTGCATACTCTGAACTACTCTGGTGATTAGCTGAATAAAGCAGGGGATTAAACAAGGAAGAAATATCAAGCCAGTTGTAGCACACAAGAGGAAGAAGCCTAACTTTTTCTACCATTCTATTCCCAATAGATTATCCCACCAACTGCTTTTTAGTATTGGGTCTCATTTTTGAACTGGTACATGTGCTATTTTTCTGATATCATTGACTATATCTAGAACGGCATCCCCGTTGTCATCTATTTTTAAACAACAATCTGATGTATTAAATTTCCCACAAACACCTCCTTCTTCAACTAACAAATAGTCTAAAGCCAGCCTATTCTGATATATTGCAGCTCTGGCTTGACATTGCTGAGTGGATATTAATTCTATTACCCGAGCAGTTTTATTTGTTATTATTTCTACAACTGCCTGGAGTTTTATGATGCGATTTAGCATATAAATTGGGGTTCGGTATCCCCAACTCCCATCTTGTGCCCAGGTGGCTGGCCCATAAGTTTCCAATATGCGCTCAGGGGGCCATTCTTCATCTCTCCATTTTTGAAATCCTTCAATCTCCTCCCTTTTGCTTCTTTTTAGGTCCTCATATACTGGCACTCCTAGTTTGTCTCCATTTGGTCCTAGTTTGGATGGGTTATAACAGTGACTGTTGATATGGGTATGAGTGACAAAAAAGGAGCCTCGGTGTCTTTGCATATACAGCTTTCGGTAGCATTTATGGCACGTGTTTGCTGATATTCTAAAAGAGAAAAGACAAAAAATGAGTGACAAAAAAAAGTAACAGAGGTCCGGTATGGCTTGTATTCCCACCTCCCATGCCTATGGGGTTGCTACCCATAGCAGGTGTATAGTATCTTCTTGGTGGCGACTACAGCGGCCAACCCGGTCTTGCCCTCTATTTCTTTATCAACTCCTTTTTGTCAGTTTCCAGGCAAATAGCTTTTGGCACTTCCTCTTTTTTAGTTTCTCAGCAAATCCTTTTTAACACCTTTTAACAGTAGTTTCCCACCGTTTCTTAGGTATTTCTCACTCAACAGGCACTAGTAATTTCCCATCTACAAAGCAAAAGTTATCATTTAAGTTATTCTTAATAGATTTGGTACACAACACTTTCTGCAATGAGAGGCTTAACTTTGTGAACTACAATACTTATTTTTTTTTTTTCTAATTTAAGTACTTATATTTAATCTAGCTAGCATGTCTCATATTAGGATGATTTAGACAAGGTATATGATGTGGCACTGATGGAAGTTGTGATTTTTTTCTCCTCTTTTATACACATCACAGGCAAAAGCAAAAATATATGAGGATTTCCCGACTAAAACAGCCCCAGTCCTCCTGTTTGGGGTGGGAATTTTCCCCCCCCAAGGTGGATATTGAAGGTGTCCCAGAACTTGTCCAGGCAGGACTTGAAATTACTGATACAGGCTTGGTCTTACTTCTCAGTTAGGCGTGATTCTTAGCTCATCCCTTGGATCATTTGGATTGTTTCAGTTCATTACTGTCCGATCTCTGCTTAAGAGTCTATTTGGTATCACTCGGTTTGGGTGTTATAGTCCAGTCTTATTGGTGTGAATCCAACTTCACTCTTTGGTCCAGATTGCAGCCTCGCTGCCTTAGTTATCAGTAGTACCTGAAAGGGATTTCTTAGTGTGATAAATGTAACCTTGGATAAAAATTCGTGAAAGAATCAATAAGTATATAACTAGATTTGTAACAATGTAAAAATTATAGTGTGGCTGAAGAATTTCCCCAAACCCAGCAGTAACTACCCATACAGGTGGTAACGACTCTAGGCGACTTCATCAGCCTGAAAGAAAGAGCAGGACACGAACAATTAAGCTAAACAAAGAAAGGAGCCAGGCCGAGATGCCCATCTACTCCACACTGGACTTGGACACTTCACCCTGAGAGCCCAACCGAAGATACAATCAAGAAGCACTCAGAACCTTTCACATGCGAGAGGACTCTGCCCAGTCGTCTATTGATTCAGTTCCACGGTTCCAGGAAATTCATTCAACCAGCCATCTAAACTCTTTGTTGAACAGTAACTGCTCAGAGTTTTGGCCTCAGGACATAAAATCCCTATAAAAACCCTGGACAGTCTACCCTCCTTCGTGGATTTGGGTAAATCTGTACCTCCGGGTATAGACGTCTCCCTGTCCACCCAGCGCTGCGCTGATTTATTGTGTTTTTTTTCTCTCGTTGTTTGTGATTAAAATTGTTTTATAATAAATCGCTTTTTGTATTAACCCTATTTTGCCATTGCATTTATAACATTAGCAACACAGGGAAAGTGAAAATCACATAAACAAAATTTAACAGTAAACATAGGAGCTAATTTCTTTTTGTGAGTTCAAATTAGTTAAACAAGAAAGGCTAGGTTAGTTTTGACTTCAAATCTTTTTAGCTCTTTTTTAAAATCTCTGACTTCTGAGGAAGTCAAAGGGGCATTTACAAATCTCATATTTCCCCCTCTCATTGGGACTTCTCGTAATGGGAATAAACTAGTAGCCTTTCTGTATTGTTTTGGGGAGGAGTCAGGGGAAACCCGCTTTTGAACTAAGCTTGCTGTATTTTGATATGGTACCTCTCCGCTGTTATAAATTTGTATTGTGATATTGGCTTTCGCAGATGAATATTATATGTTAAATACTTTTTAGCTATGTATGTACTTTTTTTCTTGCTAACAAGTCTTAAGCTTAAAAGAATTTCCTAGGTACAAGGCAAGGAAACCCCAGAGGGCAAGGACAGTGGGGCCCAAACTCTTATCAAGAGAACAATAGAAGCCAAACTGTTATCAGCGGAAGATATGAAACCCATCTGCCCTCAGAAGAAGGATGAGAGGCCCAGACCCTTATCAACAACTGACCATCTGCAGAAAAAAGGAAACCAGACTCCAAAAGAATGCTGACCAGCAAGAATAATGATGACCAGCAAAAAAATTATGATGACCAGCAGAAACTGAGACTGTGCAAAAGCATGATCTAAGAAGGCGGAACCAGGGAGGGGACATGCTTGAATATGCATTAACCCCTCACAGCAAGGATGGGATAAAAGGGGTATCCATGGGATACCAGGTGTGCTCTTGGCAGCGCGCCAAGGCACCCGGCCGTTTTAACCCTTTGCTTTATTTCTTATGTCTCCTAATTGTCTTTTATTTATATTAAATTCTTTTTATAATTTATTAAGTGAATCTCGTTTTTAAGACCGCTAAGGGAGAAATTCTTCAGGACCGCTGCGTCCATGGCACAGGTTGATGGGATGGTGAAGGCAGGGATCCGTCCCGCCGCTGAGTCATCCAAGGGGGGGCCATAGGCAGGAACTGTTACCGGAACCACCGAGAGAGCGGAGTCTCTCGGCGGAAACCAAACCGGGGCGTGGGCAGTCTGCACGTGTCTCCTGGGGCAGGAGCAGCGGTGCCCAGCGCAGCCGGCACGGACAGAGCCACCGGGGCCGGGACGGCCGGGGCAGCTGCGGGAGAAGTGGCCGGGGATGGGACAGCGGGGGTGCCCAGTGCGGGCAAAGCAGCCGGGGCAGATGGAACCCCGGGGATGGGACAGCGGGGGTGCCCAGTGCGGGCAAAGCAGCCGGGGCAGATGGAACCCCCGGCAGGGTCAGCGGGGCGGCCGCGAGCCATGCGGCTGCAGCCGGGGGAGGCGGGACCCCCAGCGGGACATCTGCAGCAGGCGAGGGGCCAAGCAGGAGAGGAGAGGGTAACACTTCTAAAGGCTCTCAACTTTTCTCTTTCCTTTTTTCTTCTTGTTTTGTCTTTGAGATTTCTGATATTTCTAGAGTTTTTACTCTCTCAGAGTTTGTGTCCCCCCCTCCAGCATGCTGCATATTCTTTCTCCTCTGCATTAAACGGTTCTTTTGAATTTACAAACACGTTTAAAGCCTGACAAATCTAAGTTTTAAAAGAACTATATCTAGGCCAACAAACGTGGTCAGATCTTACTTCTTTGTTTGCCTATTCAGTCATGCAAAAATTAATCATCTTTATCTATTTTCCTTGTACTTGGGGTAATATCTCAATTAGCTAACATAACTCCTAAAGGGCTATCTTGGGGTATTTCTTCTAGCAATTTTTTTTTTTTTTTGCCTTTGTTTTTTTCCAAACCCGACTTACTGGTTTTCTGCCCCATTATTTTTTTTTTTAAATCAATTTATTTCTACCAACCTAAGCACTACCTTCTTCTCCACCTCTTCCCAGGCACTAAAAACCCTTTTTCTTAACAATACAGTATTATACAGTACCATACAACACAATAAACTTTCCTCTCCAAAAAAAATAAAATTAAACATATATTCAACAACATTTTCTTTCCTCCATTTCCACCCGCTCTTTTTATTTCTTTGTCTCTTCTCTGCTCGTCCTGAAATCTTAAACTTTAAACCAGAAAAAAAACCAAAACAGCTCACTATCACAAATGCTTACTCACAATCTCAAAAAAAATTGTCTTGGGGCTTAAAAAAACAAAAGCTATACCTACAGGGTGCCCCCCCCCCCATTCCTCCTTAACTGCGACTAACACCAGCACCACTCTGCATTCTACTTGCACATCTGGCTTTAGAAAGAGCTCTCTGATAGTCTCACACCAGTCCTTAACCCCTCACCACAACACAAACAACTTAATACAGTCCACTTTCTTCCAAACAAACTAAAATCAACTATTTAAAATAACAATTACACATTTATTTACTCACATTCACTCACATCTATTTTACTCACTCTCACTCATTTTTACTCAAAGCTAAACAACAATAAAATACTTTTTATTTTCAAGTTACTGATATCTTCTCATGGGTATTATAAGGTCTTGGATGTTTTAGGTTTCTTTGCTGTACCCCTCAATCCAGCACTGTTAACCCCAGATGCTCTTGGGTGTACCCCTCAATCCAGCACTGTCAACCCCGGATGCTCTTGGGCATACCCCTCAATCCAGCACTGTTAACCCTGGATGCTCTTGGGTGTACCCCTCAATCCAGCACTGTTAACCCTGGATGCTCTTGGGTGTACCCCTCAATCCAGCACTGTTAACCCTGGATGCTCTTGGGTGTACTCCTCAATCCAGCAAAGTGTTGGGGATCCCCGCTTTTATCCCGTTTTCCCAGTGGATTGTGCCAGGAAAACCCTCGGCTCCCTTTCCCGAGGGGCTAACCCCTCCCCTGAGACCCAGTCCCAGTAACCCCGGGGTATCTTGCAACCCCCGCTCCCCCAAAGATTACTTACAATCCATTTTCTTCTCTGGGTCTTCGTGCACAAGAATTATGGAGCAAATACCGCGGTTTTAGGGAGCCTTTGCTTTGCTTTGCTTTATTTCTTCTCCTTCTTGTCTTCGGGGTATTTACCTGCAGCCACTGCTGACTCACACCAGGGGAAACGGAGCAGGGTGCGCTGAACTCAGCAGGGTGCGTGCTTTTTCCCACTCAGGATCCCTCGGTGGTCCCCAGAGGCGAGGTATTTATCCCGGCAACGAGCCCCCAATTGTGAAAAACGAGGTTCACATAATTTTTATAGAATTTAGAAGTTTAACAAAAAAACAATTAGGAGAGAAAAATAAAGTATACAGATACGGCCGGGTGTCTCTGCATTCAGCTAAGAGAGCACACCTTACTAACAAAGGATTGTCCCTTAAAAATAGAATCCTACTACATATCCATAAATTCTCATACATATTCATACATTCTTCTTAGGATCTTTGGTGTTCTTCTGTTTAGTTTTCTCTTGCCCCCTTCCCAATAGATCAATCTTCTTGGCGCCATTGAGATTTACATTCCCTGATACCAGGAACGCAATAAATTCCTCCCCCAGAGCTCTGGTCACTGCTGTCTTCATCTGGCTAAGATAGTTTACAAATGCAGGAGTTCTCTAGCTATTTTTTTTTTCCTCAGTCTTTGGGTTATACAAACAAAGACAGTTTTTATTTTAATATTATGCCATAACCTAACATATATGTATTATACTACTATTTCTAAATTTCATCAATAACAGAAATAAAGAAAACTATATTAATACAACAAAATTTCTCATTCTTATACCCATAACATTCATCTTAATATTTGCGAAAAGCCAATAACATAAAATGTATCTATAACATCTTTAAAACTCATATTTACCTTTTCCCCATATCCTGGGTTCAAACAATTCCTCTTTAGAAATATTCAATCCCATTATCTAGACTGGACACAGCTTACCAGACCTGTTGGCTATCTTCAGATTACTGACCAGCAGAATCTGATGTTCCGAGTCCAGGGCCCTTGGAGCTTCGGAACTTGATAGCAGATGTTTTTCTCCAGACCGATTTCTTTCAGGAACTGGCTGCTCTGATCCAGGCAGGTGTTGATGGAAGCTTCTGTGAGCTATCTCTGCCACTTACACGGGGCACCGTTTGTAACTTTTCTCTTGAAAATTCTTTTTCTCTTTCTCTGATTCTGCTGCTCTTCTTTTGTAATTTTCTTTCTCCTACTGGATTTCTCAGTCTCCCCTGAGCTGAGCTCCTTTTGGGATCCTCCCTCGTGGGGAGTCCCGCTTATCTCTGTTCTCTAGATTTGAAGAAAACTCCTGAGCTCGTTAGAATCTTGTTTCTTGTGTTTATTGGAAGGTCATTACAAAACTTGGCAGGTCTCTCCAGACAAGCTGCACAAGCTTAATTCTTTGCAATCTGGTACATTTCTTTCTTCTGATGGTACAAGGCTGTCGCCCTGAAAACTCAGCTTCTGAGCTTGCTAATGTTATAAATTTGTATTGTGATATTGGCTTTCGCAGATGAATCTTATATGTTAAATACTTTTTAGCTATGTATGTACTTTTTTTCTTGCTAACAAGTCTTAAGCTTAAAAGAATTTCCTAGGTACAAGGCAAGGAAACCCCAGAGGGCAAGGACAGTGGGGCCCAAGCTGTTATCAGGAAAACAATAGAGCCCAAACTGTTATCAGCGGAAGATATGAAGCCCAGCTGCCCTCAAAAGGAAGGACGAGAGGCCCAGATGGTTATCAACAAGTGACCATTTGCAAAAGAAAGGAAACCAAACTTCAAATAATGCTGACCAGCTAGAATAATGATGACCAGCAAAAATAGTGCTGACCAGCAGAAAATAAAAATGTTCTAACTAGGTGGAACCAGGGAGGGGACATGCTAAATACTTCTTGAAAAAGTTTGAATATGCATAAAATCCTCACAGCAAGAGGGGATAAAAAGAGTGTTCCTGAGATACCAGGTGTGTTCCTGGCAACCCACCAGGGCACCCGGCCGTTTTAACCCTTTGCTTTATTTCTTTTGTCTCCTAATTGTCTTTTTGTTTATATTAAATTCTTTTTATAATTTATTAAGTGAATCTCGTTTTTAAGACTAACATAGTTTTCTAAAAACTTTCTCAGGATAGTAACTGTAAACATAGATATGTGTACATTCTTTCTGTTACACGTCTTGTGATGGGCATCTCTCATGGCCAGTGCAGTGACAAAGTGTTATCCTGACCATCCAATCCCTGGCCATGGTCAGAAGCCTATAAATCCTGGGAGGAAAAATAAACTCGCTCTTTTCACCACACCTCGACCTGTGTCCATGTGATCTATTCATCTTCAGCGGCAACACAAGGCCTTGTGGCTCACTTTGTGTCTGAAAGCACAAAATGGCCCCGAACAACACCATGCTTTTATCTTTATACTTATTCTTACCTAATTAGCAATAGACATGTATATTATTTTTTTTAATGTCTCAGTGACCCATCATCTGTATGCTGCACTGTGGCATTTTCTAACCAATCACTTACTATTACCCAAAAACCTCTAGAAGAACATGAAGAAGAAAGAAGGACAAAAGACAACACCCTAAATCTTCTATCTTGTCTTCTGCTTCTCTAAACTAACTTTTTCACCCAGTGACTTCAGAAAACTTTCTAATTTACACACTTACACTTTTAGCTTTTCTAAGTTTAACAGTTGTTTTCATGTATCACCATGAAAACATGCTCATGAATTTCATATTATATGAAATTCAGTGTTTTTCTGGATCTTAGAGTTAAGTATCAGAAACAAGGGCACACACTGTATCTCAGACTCCAACAGTTGTCATGGGTCTAGGTTTAAAGCTAAATGCAGTTGTAAAACTTCTGCCCACAACAGCTGGGGAACACAACTGCACCTTAGCCCTGAGACATAACTACTAAACAGGGCACAATATTTAACAAAATACCAGCTATATTTCATAATACCATAAGTGGTTTAGAGCACATCCAAAAAATGGCATTCACCTTTACTTTTCTGATGTACATGTGAGATGTTTACATCACCTCAGCCAGTTCAACAGTTAGCTGAGTCACACTTGAGTTTGACATTGAGTACAAATAGCATCTTCAGCAACAGATACTGATTTTAAATGCTTTATTCAGAATGATTCAGGAACCTTTCTCCATACTCTATTTACAGGTCATCACCATACAATTGTAATGCAAAAAGCACTGATCCGCTGCGAACATTAGGAAAAAACCCAATGAGTAGCATGGCTTTATTGGAAATAAACCTGAAAATATTAATAAACTGATCCTTAACAGGTACAAAAAATCCAACAGCTAAGGAAAGGAGAAGAATTGGATGCAATATTATGATCAATGTGTGAATTGAAGACTGCTGTGAAAGATCATACAAAAAAAGGCAATGAGGAATAGCAATTAAAGGTGGAGTACATTCCATTAAAGGTGGAGTACAGGACAGACAAAAGTTACAAAACATCCTGCTTCAATATTTTTCATCTATGTACTTTGTTCAAACACTGTAATAGTAATGGAAGACAAAAAGCAGCAGAGATCTGGCTAAAGAAATAAGAACATGAAATTAGGAAAAAGTGAAAGCTGCTTATCAGGGAATAATCTTAAATACAGTTGCTCAACTGTAGCAATACACCTGAACAGCTTGGGCCATAGTGTGCACCAGCCAAACTGTCTGTGGTTTCTTATCAGACTGTCTGGAATTTCTCAACGTTGCTGAGATATAAGCTGTTCTAAAAATAAGGAAGAAGAGGCTGAAAAGCAAGAAAAGAAGACCACAAGAGCCAGATAACAGAGGGCGGTTGAACACCTGGACTGTAATCAATCCTGTGCCCTGAGGAGTGCGTGCAGAGTGCGTGGACAGGATAGGGGCACCAATGAAAATATGCGTGTTTGCATGAACAGTAGTTTTAGAATGCATAAATCAGTGTATAATGTAAACAATAAATGGCATTCTGCAAAATCATCGGTTCATTGTTCAGAGGTCCTGAACTCCTGCACTCAACAGAAACATAACACTTGGAAAGGCTGCTCTGTCAGCATACATAGACAATACCATTATTCCAGTTCTCTGAAAATGACTTTATTTTTCTGATCTGTAACCCCTTCCACACAGAGGACTGCTGAGGTTACCCCCAGAAACACTGTGGAAACACTGTGCAGTTACAGCTTCTATCTTCCAAAACGTCAAGCCTCCCCCACAGCAAGTCAGAGTGCAGTATTCTCACACAGAATACAGCAGTTACTGAAGTGACAGAAACCACAAGTGTGAAATCCTATTAAGTAATCCTGCACTGGAGAAAGCAATTTCTTTTTTTTTCTTCTTACATCTGCCATAGAAAGCACACACTTCGCTTGATCATCTGGCAATTTCAAAGAGGACTTAATAATCTAAATCTGAGTTTAAAGGCTTTTTTTTCTATCACCTCTTAAATTTCTCCAACCAGAAATTCAACTACATTCAACTGTGCATAGTTTGGAGCTTTTGGTAGTGGAGATATGTCCTAATTCTGACATGACAGCACAGAGACTGTATAATGCAGAGTTTGCATAGATAGTCTGTCCCTGCCCCAGCCCAAAGAACATTAAGAAGTCATCACAGCTTAGGATTTTGTTGCATTTCTGAAAAACATGAAATTAGGGAAAAAAAAACCCAAACAATCTCATTTACATTGGCTTCCTCTATGTCCCCAAGTAAGGGGGATGGGGAATAAGAGACATACAACAGAAGTCATGGCTTCTTTAAAGCTTCATGGTCTTAAATGAAGTTTATTACAGGCCCCTGTGAAAATATTGAAAATTCACCAGTGCATACACTTTTGCACCTTTGTCCAGGTTGTTATTCTAGAGTGGTTAAGTGTCCTTTTTTTATTAAAAAGCTTTTTGTTTGTTTTTACAGTATTTCTGTGTTTTACAACAAAATTAAAAACCATTTGTGGTATCCACCCAGCAACAAAGTTTCCTCAGAACAAACCAAAAGCATAAACGCATGTTATGAAGGGGCCTTTTCTATGCCAGCTGCATAATGAGCAAGAAAAAAAAAAATAAAATTTATCACTTCCGTTTGGTGTTGATGAATTTACTCCATTTTCTAGAAGGCAAATCCTTTCAATAAATATCAGAATAACTTCTGAGATTATGAATTTCCAGAGATACAAGCAGCAGCTCTGTGCAATTTCTCTGGGAGTCCTGTGCTGGCCCTTGTTTCAGTCCAGTGAGATGATGTCAGGAACACTGCTTCTGGTTATCACTCCTGTCTTGCTCCTGCTGGAGGAGCTAATGTGCTGCTCTCATGGTGGCTGGTTGATGTGATGATGCTGCCAGGCATGCTGCTTGTTAAGGTTGAAGTGAGACTATCCAAAAACATAGGAGGACAGTACTGCTTGAAACAATGAAGAACGAAGAGATTAACTGCACAAGGAAAATGTATGCTCTGAAGAGCGACAAGCACAAAACATTTTACTATCAGACCCTTGTTAACACATGCATAGCAAAAACCAGAGTTCTGCAGACCAGCAAGTAATCAAGCAAAGATGAACCAAGTCCTTTTCCCTCATCCTCCCCTTTTTGTTTTTCTTATTAAATAGTTAGCTTGAACATTTATTAGCACATTAAGAAACATTATCATGTCCACAAAAATCCCACCCACAAAACCCCTTAACATTTGGAGAATGTTCACTGCCAATAGGTACTGGGCCCAACTGCCTATATTAGGCTCCTTTCATTATGAAAGGCAGCAAAATGCTTTCTGCTCCTTCAGTGGAGGTTAGAATAATTTCATCCCCTCAAATGGCAGCAGCTGTAGTAATCAACATTTTCATAGTATACACCGACAACAATATATGCAGGTATATAAACATTTTAGTAGTGATAAATGAGCCCTGATCAAGCCTGATAAGGAAAAATTCTTAAGTTGATTTAAATTTCCTGAAGTGAAAGACAAGCCATTTCAGAGCTGAACATTCTAAGCATTTAGAAACAGAACAAGGTTGCCAGATGTCAAAGAAGATAAGACACCCCACACACACGTGCACATTGTTTGACACACTTTACTTTCTCTTATCCTGTGGATTTGAATATTTGGCATAAGTTTGAAACTGAGCCTGAGTTGTTTGAACTGTCCAAAATGGACAGTTCATAGCAGCATACCTGCTTGCAGTCTTCCGCATGAACAAACTTCTGTTATTCCCGCTTTTGGCAGTTCAGATCTCAAGGTTAGGCACAGAGTATTGCAAGATGCAGTAAGTGGAAAGAAAAGGAAGAAGTTCATCCTTCGTTTTTAAGACACCAGAAAGTCAACTACTCTAGGAGACCTAATACTGTTTTATTCTAGTGACAGAGGTGAAAAAGAGAATCTGCTTCAGATCCTCTTGTCTTAGGGAGCTGATATTCCCCCACATTTCAAGGCTGTAAGTCTGTCTGCATAAGAATCTAGTTACAGTAAAAATTGTTCTCCGTAGTGGTGTAAAGTTTAAATTTCCAGGGAAGGAAAAATACCACCTGGTTCTTTTTGACCTACAAAATTTCCATATAATCCAAAGCCAATGGAGTCAAAGTGTTGCATGGAAGAATTTATAAAAGTATTCAGTCATGTACCCTTCAAATTAATGAAGATATTTTCTTTAGAATCTAATATCCTACTAATATAAAAAAAGAACAGAAATAACAATCAGTGAGGTATATTTACAGAGTTTAATCTAGCCTACAGATAGACAGCATGAACTAAGAGTATGAAGTACATGATCATAGAGTCCCAGAATGGTTTGGAGGGACCATCAAGACCACCTAGTTCCAAACCCCTGCCATGGGCAGGGACACTTTCCACTAGACCAGGTTGCTCAAAGCCCCATCCAATCTGGCCTTGAACACTTCCAGGGATGGGGCATCCATAGCTTCTTTAGGAAACTTATCTCAGTGCCTCACCATCCTGAGTGTATTTAAGTTAGTGCTGTGCAAGTATCTGCTTTGCCTAAAAAGGCAGACTACCAATAAAGACTGAGTTTCCATGCCTGGATTTATCATAGTAAGGCTAAACTGAATCCTCCCTTAATGCATTTTCATTACCACCTCTTGTTGGGAAAATGGATTTTCCTGGTCTGTGGTTAGGTCTAAGCAAGTGGACTGCATAAATGTGATAGTTATTTGAGCAGTATGTCACAAAAAACACTTGAAAATTAACCCCACAGCAGTTCAGAAACATACCTGTGAATCAACTGGGATTAGTGAAAGAAAATTCAGTCCTAGAAAGAAGGATAATAAATTGATGAGTCTTTCTTTTATACATACACAACAAATTTGAGAAACTTTTTTTGTGGACATAGAACAGATTTTGCAATTGTTACACAGTTTCTAAATGGAATATACTACTGTGACATCACTCTCAATGATTACCTCAGGCAGCAGCAAAGCGAGTTATCTAGTACATGTGTCTCTTTTTAAGAATGAGGATGACATAATGATGTATTATTCAATGGATATTGCTGGGTGGTTCAATGTGATTGCTTAGATGGAGGTTGCCATTTGGAGCTGTTAGTTCATAATGCAAATTTCACTGCATATTGTACCTGACTTGGCCAAACTGGGACATGAAGAGTGTCATCACATTAAAGATGCTGGAATGAAGTAAAGTCACAACATGCACAAGTCCAAACCCAAGCAGCAGATCTCTTCCGCCACCCATGGGCAGTCAATAAGAAAACATTTCTAATATCATCCCCATTTTGTGTCCAGACAAATAAAAGGAACAAAGAAGAGGAAACTACAAGTAGTTTAAGGTATATCCTCTAAGATCAGTGACAACCAGCGTCCATCTTTTACACTAGTCGCATGTAAGCATTTAGGGCAAGATGTTTAAAATTATGAAACTAATGAAAAATTATGGCCTTTTTTTTTTTCTTGTTAAAAATTGGCCTTGTGTTTTCTATGTCAACAGAAAAAAATGGTAAACTTCTTCCCTCTCTCCTCTCACCTCCAAATCTGTTCTGGCCAGTGACATCTCCCCTTTCTCCATTAGAGAAAAAAATTGGAGGAGATTTAAGCTCAGCTGCTTTTACAGAATTGACAGCTTCTTTTGGTCTTGCACATTCTAGAACTTCACTAAATATAGACAACAGTTTTAGATTTCTGTTCTCTGAGCTTTCTCTCCTATCCAATTTGGGAAGACAACCAATTTCTTAACAAGGGAGAAGTGGAAAGAGGGAGCAGTAAGGGAAACAAAATGGACAGAGAAACAAGGGGAATTATATCCATTTCACTGCCAAACTGGTGCTGAAAGAAGAGGAAAAAAATGGGCGATGTTTCAGGGCAGAAATGAATACAAGAAATGAAAGGGGGAGAGGTGAAGTACAGGAGGGCGATGTGACAGCTGCCACCACAAGTCACCATTTCCTGGGTTCTGGGTTTGTTACAGCTAGCAAAGAGAACCTCCAGAGTCCCTATACACAGTGTTCATTTCAAGGAGCCAGGATAGAAAACAATCAGTATCCCCACCTTTTGTCTGATATTTAGCAGCAGTGTTGAAGAATACATCATAGGCATTTAGGGTATGTATAGGTAAAGAAAGTCAATAGATGTCAGCTTACAGATTGTAGCTCACCTTAATACCTTTTTCATACAGTCTAGACAGAGCACCACTACAATCATTTAGCAGAATATCTACAGCTAGGGTTTGTATGAGTGTGCCATCATACATCTATTAATTTAAAGAAGTAGCTACTGTCCCTCGCATCTACTACACAACCATCAGATGTTTACACAAAAGTCTAACTGAACATAGCAACAAGTGTTTCTGGTTGCCATTCCGAAGTGTCAATTTGTACCCCAGAAGCAATGTTTGTCACATCACTGTTGCAAAATGCAATCTGAAACTGGAAAAAAATATGTACTGGGCTTGTCTAGCCATCACATCACTGCAATACTGCATATAGCCTTGTTCCATTAAAAAAAAGTTGATCAATTGTCCAATTTTTACCCACCCTGCAAGTTAATAATACTGTCAAAATATATGTGAAAAATAACCACCACCTACCTGGCAAGTCTGATGAAATACTGGATATTGGTGGATGATGGAATGGTACTGGGTAGTCTGTTAATGAAGGTGGAATAGCAGCAGCATCAGCTGTTGTCACTCTGGGCACTCTGACAGTAGGTGGCTAATACACAAGAACCCTGTTCCAAACAGCATGAGAAATTACAAACAACCTGGCTGTTAGCTACAGAAGAGAAATTATGCACCACTGTGTACTCTCATTCACAGGGTCACTATGTTATGACTATAGCATGGCTACTCACTATACAGTATTCCAACTCTAATTTCCTCTTTCATAACAGTCTTCATAATAACATAACCCTATCTTGGCTCTCAACAGCAGCTGTGACATCAGAGCAAGTTGGTATTAAAACAAAGTACAGTGCTGGAGTAATTTATAACAGCCTACCATTCAGAGAAAGTAATGTAGTAAGCAATCCATCTGTAGAGTACCCTAGAAGGGATGCGCAGGTAGCCAGAGCCAGAAAGAGAGAGCTTGTTTCAATTTCTCTACATAACTGTTCCTCAGTGCCAACCTGTCACACCAAGGGCCCAACTGACCATTATTCAGCCACTGAAGCACAGATTACATATGTGGGAGTTAAATATCAAAACCCATCTTTACTCAAAGCCTGAGCCCAAGCTAAGTTCAGCTCTCCAAGAGCATGCAACTAGTTAAAACCCTTTTGCATCCCACCTGCTGCCCAATTACTTCATGACACTGTTAAAGATGACACCACAGGCATTCAGGCACCAGCCATATGCATAAAATATTTCATAAACTCCAAGTCAGATGGAAACACCCAGAATCCTGTTCCCAGCTGTTCTGCATTGCTCCCTCCAGCCCACCAGCCATGTTATACACTCATATCTTCCTCCCCAGGCTGCTGCTTTGCTACTTCTGAATTCAAAAGCTTGGATTTCAGACCCTTCCTTCTCAAGCATCTCATACTTCAGCCTACATTGTTTCTGCCTATAAAAAGACACTCCACAGTTTTGCCAAAACTAGCATTCAGGCAACATTACTTACAGGAGATAAGCTATTTTGCCAAAAGCCTGGCTTTGAAGAAAGAAAACACGCCATATCCATACCCAAACAGCAAGGAAAATACACTGCTCACAGAGAGACAAGAAAACTCAGTCCCTCTACAATTACAGTTGTACATAGCCATCTCAAACAAGCACAGGAGCATGGAAGCAAGTCTTGGTGCCTTCTGAAACTTCATGAAGAGATTTATTTGTAGCTATTTTTTCTTATAAAAGTAAAAAACCGTGTCTCTGGCAAAGGGACTCCTCCACAATCCTCACAAAAAGCAACATAATTTCAGTATCGCTGTTGAAAGTGGTTGAAGATGACCAACTATTTGCTCATCAAAAATCACACATTCTGTTGGGGAGGGTGAAACAGGGAAACCTTATGAATGTGATTGTTTGGCACTAGATTCTGAAAATATGAAGGCTAGAATCAAAGTAGAAATGAAAGCCTGCTTTGAGTCCTAGGATACTGAGTACTGGTTAACCAAAGAACAATAGCCTAGCCAGCTAGAGGAGAATCCCTGTTGATAAAACAATGTCCTTCTGCTGATAGAAAAGTCCAAAGGTCAAGAAGCAAGGAAAGAACTTGTAAAGTTTTGTAGAATCTAAAATGCAACACTGTATGTTAATATAGGGAAGCGCATAGGCTGGATGTAAATTCTTTAGTGGGTGTGTCTCATGGTGATTGGTTACTACGAATTAGAATATTCACGATAGAAAAGGATATATTGGATTGTAACAAAACTTCGCTCTCTTAACTCTTAGCTCTTATCTCTTACCTCTTAGCTCTCTTACCTTTTCTCTCCTACCTCTGAACCCCTCTCCCTCACCTCTTACCCCTTTACCCCTCTCCCCCACTCTTAACTCTCAGCCCCCTCTCCCTGCTCCTACCCCTCTAGTCTTCCCTGCTCTCTCCCTCTGGTTTTTCCCCCTTTCCATCTGTTGCTCTTACTCCCTCCCTCCCCTTTCCCAACCTCTCCTCCCCTGCTCTACCTGCTCTCTCTCCCCTCCCCCGGACCACGTGGACGCCAAGGCTGGTGGCGGACACGGGTCTCCCCTCTTTTTACCCTTATAATAAATTGCTTATACTTGAACAGCTTGACCCTGGAGAAGTCTCTCACTGCGAGCGAGCGTTTTATCACTCCAATACATTCCTATGAGCTAGAGACACAGTACACCTGGTCATTACTTCAAGAGCTGGCAAAACAGAAGAGGTTTGTTTGTCTTACTATTATTTTAGTACAAGACATTAGCCACTACAGTGAAAGACACACACCTCATGCAACAATAACAAGACATTACTAAAACCTGATGCTTGGAATCACCTTGTGGAGCAGTGAGCACTGGTGAGCTTAACCAGTGCCCTTCACTCCCTGCAGGTCTCCTGTGCCCTACGGGCCATGAGCAAGAATGTTATGGAAGCCACAAACAGTACCTGCAGCCAAAGTGTGCAGACTGGGACAGGTGACACAACAGTAAAGAACTTGGTTAAGCCTGCCACTGAGGTCAGGTGTGACAACAAAGATGGAGCAGTTGACAGAGTACTTGGGAAGTCATTGGTTGTGCTAACCAAGTTGCAGGACTGACAGATAACCATGGCCAACAAGTGTCCAAGACATTCCAGTGTGTAATAGAGGAGGAAAAGCTTGTCTTGATTCAGAACAGCAAAGTGCCTCCCTTCCAAGACTGACAGGATGGATGAAAAACGCAACACAGCCTCATTTCCTGGGCACCAGCACAGATTAGATAAAGGGTGTAACAGTGAGAAAAAAGCATTAAGATGACAGTAACTTAACAAGAATGCATAAAGCTCCTTCATTTGGCATAATCTACTTTCTAAGGAGAATCTTGTCCATTATCTTAATCAACTTCCTTTTCTATGGAGAAATGGCCCTGCAAACACAGCAATCGTGAGCACAAGTTTTTTGTGATATGTACAACTATTTAATAGTGTTTTGCCTGTACAAAGGTACTGTATCAATATAATCTTCTACAAGGAGAGGCCTAGAAATTGTCTTCTGGAAGTGTGGAGCTGGATCCATGAAGAGAGATTACAAATCCATTTCTCTGCAGATCAGTTTATCTGAGACATTACAGAATTACAACTAACTTTAAAACTGACAAACCCTTTGGTTGGGCTTCCTTGTGTTTCAGACATAAATATGCACTTCCTTTTGGCAGGAGGATCTTCCTCTTCATCAGAAGAGCTTTCTATTGTCAAGTCAATAACATCAACTTTCTTCTTGTTTACTTCATTGGCCACTGTCACAGAACAGGGTTTCCTAAGAACACTGGAACCTGAAGAAGATAATAGAACATCACTGTTTTCTAAATGCTCTTGACATCAGCAGTTTCTATCTGCAACAGAACCAGATTATCTTCCTGGCCACTACAGAGAATGCTATAGCCAGGAACTGTTTTATAAGTATTCTGTGAATTGAGGGTTGACGCTGGTTGAGGCTGGAATTACAACTGCACCACGAACTTTGCTTTGATTTCTTCTTAAATATGTTATCACAGAGGTGTTACCACCATTTCTAATTGGCCCAGACTTGGCCAGCAGCATGCCCATCTTTGGAGCCATCAGGGATTGGCTCTGCTGGACATGGTGGAAGCTTCTAGCAGCTTCTCACAAAAGCCACCTCTGTGGCCCCCCACTACAAAAAAACAGGCCATACAAAACCAATACATTCCACCCCTCACTTCTGTGAATCACATATTTAAGAATAAATCAAAACAAAGTTTGTGGTGCAGTTGTAATTGCAGCCAGAGAAGGGCAGGAGTGAGAACATGTGAGGGAAAACAACTGCAGACACCAAGGTCAGTGAAGAAGGCGGGGAAGGAGGTGCTCTAGGCGCTGGAGCTGAAATTCCTCTGCAGGCCATGCTGGTGACCACGGTGAAGCAGGCTGTCCCCTTGCAGCCCATGGAGGTCCACAGGGGATGCAGAGATCCACCTGCAGCCTATGGAAGAGCCCCACACCAGAGTGGGTGGATGCCTGGGAGGAGGCTGTGATCCTGTGAGAGACCCGTGGAGAGAGGGGCCCCACTCCCAGGCTGGAGCAGCCTGTCCTTGAAGGACTGCACCCCGTGGAAGAGTGACTCATGCCACAGCAGTTTGGGGAGGACTGCTGCCTGTGGGATGGACTCATGTCACAGAAGTTCACAGAGAGCTGTCTCCCATGGGAGGGACCCCACAATAGAACAGGAGAAGCCTCGGGTAATGAATTGACCATAACCCACATTCCCTGCCTCCATACGCTGCTAAAGTAGGAGGTAGAGCTGGGAAGGAGGGAGGGGTGGGGGAAAGGTGTTTTTAAGGGCTTGTTTTACTTCTCATTATCCTGCTCTGACTTTATTATCAATAAATTCACCTTATATCTCTAAGTTGAGCCTGTTTTGCCCCTGATGGTATTTACTGAGTGATGTCTCCTGGCTATCTCAACTCATGAACCATTTGGTAAATTTTCTCTCCTCTGTCCAGCTGTAGCAGAGGAATGAGTGAGCACCTTTTGTGGGTGCCTGGCATTTGGCCAGTGTCAACTCATGACACTGTGTAATGTTGAGAATATTAAAACACAAGTTTTAGTCTTCACTTAATCAGTTTAAGAACATAAAACAAGAACAACCTTTCGCTTTCTTAACTGCTATTATAAAGAGCAAAGACAAAGCCCAAAATGCATACTTTTAGAGACACAACCCTTTCTTTTTAGTTTATATGACAAGAAGGTTAGAAGTATTAAGCTCTCCAGAACACATACATTCACACATTATCCAAGCTGGTTTGCAATCAGTACCCATACGTACATACTTTCTATTTTGGTGCACTGTGGACTTAAGACTTTCATTGCTTCTTTCTTTGGCCTCATGGGGCACCAGGACCCATCTTCTTGGAATTTGATCTCATCCACATCTGAACATTCATTAAGGATTTCCATAAAGAGCCTGAAAAAGAGGGCTGAGTAGTTTCATTTTTGATTCCAAGCAAAATTTTTATTCTAACTAAAAGGAGAGACAGTGGAAAAGCCAGTTATGATCACCTTCCATCCATTGCATGTGCTCTCTCCCTAGTTCCTCTTACCTGAAAGCCTGCAATTATAGACTTTGCAGACATTGACAACTAAAAGAATATCCCAACCTACCCATATTCCACTCCAACATTATTGCAATGCATAGATTTCAATACAGAAGCAGAAATAATCATACTTTGAACCAAGTTTGACACTTTTTTATGAGTTAAAAGTTAAATTTTAAAGTTAATAGCCTCAGAGATAAGGTCACATAAAAGGGAGACATCCTTAAATATCAGACTTGGATTTCATCAGAGGAAATATACTGAGGCTCACGAGTTCAATGATGCAGTTGGGAGATAAACTTATGCAGTTCGTTACATGGTAAGAGAAACTAAAGTCAGTTCCTCTCAGTCTAAAGTATTTTGACAAAGAAAATAATATGAAATGGCTAAACCTCAAGTCACAAAAGTAGCTACTGAGTAATAATGAAAAATGTTAAGTAATTGTGTAATCTGCAAACCCAGTCTCTTACCCATCTAATATTAGGCTCTCATAAGTTGCCTTTTTGTCACAGACAGGGCAGATCCAGGTAGGCTTCTTTTCATTCATTTGAAGATAAAGTGCAGCATCAAAACATTGCAGGTGTGTGCAAGTAACAGCCCGGCATGGGATTGTCAGTCTCATTTTTCCCAGCTGCAGAAGATGCAATTAGAGAGAGTCAGAACAGAAGACAGTGAAGTAAGCCTGGATAGCTAACAACTGTCTCTTTTCACTACAGAGGGTGCCCAGGGCTAAGGGTGCTGCAAGCAAATCCACCCTATCAAAACACGGTACACTTAAAGGAACAATAAAGCCATCCTCAAAATCTCCACTGAGTTGTCGGAAATATTTCTAATGGACCTGCATCAACATTATTTCCAGGATTTTTTTACTGAAATACCTGCTTTTATAATTTTCTTTTAACCAAATAATTAAAGGTTTTTTCTGAGGTCCAGTTACATGTTAGACTCATTTTAATGTTTAACTGAACAGACCAGTCACAAACACAAGGCCAGTTTCTACCTGGGAAGATAAACCCCAAGGCAGTGTTGCCTTGTTACACAGTGATCAATTTTTCTTGTTTGTTATAGTAAGTGACAGTATAAGCAATACCATCAGGATGAGCAGATCTAAAGTTTTATTTACCACTGTATCCTTTAATTATTCTGTCACCCTGCCCAATTAGTCTCAACACCTCAGTATGAGATTACTCCTTTTAAAGACCTCACTATACACACAGGAGTAGCAATTTGATCCTGACTGAGCTACATCTGAGGCATTCACAGTTCCAAACCATAGTTGAATGAATGCTGCTACAATCAGGTGCTTGTAGATGCACCCTTCTTCCCCACTGTTTTGTATTATTGAATCAGTATATAACAAAAGCTAGTAAAGTTTCTAAAGTGGGTCTTCTTAAAAGCAGCCCAACTCTGCACTAAAGATAAAAATAGAAATCTGTATCTAGTAATTTCCAGATGTACTTACAGGACACATCAGAGATACCCGCAGACTGGTTGTAGCAATCTCACTATCAGGATCTGCAGTAAGTTTTTCTTTAACTATTAAAATAAGTTAAGAAGTTATACACAGATGTCATTATTTAAAATGCTAATCTTGATTCACTGGTACATGTCCTTTATTTCCAGCTATCTAAAAAAATTAAGCATCTAGGAAACTAGTTCATAGCAATACCAAACAACTATACCTTCACTATTTATAAGCAACTGGCAAACATTGTGCATCACAACATTGTTTGATGTGCAGCAGATGCACTAACAACCATCTTATAAATTTGTATTGTGATATTGGCTTTCGCAGATGAATATTATATGTTAAATACTTTTTAGCTATGTATGTACTTTTTTTTCTTGCTAACAAGTCTTAAGTTTAAAAGAATTTCCTAGGTACAAGGCAAGGAAACCCCAGAGGGCAAGGACAGTGGGGCCCAAGCTCTTATCAAGAGAACAATAGAGGCCAAACTGTTATCAGCGGAAGATATGAAACCCAGCTGTCCTCAGGGGAAGGATGACGGCCCCGGACTGTTATCTGCCCTGACCATTTGCAAAAAGAAAGGAAACCAAACTCCAGAATAATGCTGACCAGCAAGAATAATGATGACCAGCAAAAAATATATGTTGACCAGCAGAAAATAAAACTGTGAAGAGCATGATCCAAGAAGAGGGAACCAGGGAGGGGACATGCTTGAATATGCATTAACCCCTCACAGCAAGGAGGGGATAAAAAGGGTATCCCTGAGATACCAGGTGTGTTCCTGGCAAGGCGCCAGGGCACCCGGCCATTTTAACCCTTTGCTTTATTTCTTTTGTCTCCTAATTGTCTTTTATTTATATTAAATTCTTTTTATAATTTATTAAGTGAATCTCGTTTTTAAGAACCACAATGGTTAGTAGAGCAAACTCAACCTAACATGCAAAGAGAAAATAATCATCAGTGAGCGAGGTACAATCAGCATCACATGCAAGTGAAGAGAATTTAGAACATCGACCTGCACCTCACACCACAGTAAGTAGTGTTCATGGTATTCCCATAAGAACATTTCAGATGGTGTGCTCCTTACCAGCACAGGGACTCTCACTGAAAAAGTGTGTGATGCCTCAGCAACAGCAAAGGGAACCTTGATACTCTGGGCATGGACTTTCTTCTCAAAATTATGCAAATTATTGAAGTATTAGAAATTCTAGTATTAAAGAACCACCAACCACCTTCAAAAAGTATAGACAAGCAAATTAATTAGACTTACTCAGTGCTCTAGAATGATCAGGGTTTCTGATACCTTTCATTTTTAACCTCTGCAAAAGCATAGCTGAAGTGAGCTGGCGAACGAGATACAGAGACATGGAGTAATTCTACAAAAAGAGTGATTGAAGATTAAATGTTGATTTCATACAGTACTTCCACTATGACAACAGATTACTATTTACACTGGTTATATCATCCAGCAAAAAAAAAAAAACACACATGATTTTTGCTTAATAGTTATGAAAAGCAGACAGACAACTTCATTACTGTGAAAGAGTCCAATATTCTGCCAGAATTCTCCTGCCAATCAAATCCAAGTCTCCTACTCCAGTTCCGACTTAACTAAGATTGTTGGAGGTTAGGATTTTCTCCCATTTTGTTGCTAAGAAACAATAACGACCGATACTTAAGAGAGACAAAAGTAACCATGGAGAAGGGCGAAGAGTACAGCTGGCTTTACTACCGTACCTGAGGGGTCTCTCTTCAAGGGGCAGAGATACCTCGAGATTTGGGCTGAGGGAAAGCCGGCTGGGCGCAGCTCCTCGCCCTCTCGCTGTCGCCTTGGGAGGAGGACAGTCGAGCTGCTTGGGGGGGGGGGAATTTACTGCCGCCGCTGGAGCGCAGCCCTGCCCTGTTTCTCCTGCCGTGGGTAAGCTTTTGCTTGTGAAAGCAGATATTGAACTGGGACCTTATTAACACCCTACCTCACTAAAAAAAAAAAGACTTTCTCCATCTGCTCGTGTGCCTCAGGGGAAACCCCGGGACCCCGAGCCCCTTTCCCCTCTGAGGGGGCCTCTCCCTGCTGTGTTCGGGAGCTGGACTGCCTCTGCCCAGTCCCCGCCGTGTCTCTGCTACTGCTCTGAAGTTTTTTTCTACAATATAGCCATACACACCTTACCTACCGGGACCAACTCCTGCTGCACCTGCGGAGTTTCTGATACATCTTGTTTACCACTCCGAGATTTTGCTCATCCCTGCCGATCTTGCTGCTTTCGAGGTTCCCTGATACAGCTCCTTTAGCTATCCAGAGGGGCATTGGGATTGGCTGCCCCTGAGGGTTTGTAAAGGAAGCCCCTTTTCCATCCCTTCCACCGGTTGCGCCCGCCATTATCCACACGCAGAGAGACGAACTCGCACCACAACGCCCCTTGCAGCCGCAGAGAAATCATTGCACCTGCCCTACCCGGCCGGGGAGCCACCAGGTCCCCTGCCGGCTGTGACCGTAACTACACCAAAGGGGAAAGTGCCTGCGGCTGAGAAGGCTGCTATGGGTTTTCTGGTTCTGTTTGTTGTTGCTGCTGTTGTTGTTGTTTGTTTGCCTTGTTATACATGTAAAGAGTAAAATGTGACCTCCTGATCAGCATACAAAGATGTTTACAGTTTGAACAGTAGAATGTTGTCACTGTAAGGTGTTGCTGTATTTTATATATTGGTAAAGGTCTGTCTGCACAAACCAGCCTCTGGGATAAGTCGCAATATTAAAGGCTAAAGTCCTTGAAACCTTCATGCAGAAGAGAGAGTAAAGCAAAACAATATCCTTGTGTGTAGGAGAAAAAATGTAAACTTGTGTGTACTAGCCAATAGTAGCTTGCTCTGCCCACAGACCCTGTAGAACCCTATAAAAGGTGTGCTAAAGATAGAAATAAACGGCATTCACAATTACTTCTGTGAAGACTGGTGAACAGCTCGGGGGTCTTTCAACATCTGGCGCTCCAACCAAGGACACCCCTGCGGGCAGAGGGGCTTTGGAGTCAGCGGAGTGGATCTGGGTATTAGACGTCGCGGGCTCGGATCGGCACCGGATAGGCAGCCTGAGCGCGGTGAGACGCTGAGCGGTAGGACGTGGAAAGTCAGGCTGCTGGGGGGGGCCCAGGCAGGCAAGGGCGTGGTAGAAGGGTCGCAACCTTCCCCCTTGCGGGTTGCCGTCAGCATGGATGTGGAATTTGCAGTGGCAGATAAACTGCTTCTCTGCATCCTCGTTAAACGAGGCGAAGCAGCCCAGGAAAAGGACCTGGATATGCTCATTATATGGGCTAATTGTCATGGGCATTTGCAGTGCCCACACTGCCTTTTGCGGTGCAAGAACGGACTGATATATCGGCTTTGATATGGGAAACGGCAATTACGGAAAAGAGCAAGGACACTGTGTCTCTCAGTCAAACTTGGCAGACTGTAATTAATACCTTAAAATCAGAAAAGCAAGATATACTGAGGCTGTGAGCTCCGTAATTCTACCTGCGTCACAGCGGCAGATGCCTTCACCTCCCACTGCTGGGCGAGCACTCCTATCTGTGCTGCCCATGGAGAGAGGGAGGGAGAGTCAAAGAGAAGAAAATAATGAGAAAAAAATGTTCCACAGCGAACGCTGAAACAATGAACAGATTCTGTTCAGTTATGGCAGGATGTGATACATCCAGAAATATTTGCTTCATTTTTGGAGTTGCTTTTAACATTACAATCTTATTTAAGTTCCATCTTTACCACCCTGGAAGAAAAGAAGCCAAATTTAGATTGGTTTCCACCCGAACCAGGGGGACATGGGGGAGCGAGGTGGGTGCAGAGAACAAAGGCACCCCGGGGGTAGAAGCAGCGCAAGAAAAGTTCCAAGGCCACACTGATAAGCTGCAATGATCGCCGCTGTTAGCACCTGGCCGTGAGAGACTTTTCGTGTAGCATCGCCTGCTTCTGTAAAATTGTGCCCTCTTTTCCTCTATCGGCGAACAACAAGAGAGATTGAGAGAAAAAACTGCATTTGTTAGAGTTAACTTTGTGAGGTTTTTTTTTTTTTTTTTCTTTCTCTCCGTTTTTCCTCTCTGCGAGAGTATATGGAGAATGTGAAGAAAGATAAGAGCAGCAGAGAGCAGCAGCAGGGAGGGCAGTCAAACCCCCCCCCTGCTCCCTCTCTAAGAAAAAGCATCGGGATTATAGCCAGTTTGTTAAAAAGTTGTGATTTATTGGGTTTTCAAAATGTTTTTATATACCATTTTAGAGTTAATTCTGTGTTTTAAGTAATTATGAGTTTATGCAATTGCAGTTTTTAGAGTGTTAGTGGAGAAATTATTGTGAGTCTTTGAAAGTGAAAAAAAAAAAAGAAAAAAAAAAAAAAGAGAGAGAGAAAAGTGTTTAACAGAAGTTGCCTTGCAATAATTGGTTTTAGAACCCAAGGTTAAAATATGGTGTGATTTACAGCTTCTAGGAAAACCTTCCAATTAATGTTATCTACAGAAGAGATTTATGGTTTAAAAAATAATTAGTTAAGAGAGCTTTACTGTACAAGACAAAGTTAAGTTAAAGTATATATTATCTATTTGCTTGTTTTTTCCACAATTTTAATAAGGTAATTTTAATGTGAGTCCTTTTGTTATATAAAACACATATAACTGCATATATACCAATTTGGATTTTGGATTTTAGTTTAAAAATTGGACTTAATGTTTCTGAAAAAATGTAAATGTAGTACTTCTGAAAAGTGCTACAAAAGCTAAATGGCAACTTGCCAATTCCTGTGTTGTTGTGGTTTTTCTCCAGAAAAACTACATTTTTAAATCCTAACCAATTTAAGCATATACTAGGTAAATTTCTGTTATGAATAAGTATTTTTAGTAACATTTGCAGTTATTGTGGGTTATTCTCAAAGCTAGATGACATAAAATTGTGATGGATTTGTTACATTTTTATAATCTTTATAGTGAATCCATGTTATTGTTGTGTTTGAAAGGTATATATCAAACTTTTAGCTGCCTTTTTGTAGTAACAGAATAAGATTAAGTTATGTTTTTATTTAATATAGATTAAGTGTTAATAGAATTAAGGATAGTCAAGTTTTATAATGTTTAGGCTTGAATGTTTTTAAGTTAAGTTTTCTAACTTAGATATTCTTTTAAGGTTAAGTTTGTTATTTCCTTTTGTCATAAATAATTATTGTTAGGTTTAAATATTGTTTAATTTAAATTGTTTTATGTTTTATTGGAGACACTTGTCTAAACTGCAAAGTATAGTTATTTTCCTAGAGAAATGAAGATAGCCACAACTGAAACAGCAGTGATGGAACACTGGTGAACACCTGTTTGTGGATGGAGGTGAATGCAGTCTGTGACTCCCTTGACCTCACTGGGAGTTCTATTGGTTGTTGCAATCTCTGCAGTTTTTGTTTGTTATAGCTTTCTTATTTTTCAGTGTTTCCAGAATTTTAAGAAGATGTATCATTGTTGAAGATCAGCTGCCATGGGTGAGGCTTCAGATTAAACCAACTGCTGCATGGGTTAATTGGTCTGGTGCCTAAGGCTTCTGATCATTTGATTTGTACAAATGCATTTTAACAGTTTGCTGTGCTGTAAGCATCTCATAGCTGCTACTATTGAGAACCTTGTTTTAGAAATATGTTAAGAGGCATCTTTCCAGTTTAAAGCCAGGCCCTGGCCAAGCCTTGACTTTACCTGGATGGAATGTTTGCCAGCAGATCCAGATGTTTTCTGTACCAAATCAGTATTTGAGTCAGTTTTTGACTCAACAATGTGACCCTATTAATATGACAGCTGGATCAGTTTTGAAGTGGGCTTGGAGAATCATTTCCGGAGGTGATTACCCAGTCCTTCACTGATCTTTTTTTGTTTCTGTTTGTTTGCTAACTATGGGATGCTGGTGCAGTGTTTTAGTAATTAATAGTAGTTTTATATTACATATGTTATTAATAATGTTTATGATTTAATTGATTTTTAACTGGTATAAGTTCTTATTAATTGTGTATATGGTTTTGTGTTGATGTTGATGTTTATAACAGAAGTACATCTCATTTTATTTTTTTTAAGAAAACGGGGGAGATGGATGCCCTAAAAGCATTTGATTAGTGTAATTCATTAACTTCAAGGAGAGAAGTGTCTGTGTTTTGTTGGCAGGTTCAAAAAGGTCACCTGTCCATCTGACCAGACTGTGTGCCTCTGAACACATGAGATCCAGTGAACAGAGATGTCATCACACAGCCTTGGTACTTCAGACATGGATCAGAAGTGGAGCTGTCAGGACACAGTTGTGTCTGAACACTATACAGACAGTTGCCAACAGAAATTTTATGTTGTTATTATGATGTTGTGTCTCTACCAATTTTTCAGGTATCCTTTGTTTTAAGATTTAGAAGGATCTGAAGAACAACTTGAACATCAAAGCCCTCAGTCACCGATCAACTGCCAGCTGACATCACGGGAGCAGTTCCAGGACTGAATCGTGTTAGAGAAATTCTGTAGAAGATCTAAGAAGTGTAGAGACTCCATTTAACTGTATATAAAACAAATTGTAGTTGTGTGTTTACCCTTTCAGCAAATTGCTTTCACGCTTAGACTACATATATACCAGAGCACGTGTGTTAAAAATAGTTAGATAATAGTCTAAGATTTTAGCCTGTGTAGTAATTGTTATGTTAGTATAAAGTATAAGTATTCCCCCTTCAAGAGGTAGTGTAAGCATCTTTGAAAGTTCATTTAACGATTGAAGTTTTAGCTGTGAGTTTGTAAGTATGGTGTCATTTACATGGAACCAACTGCTTATGGTAATTGTGATGTGTATGGTCCCAACCAACTGTCTGCTAACATCCAAAAGTGACAGAACATATGGGTCACTCTGGCACATTGAACTGGCCAAAGGTCAATGTGTTTGAGCCTAGCCACACCTGGAGATCCTTTCGCACCTGTCTCATGAGAGTCTCTGAATGGGATCCTCCAGCATTTAAAGGTTTAATTAGTAATGAGACTTGACTGAATCGATTGGCAATGCTGCAAGAGTGCAATCGCACTGTTGGCTTCACATTAAGACAACTTGAAGCCTGTTGGCAAGCAAAAATTACCAAAGTTCTCAATGTTACAACCCTCAGAAGAATTAGATTTGTTAAGTTCCACCAATACCTCAGGTGGATGGATAATGTTTGAACCCCCGACAAAAAGTCATTCTAACAAAGTAATGTAGCACTGAGCTGCAGTCAGCCCTATAGCTGATCTTGTTACTACCACTGAAAGTAAAGCCTTTATTTGTGGTCCAATCTCATAGGACAATTACCAAAGCGATTACCTAGTTCCATATTCCTAATCTGTGGAGATAGAGCATGGAATTAGATTCCTGCTAATCCACAGAGGACCCTGTTATCTTGGGAAACTAACTTTGTTCCACCCAAGTTTACATCAATTGTTGAATGTAACTAGCAAAATGAAAAACATCAAACAGTCAAAGCGAAGCCTGAATGAATTAAGGCCTAGCAACTCTAAAAAGGCTCGCTTGCTAGACTAAGGAAGGATTGAACTTAACATCCACGATGTTAAGTGAACTTTCAGCTGATGTGAGTAGTGTGTCATGCAGTATTATGAAATCGAGCTGCAATTAACTTTTTGCTCTTAGCACAAGGACATGGTGGTGAAGAGTTTGAAAGCATGTGCTGCTTGGATCTTACTGATCATTCAGCTTCCATCCATAAGCAACTACAACAGCTACAGGATGGGTTACATGCCCTGAAGGAAGATAGTGACCCCATTGGAAGTTGGTTCTCCAGCTGGGGCATCACCGGATGGTTAAGGTCTCTTGTGCTAGAAGGGGGACGGACTTTACTTATAATGTTAATTGAGATGACAGTTTAAGTTGTGTGTTATCTTATTCAAAGCCTGGTTTGTGCAAAAAGAGAAAGGGGGAATTGTTGCTGTATTTTATATATTGGTAAAGGTCTGTCTGCACAAACCAGCCTCTGGGATAAGTCGCAATATTAAAGGCTAAAGTCCTTGAAACCTTCATGCAGAAGAGAGAGTAAAGCAAAACAATATCCTTGTGTGTAGGAGAAAAAATGTAAACTTGTGTGTACTAGCCAATAGTAGCTTGCTCTGCCCGCAGACCCTGTAGAACCCTATAAAAGGTGTGCTAAAGATAGAAATAAACGGCATTCACAATTACTTCTGTGAAGACTGGTGAACAGCTCGGGGGTCTTTCAACAGTAAGGTGCCTTCTTTGTTACATACCTCATGTTGTGTCATGTTTGTTAAATTCCAATGTTGTTGTGACAGCCTTGTTAAATGTCACCTGGCCTTGTATATTGCCTCTGCTGCTCCAGGCACCCCCTAATGACAACCGATGACACCACCCAGTATGTGGATGAGCCGAACTCCCATGGGGGTTAGCACCCGGGGGAAGTGGAATTAACATCTAAAGACCCCTAGAATCAGCAAGCCATGGCACAAACTGGACTCCAAACTATGTCGAGGATGAAGGGAGAACAGTGAGCAACTTACTGATGTTCTGGACCTCGTTGCCATAAGTAAAACAACACTTGCTATGCATGACTACTCTAGGTTTTCAACAAGCCAGTGTCTTCCCAGGGACTCTTGTGAGGACAGAAGCCCCAGCTCTGCCATGTGGCAGAGCTGAACACCTCCTCCTCTGTGTCGTCCATCGGGAGCAGCGGTGGTGTGCGCAACCCCTTGGGCCCTCCACCTAGAGCTGTCTTCAATAAAGGCATTAAAAAGGAGCCGGTCTCCTTGCCTGTTCTTTTCAATACATACTAGTAAAGAACTGTTATTCCTTTTCTTATATCTTTGCCTGAAAGCCCCTTAATTTCAAAATTATAATTGTTCAGAGGGAAGGGGGTCATATTCTCCATTCCAAGGGAGGTTCCCGCCTTCCTTGGCAGACACCTGTATCAAACCAAGACAGAAAAATAATTCCACAACCAAGAGACAATCTAGGGTCTGTTCTTGGAAAGTTTATTTACATAGTGGCACATCTCATACATGCAGTCTTTAGGAACTTCTCACATTTGTCTAAATCCTTCCCTTTTTCCAGTGTCAGTCTGTTAGTAGGGAGCTCAGAGACAATCACACAATAAAAGATTATGGTCTTTCAGGTGCACCTTCTAAAGTCACACAGTTGCACCAATTTCTTTGTACCTTTTCTTTAGCTTGCTCTGCACTTTTAAGCCAAGCCTTGTTATACCATCTCCACTCCTTTGAGGCTGGCCCCATTCAGTAGCATTTACTACTCTTCCCTAATTCACACCACTTGCCAGCTGCTTTTGTTCATCATTCACTCTCTCTTCAAGGTCACATGAAAAGAAAATTCTGCAAGTCCCACCAGCTCTTGACTAGATGAGCAGATAAAGTGATCTCAATGCATGTGACACCAATAAGAAAAATGGAGGGCTTTGGGTGTGTAGGTGTGTTTTTTTTCCCTAAAGAATGACTATACATTGCCTACAGAAAGAATTTTATAGGCTCAAGTCTGACCACCTCTAAGGGGTTAATGCTTCCTTTGCTCAGCACTCCTCCACTATCAGTCAAGTCCATGCCAATAAGCCCTTACCATGAGCCTGCTGACACTCCAGACTGGCCCCCAAGGACTCAACTTTGAGGATGTATAGTGATGGCTGCTACATGAGTTCTGGCACCAACATTAAACCAAAAAGCTTGTTCTACATCTCAGGGAAAGAGGGAATGCTAGTACAACCTCAAAGTAATTTGCTTCCATGAGAATATGTTTTGGCAGACAGAGGAGAGGAAGAAAGCAGAGGTCAACAGGAGAGGCCAAGACCACACACAGCACTGTAGTTATTTTAAGATTCTTGTACTTTCTGATTGGGAAGAAACAGCCTAGATCTTTCTCTCCACCTCTGTTTTAGAAAAAAAAAACAAACAACACTTTGCTGTCAGCACTGCCTTTCATTCATTTTCTGAATATTAGCTTTCTCTCCAATTTCTTTTAAATTTTTTAATTAGTGTAAAAAAGCTTATACTGGAGTCTCACATTGAAATGTGGTGTCTCTAGTCTAGTTTTTGATTCTGAAGAAATAAAGAGGTAAGCTACTTTGATAATTGAATCCAGAAGGATTTACTGTCCTGGCTCTTTTGTAGTAGCCAGGAGGGGTCATGGCCAGAACCTGAGGTTAGTTTCTACCACCTTATGTCATTGCCTGGGGCAGGGAGTCTCTTCCAGGGAGAAGGGGTTCCTTAAGGTTGAGTAAGCTTGGTGTCATAGGTGTGGCAGAGGGAGCCAAGGAAGTGGTCTGGTATCATCTGTTGTCAGGGGGGTTCTGTGTGAATTGTTCCTTTACTTGTTCTCTCCATAATTAGTATTGTTGCTGTTACTGTTCTTTTTCTCATCTCATTGCTGTTTTCAGTAAACTGTTCTTATCTCAACCCACGATCTTTACCTTTTGTGCCTCCAATTCTCCACTCCAGCCCGAAGCAGGAGTGGCATATGGTTTGGAGAGTCTTCAGGGTGAGAGGAATAACAGGTTTGTCTTTACAAACAAGCTGTGGGTCTGCTGATAAGATGAAACTGTCACTGAGAGATAACAGAAACAATGGGATGGATTCCACTGAAGGATGAAAGGGACACTGAGGAAACACCATAAAATTCCACAAGAGTTAAGAATGAAGAGCGGGGTTATGCATTGGGCGGGGGGGGGCGGGGGGGGGGGGGGGGGGGGGTTTCAGGCTTTAGGCATTCCGGGGAGCCTGCACCCCTCAAGTACCCCAGACTATGGGGAAAGAGAAAAGCGACATGTGGCTGGGAAATTAGGATAAAAAGGAGGCTGTGTCCTCCAAAAATTTGAGAGACCCCAGGGGAATGCCCCATGGCCTCTCCCTTTATTCAAATAAAGTACTCCTCTGTCTCCTTTTTGGACATAAGCCTCTAGTGTTTGTGGATTAATTTTCCTGACAAGGGGAGCACTAAATTGGGGAGTACCATTCTTAAACCATGACATTTACACAAATAATCACATAGGAATAAAGAGCTCTTGACTTAGTGTAAGAGTGTAAGAGACAGTCCAAAGTTTTGCTCATTTGCTTCACGACTGTCGCAAGAACAGAGCCTAAGACCCCGAAGACCCCAAGGGACTTTGTACAGGGGTTCTGGCCTGGTTGAGGTGGATGCTTGCCTAGTGATTGTTTGCAGGCGTGCTTGTTGTGCTGCCACGGTACGGTACACTGTTTTACTTCACCTGGTTTATGTTACATATTAAGTTCTGCACCTTTAAGACTGGCTCTGAGAGTGAAGGGGGGAGGAGAAGAAGCGCAGTTTGTGTTGAAGAAAAACATCACTCCCCCACATCCTGCGCCTGGACTGTGTTGTCTGCAGCACAGACAGACAGCAGGACAGAGCTTCTCTTTTACGGTTAGTTAGTTTTAGCTAGCTGAGGCAGAGGAGTTCCCTGGACTTGCCATCTCATCGAACAACGAGTGGTTTTATTGTTTAATATTATTCAATTTCTGTTAAATAAACAGTTTTTTCCCCTTGTCTCCAAGGAAATCTTTTTCCCGAACCAGTTGGGGGGAGGGGCTGTTTGAATTTTGCTTTTCTGGGGGAACACCATTTGGAGGTTCTCTCCCACATTTGCCCTAAACAAGGACAGGGTCTCATCACAATAGCCTATGAATTTCCCCACCTCTTCACCAGCTGCCCCTTGCTTTTGAAACAGACTATAAAAGTGACTTTCTAAGTTACTTTCTTCAAGATCTCCCAACGGAAGAAGACCCTGGTGACCCTGTCTCATCCGTTGGTAGCTTTAACTCCCCTTTCTCTCTCTCTTGACTTTGTTTTCCTTATCTCTCTCTCTCCCTCTCCTCTATCGCATAACCCCTGTTGGCACCAAAATAAAGGGGCACTATTGTGATTTAAACTGAAATCCCTTTGTGTCCTTTTTACACTCTGAGATCAAACAAACTTCTCACAACTCCCGCTTGTATTAGCAGATCGTGACACTTAGCAACAGTTTGAAGGGCTGATGCAACCATTATTTAAACTTAAGATGAATTCAGAAATTTCCCATGTCCTTTTCGTTCTTTAAAAATCCATAGGTGGATTTCTAAACAACCGCCCAGCCATTTTAAAGGCAAATTTATTTTCAGCTATCCTTGGTGATCAGTTTAAAAAGTCTTCTCCAATGGACATTTACAACAGATACTAAGAAACATGCCTTAGCATATATGGCTACATAATTTCATTTTTCACACCATCAGGCTACAAGGAAGTGAGTAGGTCTACCTTTTGTTATTTTGTCATCTCTGAACTATGTACTATTTACACCACAAAATGAGCTTGTTATTTTTGACACGCACTTCAGGCAACCCCTAACAGCAGGCTTTCTAATGTGAATTCTATAAGGAAGTCTTTATCATCTCTATGTGAATCACATTTATGTTACTGAAAAGTACAATAGTTCTGGAGCAAATTTTCTTTCCTGGCACTGATAAGTTCAGCCACCTGATACTAAACACTTGCTGGTGTTTGCATTGCCAGCAACATCAGAAAGTAGGAGAGAAGAAAGGCTAGATGAGGTTATTTAAACAACTTCCCACATCCTACACAACATGCAGTTTACCTTTCCAATTTCAGAAGCCCAGGAAATGGAAATCTGGTTTGGCACTGCTGATGACAACCTAACTAGAGATGTTATATTTAAAGGACGCCCAGGTCGCTTCTGTTCAATTCCATTTTTTGGTGGTGGAGCATATCCCTATAGGAAGAAAGGACAATTAATGTGTTATCAAATCTCCCTGCTGACACAGACTTGTAAGTTTTAAATAGATCTGTGGGAAGCAGGTAAACCTAGAGGATCTCTAGGCTGGAGACCAAATCCAACATAATCTGAAAAATATCAGTCTTTGACAGTCTAATACTATAAGTCAACCACAATTATAAGGCATTTTTTGTTTAAAGGGGTTTTATAGAAAAGGTGAAAGTGCACAGCTTGGGTCCAGGTAAGTTCACTGGAAGAATAAAAAGTAATGTCGATGCTTCATTCCCACATATACACACACTGAAAGAGAGTGGAACATCACAAGGATACAGCCTTAGTGACAAACACAGCAAGTCATGAAGAGTTAACTCAGTGTTTCACACCCAGAAAACACTTCAATGATTCTATGTAAAAAACAAGAGTCTTAATCCAAGAGTTCCACATCTCCTTGGTGCCTGATTTGCCTTGCATCAACTACACCTGACCCAGTTAGCTATGAGTTGTCATCTGTCCTCTGCCAAGGTCCCTGAAGAAGGGCTGTACATGGAATACCAGCTGTATTTAAGAGATCATAGAATCATAGAAGGGTTTGTGTTGGAAGCAACCTTAAAGATCATCTAGTTTCAACCCCCTAACTATGGGCAGGGAATAACAGGCTTTGCTGTTGTCTGCAGAAACAAAGTAAACTAGATGTTGTTTACTCAGTTTTGATGAAAAATGTTGTAGTAAAACATTTTAACAGAGTAAAGGCATGATATTTTAGTAAAAGCCTGTCTGCACAAGCCAGCCTTTGTTATAAGTGGTGATATTAAAGGCTAGTGTCCTTGAAATTCTCCTAAAGCAGCGAGAATGAAAGAAAAACAATAGCCTTGTGTATTGGGGAAAGAATGTAAACCATATGTATTAACCAATAGTAGCTTGCTAAGCCAACGGACCCTGTCAGACCCTATAAAAGGTGTGCTAAAGATAGAAATAGATGGTGTTCACTATACTTCTGTGAAGACTTAGTGAATAGTCTGGCCGTTTCTCAATGTCTGGCGCCAGAACAGGGACCGCCTGCGGGCTGAGAGGATTCGGTGGTGGAGCCGGTGGAGCAGACGCATGTGCGGGAAGATGCGGACGTGGATCGGTACCGGGTAGGCGGCCTGCGTGTGGTGAGATGTGGCGTGGTGAGACACGGAAAAAAGAGGCGGGCTGCTGGGGGAAGCCGAGGGCAGAGGAGTTGAGGAGGGGTCGCGACCCTCCCCCCGCCGTGCGCTTGCTAGCATGGAAGTTGAGTTTGCGGCAGCGAAAAAACTGCTTCTGAGTATTATCATTAAATGAGGTGAAGCAGTCAGGGAAAAGGACCCTGAAAGCTCGTTTTATGGGCTAGAGATAATAGGCGAGGGTGCACGGAAGAATGGAAAGACATAGGAGATTTGTTGTGGAAGAGAACGATTACAGGGAAAAGCAAGGACACAGTCTCTCGGTCCAACTTTGCAGATTGTAATTAATACCTTAAAGAATAGGAAAGCGAGATACGATCAGGCTGCAAATACCGTAATTCTACCTGTGTCACAGCAGCCATCTTTACCTCCCACTGCTGGGCAAGCATTCCTGTCTATGCCGCCCTTGGAGAGAGGGAGGGAGAGTCAGAGAGAAGAAAATAAGGAGAAAGAAACTCCAAAACAAACACTGAAACAATGAAAAGAAACTGTTCAGCAACGGCAAGATGTGATACATACTGAACTATTTGCTACACTTTTGGAGACACTTTTAACACTACAGTCTTATTCAAGTACCAGCTTTACTACCCTGGAAGAAGAGAAGCCAGATTTAGATTCCACCCGAACCAGGGGGACATGGGGGAGCACTGAAGTGTGCGCAGAGAACAAAGGCACCCCCAGGGCAAAGGCAGTGCAGAAGAAGCTCCAAGGCCACGCTGGGCAAATATCAGCAATTACAGAAACAGTTGATCAGAAACAGGTGGCTCAAACAGCTTCAAAGGGAGACAAAATAGTCAAAAAATTGCTAACTATATGGTATCTAGTTTGAAATTCATCACTGTAATCAAAAGTTAATAAATTGCAATGATCACCGTTGTTACCACCTGGCCCTCCGAGGCTTTTCGTGTAACATCGCCTGTTTTTGTAAAATCACGCCCTTTTCCCACTATCTGTGAACAACGAGAGAAATATTGAGGGGAAGAACTGCATTTGTTCAAGTTAACTTTGTGAGTTTTTTGGGGTTTTTTCTCTCCATTTTTCCCCTCTGTGAGCGTATGTGAGGGATGACGGAGACTGCACTCAAACCTTTTAGATATAACAGCAGAACAGCAGCAGCAGCAGAGTGGGCATTTCACACTGCCCCCCCCCACCCCCCCCGCCTCCCTCTATAAGAAAAAGCACCGAGACAGTACCCAGTTTGTTAAAAAGTCATGATTCATTGGGTTTTCTAAAATGATTTTATATACCCTTTTAGAGTTAATTTTGTGTTTTAAGTAATTATGAATTTATGTAGTTGCAGATTTTTGGAGTTTTACTAGAGAAATTATTGTGATTCTTTGAAAGTTCAAAAAACCCCTTTTTAAAAAAAAGTGTTTAAGGTGAATATTAACAGAAGTAAAAGTTACCTTGCAATAATTAGTTTTAAAACTTAATGTTAAAATATTGAATGATTTACAGTTGCTAGAAAAACAACTTTCCAATTAATGTTATCTACAAAAGATATTTATGGCTTAAAAAATAATTAGCTTCACTGTACAAGACAAAGTTAAGTTAAGCATATATTGCCCATTTGTTTGTTTTTTCCACAATTTTAATAAGATAATTTCAATGTGAATTTTTTTTGTTATAAAAAACATATATAACAGCATATATACCAATTTGGACTTTGGGTTTTAGTTAAAAAATTGGACTTGATGTTTCTGAAAAGTGCTACAAAAGCTGAATGGCAACTTGCCAAATCCTGTCGTGTTGTGGTTTTTCTCTAGTAAAACTGCACTTTAAAATCCTAACCAATTTAAGCATATACAAGGCAAATTCCTGTTATGAATAGGCATTTTAGTAACAATTGAAATTATTGTGAGATATATTTAAAGCCAAATCACATAGAATTGTGATGTATTTGTTATATTTTTATAATCTTTATAGTGAATCCATGTTACTGTTATATTGTGTTTAAAAGGTATATATCAAACTTTCAGTTGCCTTTTTGTAATAATAAAGATTCAGTTATGCTTTTATTTAATATAGATTAAGTGTTAATAGAATTAAGCAAAGTCAAGTTTCATTATGTTTAAGCTTGAATGTTTTTAAGTTAAGTTTTATAACTTTGATTTTCTTTTAAGGTTAAGTGTGTCATTTCCTTTTGTTATAATTAATTTTTATTAGGTTTAAATATTGTTTAATTTAAATTGTTTTATGTTTTATTGGAGACACTTGTTTAAACTGCAAAGTATAGTTATTTTCCTAGAGAAATGAAGACAGCCACAACTGAAACAGCTGTGATAGAACACTGGTGAACACCTGCTTGTAGACAGAAGTGAATGCAGTCTGTTATACCCTTGATTTCATCAGGAGCTCTATTGGTTGTTGCAATCTCTGCAGTTTTTGTTTGTTATAGCTTTCTTATTTTTCAGTGTTTCCAGAATTTTAAGAAGATGTATCATTGCTGAAGATCAGCTGCCATGGGAGAGGCTTCAGACTAAACCAACTGCTGCATGGTTTAATTGGTCTGGTACCCAAGACTCATGATCATTTGATTTGTACAAATGCATTTTAACAGTTTGCTGTGCTGTAAGCATCTCCTAGCTGCTACTATTGAGAACCTTGTTCTAGAAATGAGTTAAAAGGCATCTTTCCAGTTTAAAGCCTAGGCCCTGGCCAAGCCTTGACTTCACCTGGATGGAATGTTTGCCAACAGATCCAGATGTTTTCTGTACCAAAAGAGTATTTGAGTCAGTTTTTGACTCAAAAATTTGGCCCTATTAATATGACAGCTGGATCAATTTTGAAGTGGGCTTGGAGAATCATTTCCGGAGGTGATTATCCAATCCTTCACTGATTTTTTTTTTGTTTGTTTCTGTTTGTTTGCTAACTATGGGATGCTGGTGCAGTGTTTTAGTAATTAATAGTAGTTTTATATAACATATGTTATTAATAATGTTTATGATTTAATTGATTTTTAGCCGGTATAAGTTCTTATTAATTGTGTATATGGTTTTGTGTTGATGTTGATGTTTATAACAGAAGTACATCTCATTTTTATTTTTTTTAAGAAAACGGGGGAGATTGATGCCCTAAAAGCATTTAATTAGTGTAATTCATTAACTTCAAGGAGATAAGTGCCTGTGTTTTGTTGGCAGGTTCAAAAAGGTCACCTGTCCATCTGACCAGACTGTCTGCCTCTGAACACATGAGATCCAGTGAACAGAGATGTCATCACACAGCCTTGGTACTTCAGACATGGATCAGAAGTGGAGCTGTCAGGACACAGTTGTGTCTGAACACTATACAGACAGTTGCCAACAGAAATTTTATGTTGTTATTATGATGTTGTGTCTCTACCAATTTTTCAGGTATCCTTTGTTTTAAGATTTAGAAGGATCTGAAGAACAACTTGAACATCAAAGCCCTCAGTCACCAATCAACTGCCAGCTGACATCACGGGAGCAGTGAACGTTCCAGGACTGAATCGTGTTAGAGAAATTCTGTAGAAGATCTAAGAAAAGTGTAGAGACTCCATCTAACTGTATATAAAGCAAATTGTAGTTGTGTGTTTACCCTTTTAGCAAATTGCTTTCACACTTAGACTACATATATACCAGAGGACGTGTGTTAAAGTTAGTTAGATAATAGTTTAAGATAAAGAGTTTAGCCTGTGTAGTAATTGTTATGTTAGTATAAAGTATAAGTATTCCCCCTTCAAGAGGCAGTGTAAGCATCTTTGAAAGTTCATTTAACGATTGAAGTTTTAGCCGTGAGTTTGCAAATATGATGTCATTTATATGGAACAAACTGCTTATGGTAATTGTGTTGTCTATAGTCCTGACCAACTGTCTGCTAACTAACATCCAAAAGTGGCAGCACATATGGGTCACTCTGGCACATTGAACTGGCCAAAGGTCAATGTGTTTGAGCCTAGCCACCCCTGGAGATCCTTTCGCACCTGTCTCATGAGAGTCCCTGAATGGGATCCTCCAGCATTTAAAGGTTTAATTAGTAACGAGACTCGACTGAATCGATTGGCAATGTTGCAAGAGTGCAGTCGCACTGTTGGCTTCACATTAAGACAACTTGAAGCCTGTTGGCAAGCAAAAATTACCAAAGTTCTCAATGTTACAACCCTCAGAAGAATTAGATTTGTTAAGTTCCACCAATACCTCGGGTGAATGGATAATGTTTGAACCCCCAACAAAAAGTCATTCTAACACAGTAATGCGGCACTTAGCTGCAGTCAGCCCTATAGCTGATCTCATTACTACCATTGAAAGTAAAGCCTTTATTCACGGTGTAGTCTCGCAGGACAATTACCAAGGTGATTACCTAGTTCCATATTCCTAATCTGTGGAGATAGAGCATGGAATTAGATTCCTGCTAGTCCAGATAGAAGACCTTGTTATCTTGGGAAATTTACTTTGTTCAACCCAAGCTTACATCAATTGTTGAATATAGCTAGCAAAATGAAGAACATCAAACAGTCTAAGCGAAGTCTGAATGAATTAAGTCCTAGCAACTCTAAAAAGGCTCGCTTGCTAGACTAAGGAAGGACTGAACTTAACATCCACAATGTTAAGTGAACTTTCAGCCGATGTGAGTAGTGTACGTCATGCAGTATTACAAAATCGAGCTGCAATTGACTTTTTGCTCTTAGCACAAGGACATGGTTGTGAGGAGTTTGAAGGTGTGTGCTGTCTGAATCTTACTGATCATTCAGCTTCCATCCATAAGCAACTACAACAGCTACAGGATGGGTTACATGCCCTGAAAGAAGATAGTGACCCCATTAGAAGTTGGTTTGCCAGCTGGGGCATCACTGGATGGTTGAGGTCTCTTGTGCTAGAAGGGGGATGGACTTTACTTATAATGTTAATCGGGATGACAGTCTAAGTTGTATGTTATCTTGTCTTCATAAGAGTATAGAAAGAGTCACATCCAAAGCCTGGTTTGTGCAAAAAGAGAAAGGGGGAATTGATATATTTTATATATTAGTAAAGGCCTGTATGCACAAACCAGCCTTTGAAATAAGTCATGATATTAAAGGCTAAAGTCCTTGAAACCTTCATGCAGAAGAGAGAGTACAGCAAAACAATATCCTTGTGTGTAGGAGAAAAAATGTAAACCTGTGTGTGTTAGCCAATAGTAGCTTGCTCTGCCCGCGGACCCTGTAGAACCCTATAAAAGGTGTGCTAAAGATAGAAATAAACGGCGTTCACGATTACTTCTGTGAAGACTGGTGAATAAGCTGGCGGTCTCTCAATAGCCCCTTAATTTCAAAATTATAATAATTTGGAGGGAGGGGGTCTACATTCTTTCATCCCAAGGGAGGCTCCTGCTCTCCCTAGCAGACACCTGTCTTCTAGAACCAAGACAAACAGGAACTGAGAATCTCTGTTCTGAGTTCATACAGACAGTCTGTAGTCCGCTCATTTCAAAAACTCATCGTGCACTGGAAAAATACCAATAAAAGATTGCAGCTCTATGTCTTACGCAGAACTGACCACAAGATTTTATTTAGTTCAAGACAGTATTGTTCTGTACAATAAACTCTCCCAGAGAGGATATGCTGTAAAAACACTCACATGTATATTTTGTTTTGCTCAGAGAAACACACACATTCACAGTTTATTGCTTGGGAACAGAGTTACTGCGAAAAACCCTAAGTCTGAAAATAAAACCCAGAAATAAACAGCCTCTTCCACTATCCTAGGGTGACTTTATGATGCTTGTATCCCCAATCATCTGTTCTGCTTATGCTGGATATTGAGTTCTGTGCTTTTAAGACTAGACCCAAGGGGGAAGCGGTGGTGCGCAGTTTGTCTGCAGAAGCTTCACTTTAGTCCCTAATAATTTCTTTTCTCACTGTGCTGCGGAGCTTGGACAGGGGGAGAGGGATAAAGCTCTCAGTGCTCTCTTGGAGTTCTCGGCTTTTGCAGTAAGAGAAACAGGGAGGTTTTCTTTGTTTTTTCACTGGTTTTCCTCATTAGCTACGGCAAGGAATGTTTTCCCAAGACTGCGTCTTTTTTCCTGGAACTGTTCCAATCTGTTCTGGACTGAGAACCCAGAATAACACTGGGAGCTCAAACATGTGGCCCACTGGGGGCCTGGGACGTGGCATTCCAGTGCCGGAAGACTGTCTCTGAACTACAGAAGGACTTTCTGAATTTGCCATCTCTTCAGAAAAGCAAGAGGTTTTATTGTATAATATTATTTATTTATCATCCTTGTGAATACTTTGCTTGTTAAATAAACATTTTTTTTCCATTTTTCTCCAAGGAGATTATTCTCCTGAACTGGTTGGGGGAGGGGGCCGCTGAAATCTGCTTTTTAGAGGAGACCCTTTCGGAGGTTTCCTCCCACAATTTGCCTTAAACCAGAACACCCACTCACTAGCAAAGTATACCATAGGATAATCACTGCCTTTTATTGTTATTACCCCAGATGAGTGACCCAGTAGCTACTAGGGATGTGCACTTCATCACAAAACATACAGATGAATGGAAACTACTGATAATTTCACATTTAAAAGAATTAATTATTTGCTTTTTCTTTAATCAGACATAAGAAATGCTGCTATTTATAGGGTGTATATATCCCCATTGCTTTGGTGTAGTAGGCCTTTCTCTACTACGGCAACATTATCAGCTTATGTGGACAAACACACCATCCCTGCAATATTCAGGAGAGTATTTCCCCCCATACTGTACCAGCCACAGTAACCCTGCTGGCCTCCAACCTAAAAATGAAATTTCCTTGCTTTCAAGAGAGCAAGAATGCAAGTTCTCTTGTATTTCCCAACTTTTTTTTCTTTTTTTTTTTTTTTTAGAGAGAGACTCTGTAGTGCACATGCTTCATTTCAGTCAAGCTTTTGATGTTTCCTTCTGCAATGACCTTGAGAACAGATTCAATCTTGTACTCTTAGAACAACTTAAAACCTTCCCTTCCTGGCCTTCCAGGAGTTAAGAACACTGCTTGCCTATCTCAACCAGCATGGTCTAGCACTGTTTAGTTAGGCTGCCAAATCTAGTGGCTAGAAAGTGCCAACATTATTTGTGTCTTTAAGTCTTCCACACTTGTTTCAAGAACTTTATTAGTCAAAGCAGGCATCACCTGCTATAGCCAGAAAAATCTATCAACAGAAAGCATGATTGCTCTTAATATCTGGCTATTTCCAACCTTCCCTGACATATTTGATTTTGGACTTTAAAAGATACCTGCAGTGGTTTATGGAGGTTTCCTAAGAAAATCAAATTACCTTTTGAACTTTCACATTCTGTCTTGCCTACAAAAAAAGTCAACGGGAGAACTACATGCTGCAGTTCATCATGTATAAAAACCTTGTTAATTACCAAGATAGCAGCATGCAAGACTACATTTACTCCTTTTAAGTCAGCACCAACACTATAAAAGGAGGACACAGATAGTTGTATGAATACAAGGAAATACCATGTTAACATGAGTTGGCACAACCTGAAGCAGTACTGGTACACTGGCAGCATTTTTCTGAAGTTTCCGGTGAGGACTGCAGACAAGGAAACAACCAAGAATAATTTACAGACTTCTGCAGAGGCATGAACTTCTACACTAGGGAAAGACAGAACAGTACTCACTTAAGAATTGTGCAAGTTGGCAATAGAGGCTGGCATCACTGATTAATTATTTAACACCAACACTACTGAGTTGGACAATAGTGGTTTTTGAGACAAAGACGTTATCTTGCATTTCCTGGAACAGAAAGGAACCACCAGAGGGATGCAGATAGTGATAAAAATCAACAGAAAATGTTGGCAGAAGCATTTGGACTGAGATTGTATTTGTCATTCAGCTCATACTGAAGGAGAAGAGGAAAGGAATTGCCAAGACAATAATTTATTAATTTTCTCACCTAAAGTTCAGATGAACAAATTAAAGAATCCTGATGTGCAGGAAGAACCTACAGGATTTAGATCTAAAGCAAAGCAATAATCCAAGATTACAAACAATTTTTGGTACGACTGTGACATATGTTATGTACAAGATGAAGCGCATAAGACAGCATAGCAGGGAATAAAATATATTAACAAGACTAGGCATCAGCAGACATTGATGTCCATAAGATAATATCAGACCAATTTTTTTTTTTTTTTGGTTCCTTGCTTAAAGAAAAGAAGACAATCTACATAAGAAAGGAGAAAATCCTCAAGCTTATCAGAGAACTGGCATTTGCAAAAAATACTGACTAGAAAACATGAAAGAAACCTTACACACTGAAGACAGACAGAAGAACAGTGATGCAATGGCTAAAGTAGGAGGAAGAGAAGCTGAAGAGTCTCATTTAAGATGAGTAGAGGCAAAAAAATCCAGTCATGGGTTGCAAATGCAGGAGGGAGCATACAGGACAATACATCTGACACACCAAGGTGGTGACAGACATTATAAAAAATAGGCTTCACACCTTCTCTCTCCATACAGCATTTTTCCAAACTCACTGCTGAAGGAAAAACCTCTGTACTACTACTTTTTCCATCTTCAGTAGCTTCCAGAACCATTTCAGAACAGGTTGCATAAGAGTTTCTCTGTTCCATTGTACAAAGATACCCATTCCAGAGATTTTTTAAGAATAATGAGGTGCTTTTACCTTTTTGCATATATGTATATATATTATGCCTTGAGACGACCCTGCCAATGTACTAGTTTTTAAACATCAGACGCCAGTGAAGTGTATGACTGCCAACACTGTTTTGTTTTAGTATCAACAAATGCTAAGAACCCTAAAATGTGTCTGTTCTTCATTCATGCAATGAATTCTGCACTAACCAGACAGATGCAGAGCAGCGTACAAACTTGTACACAAGAAGGCAATACCATTTCCTTGCAACAAGAAGGAACTCAAGCCAATCACAAATATAAACAGCCTAAACAGTGAGGGCTACTACCAATCAAGCCAAACTCAATTTGAATACCTAGGAGGAGATTTTTTCATGCAGACACTGGTTTGGTTTTGACATATTTTGTTAACTGCAATAGATGAGGTTTGTTTTAAGTGGCTAAACCACAATTACTCCATGCAGTGGCTGTAACATGATTAACAGTTGTAATGGCTATCTCACACAGCCAACATACAAACTATATACCTAACAGTAACCAGAGAAATGTAAGTGATAATAAACAGCTTGACTGTTTTAGCAAGCTAATGTTACAGATAACACACACACACACCACAACTGACATACAAACAAACTTACCGGCAATGGAAACAACTTCCCGTTTACTTTAATACATAAACTATTAGGGTAATTGTCTTCTTGAAGGCAAGTTGTCTCTGCTAGGCATAACCTATATCCCCAAAAAGAAAAAGCATAATTTTCAAGTGTCACCACATTCATATGTCCCCACAAACATCTAGACTTTTGTTATATTAGCCAATAAAAAGTTGTAAGAGAATACTATGAAAAAGGTACCTTAGCTGAACTTGGACTGTGTAATCTCTCCTGCCCCCAGGCAAGAAGTCCCTGTGACAAAGTAAAATAAAAAGAGAAGTATCCATTTAGACAGCAGGTCTCATATTCCAGTCATATGGAGAAAGAACTGGAATACCTGCCCCAACATCACTAAACTTTGCTCGTAATTTTCTTTTATTGAGCTATGAAGAAGTCATATAAGCAACACCTTTGTTTACTTACTGCAAGTTACACAGCACTTTAAGATAAGCATCCTCTGTCAAGAGTTTATAGTAACAATAAAGTATGATTTTGCCAGAGAAGAAAAAACCCTCTTGGCTTACACCACAGGTCTCACAACAACATGAATCCTGTGACAAAAAAGCAGCCTTCTATTCCTGCAGTCAGGAAACACGCAGGGAAGAAATGCTTACCACTTCTCTAAATTGTGACAATTATTTGGAGTGGAATAATTGTTAACTTTTAATGGGGTAGGTTTTACCCTAAATGCACATAAGTTCTATGCATAGTAGTCCCTGAAGAAAATGGAACAGATAAAGTAACTTCAGTGAGGACTATCATTTGGTGTCGTACCGTATTAAGAACGGAGAAGTGATGACACAGACTGTCTAGCTTTGGTTGCAAAAGAGATCCAGTTTTATTCTTCCAGATCTTCTTTTACAGACAGTTCTGAGAAGGTCCAAAAAGGTAAAACTCTCATTGGTCATGAAACTTAACACATCACCATCATTGGACAGTTAGGAACACCACCCCTTGACCGTTTCTTACAAGTAAACAACAAGGCAACAAACAACGCCTGCAAAGGTTGTTTTCCTTCTCTAAGGACTGTTTGGATTCCTCCTTATGATTTCTCAGGCCAGAGTGAGAAAGTGGTGTGACTTAGTTTCACACAGGCTCAAGCTAATGCCTGAAGCTTAAAAGTCTCTTATTTGACCATTGTCAGTTGCCATAATTTGGCATCTGCAAGCTTTATGTGCTGTATAGAAATGAACCAAAACCCCCACACTTTCTCCTGAAATTTTGCAGAAGTTTACCTAGACTATGCCACACTTACTTCTTACCTGGAAATACAGATTTCTCTGACCTGCTGAGGTGTTAAAGCAAAGATAAAAAACTTCTCTTGGAACCTCTGAATACTGCTCTGTACTACAAAGAGAAAGACACAAAAGAGGATTAATTATGGTAATTAAAGTAATTGATTAAAACAGGATCTGCAATTGAGAGATTTGGGTTGTTTTTTTTTAAGAGGCTTAAGTTACTTATATTCAGATTGTGGTTGAACTACATGCAACAAAAACATCAACAAGAAAGAATGAAACAAATCATTCATTCAACTATATTCAGATGGCTTAATATCACATTACACTTCACTACTGAAGAAGCTTGGTAAACATCATTATAATCTTTTCTCCTAGGAGAGAAAGGTTCAATAAAACACAACAAAATATAACACAACTATTTTAATGTACTACAAGAAAAGAATGTACACCAGAAGTAATTAATGGACAGATGGAAAATTACTCAATTCAGAAACAGCTAATTGTAACTAAACATTGGAGAGGGAGAGTACCCCTAAGGCCAGAGAAGCCAGCTAGACTTGATGTCTGGGAATTACATCAGTAGCATTTAGCAATAAATAAATAAATAAATAAATAAAACTTTCATATCAGGAACTGACTTGTCTGTCAGTGATAGGAAGCTGTAATATTTTAGTATTAAATTTTCATAGTATGTACATGTTACTTTTCTACTTTCAACTTGAGAAGTTAGAAATCTTGGCCTGAAATAAAAGTACATTGGACTTGTCCAACAATTTAAAGTAAGCAGCAAGAAAGACAAACACAAAAATAGCACAACTAAACCAGGCAAATTTGGAAGAGCTACTAGACTGTCTTGTACTCTATGACATTGAGAGAATAGTATTTCTATGCCCAGAAAAAACACACAAAAAGGACACAAACATGAAATAGAACCCAGGTAGAAAAAACGCACACCAAGTTCTTCAAAACAACTCAAACCAGCTACATTGTGCACGTATGCATGCGTGCACATACACATACCACAGACAACATTTTATATTTTAAAATAATTCTTGAGCACATGTAAAAAAGATCATGGAAATATTTTGCTATTGAACTGAGTGTTGGTTAAAATGAAACCCCAGACCTACACCTGATCTTGTGTTCTCAGTGCAAAAGAATACCTACACTCATCTCTTTAAAAGAGTTGCAGTGAAATGGACTATACTCCTAGCTCTCTGACCTACCTGTTATTTAAATCCTTAATTCTCAAACACACAGAAGTTGTCTGTTCCTGTTGTGGTTTTAAAGCATTAGCTAAAAAATTACTAGAAAACTTACTTATTTCTTGCTGTGAGATATGGATTAGAACAAGAGCAAAACAGGCTTCAACTTAAAAGGAACAAAGAAAGTTTATTAACAAAAACTACAAGAATAAGAACACCAGAATAAACCTCCGGAAAACCCCTTTATCCCCCACTACTTAACCATTCTCTTGTTCACATGACAACATGGAGACAAAAAACTTTGCAACTTTGGTGTTTAAAACAGTCCCAATTCCTGCTAGAGTCTTTTCACCAGTCTTTGTAGAGAAACAAGTCTTCTTCTGCTAATCTATGGAGTTTCTCACAAGAAAACTATTTCTGTTATAGCTTTCTATTTTTCTGATGCCAGCTGCCCGGAAATCTGTCATCAGTTCACTCCTCCCATTTCACATCACTCTGAGGTGTGTATGGGTCAATGAGTCTAGGGATGTCATTTTAAGGATGAGTTATTCAAAGGCAAAAGTTCTTTTCATCTGTCTCTGTGAGCTTCCCTGGAAAACAGAAGTTTTCTCTTTGCCTCAAGAGGCCCCAAATCTTCAACTATTACTTCTCTCCTCCTGTTCCAGCACCTCACTGTATCATAATTACTCTACCTTTTGCTCAAAATTCAAACTTTGAACACTCCATTTCTCCCCATATACTCTGTCATGAATTAAAGGATTTTTTTCAGGACACTATTGTCCATCTCCATAGTTTTAACAGAAAAATATTTCAGCTTAATTAAAGCATCTCCTTATTCTCTACCTTTTCTGAAGCTTAATTCTTTTCTTTACTGTCTCTGATAGTTTATAAAGTCTCTTTACATGTTGATTACTCTCTTTTTCTTTCTCTGGAAAAAAGGATTAATCTGCAAGTCTCATCTGGGTAATGAAAGGGTTAAAATCTTGCCCAGGCTTTGTAGACGGTTCTGTGATCTCTGACGGAGCAGCGGCTGGAGTTGTCTGCGATGGAAGATTCTTCATGGCTGCTCTGGACAGTGTGGTCACTGTCTCAGCCCGCCGCAGGTCAAGAGCTTTTTTTCTTTCTTTATTCGGCAGTCTCTGGTGAATTCAGTCACAGCAAAAACTGCAGCCGAGCCAGAGACCGGCCTGGCCCAGCCAGAGCCCAGGGCAAGCCCCGTAGGCCCCATCCCCCGGTCGGGAGCCGCAGCAGGCCCAGCCCAGCCCCTGCCCGGGCCGCATGGCCCGGGCAGGGGATGGGGAGCCAGCTAAAGCTCAGTTACCTTTCACAGCCAGGGAACAAAGAGACAAAGAAATTCCCAGGCTTAGGTATTAAGGTGGTCACAGGTTGATCTCACTTTTCAATAGTTAAAACTGCTGTCAATTCTTAGAAAAGGCCAGCTGTTGGCTAGGAGGAAAACTCCCATCAGCCTCCAGCAGTTTTAATTTCCTCAGGTGTTTTTCTTTGTTTTCTTAAATGCCAATATATCACACCAGTAAACATAGAAGTCACCATAAACCTTAGAAATCCAGACATGGATCATAAGTGGACCTGTCAGGACACAGTTGTGTCTGAAAACTACACAGACAGTTTGCCAACAGAAATTTTATGTTGTTATCATGATGTAGTGTCTCTACCAATTGTTTCAGTTATTCTCTGTTTTAAGATTTAGAAAGATGTGAAGAACAACCTAAACATTGATGCCCTCAGTCAGTCACTGATCGGCTGCCAGCTGACATAACCAGAGCAGCGGATGTTCCAAGACTGAATCGCGTTAAATCATTGTTTGTGAGAAGAATTTTGTAGAAGATCTAAAAGAGTATAGAGATTCCATCTAACTGTATATAAAAGCAAATTGTATCTGTATTTTTACCCTTTAAGCAAATTGCTTTCATGCTTAGATTGCATGAATACCAGAGCACGTGTGTTAAAAGTAGTTAGATAATAGTTTAAAATAAAAAGTTTAGTTTGTGTGATAATTGTTATTTGTAAGTTATTGATAATTTTAGAGAAGATATTAGTATAAGGTGTAAGTATTCCCCCTTCAAGAGTTAAAGTAAGCATATTTGAAAGTTCATCTAACCTTAAAATCTTAGCTGTAATTCTAAAAGTATGGCGTCATTTACATGGAACAAACTGCTTATAGTAATTGTGCTGTGCATAGTCCCGACCAACTGTCTGCTAAATAACATTCAAAAGCGACAGAACATATGGGTCACACTGGCACACTGAACTGGCCAAAAATCAATGGGTTTAAGCCTAGCCACACCTGAAGATCCTTTTTGCACCTGTCTCATAGGAGTCCCTGAACAGGATCCTCAAGCATTTAAAGGTTTAGGTAACAATGAAACTCGATTGAATCAATTGGCAATGTTATGAGAGTGTAATCGCACTGTTGGCTTCATGTCGAGACAACTTGAAACCTGCTGGCAAGCAAAAATTATTGAAGTTCTCAATGTTACCATAGGGCCCCCAGAAGAACTGGATTTACTAGGTTCCACCAATACCTCAGGTGGATGGATAATGTTTGAGCCCCTGTCAAAAAGCCACTCCAATAAAGTGGTGCAAGACTGAGCTACAGTTAACCCTGTAGTTGATCTCATTACTAAAACCAAAAGTAAAGCTTTTTATTCAATGCAGTCTCACAGGACGATCACCAAAGCGATTACCTAGTTCAATATTCTTAATTTTTGGAGATAGAGCATGGAATGGAATTCCTGCTAGCCCACATAGAGGACCCTGTTACCTTGGGAAACTTACTTTGTTCCATCCAAACTTACACCCATTGCTGAATATAGCTGGTAAAATAAAAAACATCAAACGGTCAAAGCAAAGCCTGAATGAATTACAATGTGATGATGTTAAGAGACCCAGACTTTTAAAGCTGTGGTATAATATGGCTAGCCTCCTTTTTTACTCCAGGAGCAGCTGCTGCTAAAGGCTTGGAAACTCTAAAAAGGCTAGCTTGTTGGATCAGGAAAGAACTGAACTTAACATCACCAATGTTAAGTGAACTTTCAGCTGATGCGAATAGTGTACATCACACGGTATTGCAAAATCAAACTGCAATTGATTTCTTGCTCTTGGAACAAGGACATGGTTGTGAGGAGTTTGAAGGCATGTGCTGCTTGAACCTTACTGACAATTCAGTTTCAATCCACAAGCAACTAAACCAGCTACAGAATGGGCTACATGCCCTGAAAGAAGATAATGACCCCATTAGAAGTTGGTTAGCCAACTGGGCATCACTGGATGGTTGAAGTCTCTTGTGCTGAAAGGGGAATGAATTTTACTTATAATATTAATAGGGATAGTTGTTTTAAGCTGTATGTTATCTTGTCTCTGTAAAAGTGTAAAATGAATCGCGTCTAAAGCCTGGCTTGTGCAAAAAGAGAAACGGGGAATTGGAGTAAAACATTTTAACAGAGTAAAGGCATGATATTTTAGTAAAAGCCTGTCTGCACAAGCCAGCCTTTGGTATAAGTGGTGATATTAAAGGTAGTGTCCTTGAAACTCTCCTGGAGCAGCAAGAATGAAAGAAAAACAATAGCCTTGTGCACAGGAGAAAAAATGTAAAACAATACATAGATAATATTTTAAATTGGGCATGAAAGGCCTGTCTGCACAAACCAGCCTCTGGAATAAGTCATGATATTAAAGACTAAAGTCCTTGAAACTCTCCTGCAGAAGAGAGAATAAAGCAAAACAAATTCCTTGTGTACAGGAGAAAAAATGTAAAACTGTTTGTATTAGCCAATAGTCACTTGCTTAGCCCGCGGACCCTGTAAAACCCTATAAAAGGTGTACTAAAGATAGAAATGAATGGCATTCACTCTTACTTCTGTGAAGACTTGTGAATAGCTGTCGGTCTCTCAATATCTGGCACTCCAAACGGGACCCTGCGGGCAGGAAGGCTTCGGCGGGTCCACGCAGGGTGGGATGAGGCCTTGGACCGATGTTGGTGGAGCGGGTCTGAGCGCGGATAGACGCTACCTTGGATCGGTACTGGATAGATGACCTGAGTGCGGTGAAAAGGGCGTTGGGTCGTTGGGGGAGTCCAAAGGCGGAAGAGTAAGTGAGGGGTCGCGCCCCTCCCCCCGCCGTGGCCGCACGAAAAATGGATGTGGAGTTTGCGGCAGCTAAAGAACTGCTTCTTAGCATTATCGTTAAACGAGGCTAAGCAGTCAGGGAAAAGGACCTGGAAAAGCTCGTTGTATGGGCTAAAAGTCATGGGCACTTAGCGGTGCCCCCACTGCTTTTTGCAGTTCAAGAATGGACAGATATAGGGAATCTGATGTGGGAAACGGCAATCACGGGAAAGAGTAAAGATGCAATCGTGCTCTGTTCGATATGGAAAATTGTGTTGAACACCTTAAGAGATATGAAGGTGGAGTTGTTGGAGTCTGGAACACAGAGTGTGTGCCCTTGTTTCTGATACTTTGTTTTAAGATCCAGAAAAACACTGAATTTCATATAACATGAAATTCATGAGCATGTTTTCATGGTGATACATGAGAACAAATGTTAAAGTTAGAAAAAGCTAAAAGTGTGTGTAGATTAGAAAATTTTCTTAAATCACTGGGTGAAAAATTTAGTTTAGAGAACAAGAGACAAGATTGAGGATTTAGGGTGTTGTCTCTTGTTCCTTCTTCTTTCTTCTTCATGTTCTTCTCCTAGAGGTTTTTGGGTAATAGTAAGTGATTGGACAGAAAATGCCGCAGTGCAGCACACAGGTGAAGGGTCATTGGGTCATTAAGAATAATAATATGCCTGTCTATTGTTAATTGGGTAAAAATATTTATAAAGATAAAAGAGCTGTGTATTTCGGGGCCATTTTGTGCATCAGACAGGAAGTGTGCCACAAGGCCTTGTTTGCACCATCAGAAGAAAGAAATGTACCAGATTGCAAAGATTAACCTTGTGTAGCCAGCCTAGAGAGACCTGTTAAGTATTCTGATGACCTTCTAATAAACACGAGAAACAAGATTCTAACGAGCTTGGGAGTTTTCTTCAAATCATAAGAACTGAGATAAGCAGGGCTCCCCACGAGGGAGGATCCCAAAAGTATTCAGTCCAAAGGAGACTGAGAAATCCAGGAAGAGAAAGAAAAATACAGAAGAAATGCAGCAGAATAAGAGAAAAAGAAAAAAGAGTTTTTGGAGAAAAGTTACAGGAGTCCTCGGTTGCAGTCCCTGCTTTAGAAGCCATGGTTCAGCTCGAGACGGATGTACCGCAGCAGTTACTTCCTGCCACATCAATCAGCCGTCTGGGTGCTTTCTTTGGGGTTGGGCACGTTCGGCCCGTGAAGGGGCTCACAGGAAGGCAGTGTAGCACCGTATCGGAGCTTTTAAAATCTCAGGGGTGCTCTGGTGCAGCTGCATCTGTGCCGGCAGAGCCTAAGCCGAAAGTTACCCTGCCGAAAGCAGATGTAGAAATGACGACTCCCCCAGAAGGAGCAGGTGCCAGCTCCAGCTAGGCAGAGCCTGATACGTCAGTGGAAGTGAGAGCCACAGAGTGCAAACCAAAGATCTATCCTTCGCTGCCATCTACTGTTCACTGGGGAAGACCGCAAGATGTCGTGTTCCCCCCAGATGATGACATCTCTATGCACTCCGATGACGGACGGCCTCCAGCAGAAGCGGAGCCAATTAATGGCGATGATACATCAAAGAAAGAGCTACTGGAATGGCAACAACAAATAGAATAGCTCGTGCGACAGCTGCAAGCTCAGACTGAGCAGACACTACGTGCAAACGAAGTACAGCGTCATCAAGAGAAAGCAGCTCTGCATCATACACCGACGCAGCGGGCAGAGACAGTTCAACAACTGCAGGATATGCTGTGTCCTGAACCATCTGCTCCACCTTTGGAGACACTGTTAACACCACAATCTTGTTCCTGCTCTAATTCTACTACCCTGGAGGAAGAGAACAGAAAACACAGAGCACAGCAAAGGTGGACTGGCATCATTCGAGATGCAATCCTTGAAGGAGAATGGCAAGCAGCAGGGGCAGTTGCTTGTCCCATTTTATATGATCAGCAAAATCCACGCTATGAACAACACGACTGGAAAATTTTGCAGCAAGCCAAAAAGACAGTTACTGAGAATGGCATTAAATCTGAAGCTGCAAACACTGCATTGGATTGGCTGTTCACCTCTGATGCTAATAGTCCCATAGACAGCCAAAATCTCGCACGTCTGCTTTTAACTCCATCACAGCTTATGGTGTGGGAGATGGAATGGAAAAGGCTAGCAGTTTTGGAAGCCAATTGACCTCAAGATCAGAATGATGTACTGTATGGACTTAATCCTGACATGATCACTGGTTCAAGAATTTACAGTCATATGGCTGTACAGTTAAACTACCTCCTTGCAATGCATCATTTGTCTGCACAGCTTGCTCGTCAAGCCTTCAATGCTGTGCCTGATTCGAAACCTCCTCCTTCCTTCACAACAGTACGGCAAGACCTCATGGAACCGTATCCTCATTTCATCAATCGTCTGTCAGCAGCTCTGAAAGCTCAGAATGACATGACTGAGGAGGCAAAACAGAGCATGTTTAAGCTATTAGCTTTTGAGAATGCTAATTCAAAAATAAAGCCTATTCTTGCCACCCACCCAAAACAAGCAGATGTGGGAGACATGCTAGATATTGCTCTGAGGGTTAATCAGACACAACAAGGACAACTTGTAGCCAATGCAGTTGCAGAAGCCATGGAACCAGCTACAAGTCTACTCGCTGCTGCAGTCAGTAAACTAAAAACCAAATGTAAATCTTCTGCTACTACTTCGAGCATTTGTTACCGATGTGGCAACAAAGGACACTTTTGAAAATTCTGTTGAGTTCCTGTGTGGTGTGACCAATGCCAAATGGACAATCATGCCACTGCTGCCTGCCAGTTCAAAAAAAACGTGAACAAGAGCGCAAGGAGCTGTCGCGCGGGGACACAAGTAGCCGGCCCAACTCTATACAGCAGCTCAACCCACCAGCAACCAGGGGAAGCCTGGGAATCAATTTGGCAGCATCAGTAGATGCCACTCTCATCGACAGTACCATCTGTAAGATCCCAACCGGAGTCACAGTACCCATTTATTCTGTCACCAGTGCACCTGGTGCCTTGTTGACTGGGACATCATCTGCTGGAGTTGCGGGACTTACTGTTCTCCCAGGAGTTATTGATGCTGATTACACCGGTGAAATCCAAGTTTGTGCCTACACCTTAGCCCCTCCACTTATGATTAGAAAAGGGACAAGAATTGCTCAGTTGGTGTTGCTTAAAAAGGTGGCAACTGAAAAAGACATTTTTCTAAGTGCTCCTAGACGTTGAGCCAGAGGATTTGGATCTACAGGAGACGCAGTGGTGAATCTTGTTTAACAAATGAACCATAGACCAGTAGTTGAAATCACCCTGTGCCAGAGAACGAAACAGCAAAGAGTCAAGAGGATGTGAGACACAGGAGCTGATGTTACCATCGTCAGCTGAGTTTGGTGGCCAAAGGAGTGGCCTCTCCACAGAGCCTTGAACTCAGTTCAAGATGTAGGAGGATACTCCACACCACTGAGAAGTGTACACCCAATCCAGTTTCAATTTCCTGAAGGACAGACTACCACCTTATGTCCATACATCATGCCTTTGCCTGGAAGCCTCGGAGGGCTCGTTGGTCAAGATGTTCTCAGCCAGCTCGGGGCAACACTAACTCTTCCTACTCAATCGCTTTTTCAGTAGTTGCCATTGCTGACAGGCCGCCAACCCCAAGGATTCAGTGGAAATCTAATGAGCCTGTGTGGGTTGAGCAGTGGCCTCTCTCTCAGGAGCGGTTGACAATTGCACATGAACTTGTTAAAGAACAGCTACAAGCGAAGCACATCCAACCATCGCTCAGCCCATGGAATACTCCAATCTTTGTCATCCCAAAGAAATCTGGGAAATGGCGATTGCTTCATGATCTGTGCAAGGTAAATGACCAGATGTGGGCAATGGGAGCATTACAACCAGGGATGCCCTCTCCCACAGTGTTGCCACAAGAATGGCATCTTCTAGTTATAGATTTGAAAGACTGTTTCTTCTCAATACCCCTGCAAAAAGAAGACAGTGTGATTTGCCTTCACCTTACCATCAATCAACAAAGAAAGTCCATCTCAGAGATTTGAGTGGGTGGTCCTCCCACAGGGGATGAAAAATTCTCCAACAATGTGCCAACTGTTTGTACACTGGGCACTGACACCTGTGCGTGCAAAACTCTCCCAGACAATTATTTATCACTACGTGGATGATATCTTATTCTGTCAACAGGATCCGTTGCAAGATGAAGATCTTGTATTTATCACTGTTCAACTCGCAGCAAAAGGCTTGGTGGTTGCCCCAGAGAAAATTCAAAATCAAGCTCCATGGAAGTATCTAGGGTGGATTCTGACATCTTCATCAGTCCGCTCAGAAAAATTAGAATTGACCACTGAGATCAACACCCTTAATGACGCACAGAAACTTATTGGAGATCTTCAATGGGTATGATCCATTGCAGGTATCAGAAATGATGAGAGGGCATCTTTAATGGACCTCTTAAAAGGCACAGATCCACAAACTCCGATTACCCTTTCTATAAAACAGAAGAAATGTCTCCAATACCTAGGGAAGAAACTGCTTTCAACACTAGCAGACAGAAGATTGCCAGATGTGCCTTTGGGACTTATGATTTGTAACCACCCTATTGCCCCGTGTGTTATCATATTCCAATGGCCTTCTTGGCAAAAAGAGAAAGGGGAAGAAGACCCACCTGAGAGCTGTCAAGATGCCAAGCAGCCTGTCAAGAAGGTACGGTCAGTGAGATTAGCAGGAAAATGTGCAGAGCCTTTGGCAATCTTTGAGTGGATTTTTATGCTGCATACGCCACCAATGAGTATTTGGCAGAGGACAGAAGCAATTGCTTATCTCATCAAAAAAGCGAGAATGCGAATTGTGGAAATTAGTGGTGCTGAACCAGAGCATACCAGTTTACCGATAAAGATAGAAAACTTTGAGTGGATTCTGAGACATTCAGAACCAATTCAATTAGCGCTGCTCAGTTATCCAGGAACTGTACACAACAGGCAACCTAAAGATCCACGCTTACAGGTTATCCTAAAGCAGCAGTGGTTGCAACAGCCCAAAGTAGTGCAGCAGCCACTGAAAGGCCTTAAGGTATATACTGATGCAGGAAGTCGACAAAAAAAAGCAGCCTGTACCTGGCGAGAAGGCTCGAGTTGGAAAAGCAATACCAAGATGGAGATGCACATGACTCACTGCAGATGTTGGAACTTACAGCTGTCTCATAGGCACTGCCTCGTTGGCAAGACAGAAAGCTGAACATTGTGTGAGATTCATTATATGTGGTAGGAGTGGTCCAACGTATTGAAGATGCTCTCATCAAGCCACCAGATAATAAGTGATTGTGTCAACTATTCTTGCAAATCAAAAGAGCTATTGAGGACAGGGGAGAATCTTGTTGCATCATTCACATTTGCAGTCATCAAACAGAATTAGGTCTCGGAGAAGGCAATGCAAAAGCTGACACGCTTGTCAGTCCTGTTGTTGCAGCACCAAGAGACTCTCGCAGCTGCAAGAGAGAGTCACGCTCTCTTTCATCAAGCCGCAAAAGCCTTACAGAGACAATTTAATATCAGCTCAATAGATGCACAAAGCATTGTAAAATCCTGTCCACAATGTAGTCAGTATGGAACCACTCTAGGCTTAGGTGTTAACCCTAGAGGCCTTCAAGCCTGTGAGATTTGGCAAATGGATGTAACACATGTGCCTGAATTTGGTCGCCTCAAACATGTACATGTTACAGTAGATACCTTTTCAAAAATGATTTGGGCCACTGCACAAATAGGAGAAAGAAGCATACATGTAATTTGACATTTAGTAGCTTGCTTTGCTGTAATGGGAGTTCCAAAAGAACTGAAAACAGACAATGGGCCTGCATATGTAGGACCACGAGTTTCTCAGTTCTTACAAAAATGGGGAGTCAAGCATGTAACTGGAATTGCCCATGTGTCAACTGGACAAGCCATTGTAGAAAGAACCCATAAGACCCTAAAATAGTATTTAAGTAAACAGAAAACACCTGAACAATCAGACCCTACCATTCAATTGCAGCAGTGTTATATACACTGAATTTCCTCAGTTTAGTTGGAGACTTAGAGCAGCCCCTGGTGGTAATTCATAATAGTCAGGTAAAGATGCAAGCTACCCCAGAAATTAAATTATATTATAAGGACCCAAAGACAGGTATCTGTGAGGGACCAAATCTGTTGCTGTTTAACGGGCATGGTTACAGTTGTGTTTCAACAGATGCTGGACCACTATGGGTGCCTAGCCGATGGACCAAACCAGCCATGAAGGATCTGAAGAACAATCAGAACGTAGATGCCCTCAGTCGCTGATCGGCTGCCAGCTGACATCACGAGAGCAGCAGATGTTTCAAGACTGAATCGTGTTAAATCATAGTCTGTTTGTGAGAGAAACACTGTAGAAGATCTAAAAGAGTATAGAGACTCCATCTAACTGTATACAAAACAAATTGTAGTTGTTGTGTTTACCCTTTGGGCGGGTTGATTTCACGCTTGGACTGCATGTGTTCGGGAGCACGCGTGTTAAAGGTGATTAGATAATAGTTTAAGATAATGTTGGGGGTTAGGTGTCCTTTTTTTTTGTTGTTCTGGCTTGCCCGTGGAATTTTTACCCATTAGTTGCAGGGACAACTTAACTGTGGGTACTTAGTGGATGCTCGAAAAAGGACAAAGAGTGGCCAGGCCCAGGGGGAGGAAAGGGGCAGGAAAGGAGGGTGGGGACAGTTGGGGTGGGCTTTCTTCGGCTTCGGGGAAAAAGACATTCTTTTTTCTGGGGCGCCGAGCTGCTGCAGTAGAGAGAAGGGAATTTCGCCATCACCCAGACGGAGCTGCTGCTTCTTCTCCTTCTTCCCTCTTTGTTGGTGGCTTCGCACCCCCTGTCCTGCCAGGATGTGTGGCAGTGCCAGCCACCGCCGCGGAGCTGCTGATACACCTCAGCCACCAGCCCAGGATCTCTGCTCATCCCTACTGTTCCAGCCGACTGTTCCTCAGAGCCCCGCAGGAGCACCAGGGTTTGTGAAGCAAAGCCTCTCCTCCATCCTGTCTCAGCCGAGAAGGCTGTCACGGGGTCCCTGGTTCTGTTTTCTTGTTAATGCTGTAGTTACTGTTTGTTTGCCTGGTTATACTAGTAAAGAACTGTTATTCCTATCCCCAGATCTCTGCCTGAAGGCCCCTTGATTTCAAAATTATAATAATTCAGAGGGAGGGGGTCTAGATTCTTTCATCCCAAGGGAGGCTCCTGCTCTCCCTAGCAGACACCTGTCTTCTAGAACCGAGAGAGATTTAGAGTTTTAGTTTGTGTAGTAATTGTTATTTGCAGGTTATTGATAAGTTTAGAAAAGATATTAGTATAAGTATTTCCCCTTCAAGAGTTCGTGTAAGCATATTTGAAAGTTCATTTAACGTTAATGCCTTAATTGTGATCCTGCAAGCATGGTATCTTTTGCATGGAACAAACTGCTTATGGTAATTGTGCTGTGCATAGTCCCGACCAACCATCTGCTAACTAACATCCAAAAGTGACAGAACATATGAGTCACTCTAGCACACTTAACAGGCCAAAAATCAATGTGTTTAAGCCTAGCCACATCTGGAGATCCTTTTCGCACCTGTCTCATAGGAGTCCCTGAATGGGATCCTCAAGCATTTAAAAGTTTAGTTAGTAACAAGACTCGACTGAATCAATCAGCAATATTACAAGAATGCAATCACACTATTGGCCTCACATCAAGACAACTTGAAGCCTGTTGGCAAGCAAAAATTATTGAAGTTCTGAATGTTACCATAGGGCCCCCAGAAGAATTGGATTTACTAGGTTCCATCAATACTTCAGGTGGATGGATAATGTTTGAGCCCCCAACAAAAAGCCGTTCTAACAAAGTAATGCAGCACTGGGCTACAGTCAACCCTATAGTTGATCTCGTTATTCACACTGAAAGTAAAGCTTTTTATTCACAGTGCAATCTCACAGGACGATTACCAAAGCAATTACCTAGTTCCATATTCCTAATCTGTGGAGATAGAGCATGGAATTAGATTCCTGCTAATCCACATAGAGGACCCTGTTATCTTGAGAAACTTACTTTGTTCCATCCAAGCTTACATCAATTGCTAAATGTAGCTAACAAAATAAAAAACATCAAACGGTCAAAGCGAAGCCTAAATGAATTACAATGTAACGATGTTAGAGACCCAGACTTTTGGAATCGTGGTATAATATGGGCAGCCTCCTTTTTTATTCCAGGAGCAGCTGCTGCTCAAGGCTTAGCAACTCAAAAAAGGCTCGCTTACTGGACTAAAAAAGAATTAAACTTAACATCCACAATGTTAAGTGAACTTTCAGCTGATGTGAGTAGTGTATGTCATGCAGTATTACAAAATTGAGCTGCAATTGACTTTTTGCTCTTAGCACAAGGACATGGTTGTGAGGAGTTTGAAGGCGTGTGCTGCTTGAATCTTACTGATCATTCAGTTTCCATCCATAAGCAACTACAACAGCTACAGGATGGGTTACATGCCCTGAAAGAAGATAGTGACCCCATTGGAAGTTGGTTCGCCGGCTGGGGTATCACTGGATGGTTGAGGTCTCTTGTGCTAGAAGGGGGATGGATTTTACTTATAGTGTTAATTGGGATGATACTTTTAAGTTGTATGTTATCTTGTCTTCGTAGAAGTGTAGAACGAGTCACATCCAAAGCCTGGTTTGTGCAAAAAGAGAAAGGGGGAATTGTAGTGAATATTTTAACAGAAGGTGGGCATGAAAGGCCTGTCTGCACAAACCAGCCTCTGGAATAAGTCATGATATTAAAGACTAAAGTCCTTGAAACCTTCCTGCAGAAGAGAGAATAAAGCAAAACTATATCCTTGTGTACAGAAGAAAGAATGTAAACCTGTGTGTATTAGCCAATAGTAACTTGCTTAGCCCGCAGACCCTGTAAAACCCTATTAAAGGTGTGCTAAAGATAGAAATAAATGGCATTCACTCTTACTTCTGTGAAGACTCGTGAATAGCTGTCGATCTCTCAATAACAATATGCATTAGCCAATAGTATCTTGCTAAGCCCGTGGACCCTGTCAGACCCTATAAAAGGTGTGCTAAAGATAGAAATAAACAACGTTCACTATACTTCTGTGAAGACTCCGTGAATAGTCTGAGCGGTTTCTCAATAACTAAAAATACCTCTATGTAACCAACACCAAGAATGGTGCAAAAGACCAAATTTTCCTTAAATTTGTGAACTTACACATAAGCATCCGAAGTGTGAAATAACAGGATATGAACATGGGAAGACCTTATCTATAGAATATCCTGTAGGCAGGTCAGAGGTTAAAAATCAAACAAGAAGAGAACCTGGAATATCAAGACTTCCCAAGGAAGTTTGAATAATAAAACATATGAATATGCATGAGCCTCAGGAATGATACAGTATAAAGACAAACTTTCAAATCTATGGTGTGTTCTTTGACTGTTTGCCAGGAGCACCCCAGCGCTGGGCTTTTGTCTTTTATTTTATTCCCTATTAAACTTTTTAAAAATCCTGAAGAGTTTGTTTTTCACACATACCATACCACATCAGCTCAGATATAAAAGCTAAAGGAGGGAGAAGGAATGGGGGGGGGCATTTGTTATTCTACAATGTTTGCCTTCCAAAGCAACCACTATGCATGCTGAAGCCCTGCTTCCTGGGAAGTGTCTGAACATTGCTTGCTGATGGGAAGTAGAGAATAAACTTTTTTTCTTTTTGCTTGTGCTCACACCAACTTTCACTTTTGCTTTAGTACACTGTCTTATCTCAACCTACAAGTTGTTTTCCATCTTATTTTCTCTCCCCTATCCTGCTGGGGAGTGATAGAGCAGCCTGGTTGACACCTGGCATCCAGCCAAGGTCAACCCACCACACCGTGATAGATGTGTTCCTCGCTTGCACTAGGTAGAGACTTCAGGTCCAAATCTTTCAGCCAAAAGCAGAGGTTCAGACTAAATATTTGGAAGCATTTATTTAGCAAAGAGGGTGGTCAAGCACTGGAACAGGCTGCTTAGATATGTGGTCAATGCCCCAAGCATGTCTGTTTAAGAGACATTTGGACAATGCCCTTGACTATTACTCTTAACTTCTGGCCAGCTCTGAAGTGGTCAGGCAGTTGAAGGATCATTGTAGGTACCTTTCAACTGAACTATTCTACTCTATTATTTAATATTCAAAAGACAAATATATTTAATCATATAATATTTACAAAAGAGAACACAGTTTTCTGAAGTGTAGCTTGGCACTTTGGGGAACAAGTGGTGAAGAGAGGGCAAGGGTAGAGATGAGAAGGGAAAGGAGTTCACATTTTTCCCCAGATGCAAAAAGTCATTTAAGTCAACTTTGTACTGTCATTAGCAACACTTATTTCATGAATTAAGCAACCTACAGAGCTAATAAACACTTACCAAGACTTGTAGGTTTTATGAGCACATCAAGCGCATCATAAAATGGTAAGCTTTTCAGTTGAACATCAGGATGAACAGGTGGAATTGGAGGGGATGGCTGCTGCCTCTCAAAGTGGGGCTTAGTGTCTTGGAGGAATACAGAACTGACAGGCAAGGGAGGAGACTGAGGTGTGACTAAAGAAGAAGAAAGCGGGTGAATGCCAGCAACAGTGAGGTCAGGCTCAGCAGGAGAGGAACTACTGTCCAAATTGAAAACTGCAGGTTTTATAGCTGATAAATCCGAAAGTCCTTCAATCGTCCTTGAGTAACGACGCCTATAGAGTTCTCGGATTTTTATCTGAACTGCTGGGCTGCAGCCGCTCTTCAGTAAATGCAGTGCCCTCATCAGGAGGTCATGCTTCTGCCCACTTTTATTACATCCAGCAAACCCCAACAACACTTGTAGTTCAGAAACACGAAAACTTGATACCATATTCTAGAAAGAAAAGAGAGGTAAGCACAGGTAAACCAACAGTACCCCAAGTAAGCACTTTTGAGAAGCATGGTAAAGCATGTTAACTTAACAAGTGTGAAACTAGAATGATTTATCTTAGCTACTACCTGACACAAGAGTATAGTTAAAAACAAAGTGTCCAGGATGAAGATTGAGTTTGATTGTATTATAACTTCAAAGACTTGTTCCCACACTCAAACAATAGCAACAACAAAACCTTCACACAACCCATGCATTAAATAGGTTAAATGGGTCTCAAATTCACAGGCAGAAATACAAGTTCTAACACAAAATATCTGTCTCACTTCATTAAATAAGCAAACAAACAAACATCCTGATGAATGATTATTATCGCCAGTCTTCCAACACATTTTAAGCACTTACTTATTTTATTTCTTAAGTTCTGCATAGTTTATTTT